>NW_028126145.1:0-582862 GCF_965194825.1 Balaenoptera physalus
ACATTAGCTCAGATACCGTTCCATAAACCCAATATGTAATAGACAAGCCCTACTCCTTCCTCAATGAATTGGACTCAACACCCCCTATTCACCGCCCAAGAATATATCTGACTAGTAAGAATCTTAAAACCTATGCATTGATATCTCTCTGTAAGTGAGTCAAGTGGGTGTAAAGCGGCAAAAACACAGCAGTGAAAAGCAGGTAAACCCCATTATAAAAATCAATTACTTTTAAAAACCCGTGAAACAAAGACAGTGAAAGAGAGAGAAATTCTTAAAAAGTCGTTCAGGGGCTGTGATGCCACCTGGATTGACCATATCTAGACCCACAGCTGATTGAGACATAAGGGTGGACACTCTTGGGGCTGAGAGGTTTGGTGAGGTTGGGTGAGCAAACGCAGACCCTATAAAGTAATACTGCGTGGTACCCATCCCATGGGTCCCAAATCTCCAGGTTCAAGGGCATCTTCCTACATCGAAAACATGCATAAGAAACCCAGAAGATGGTACACCGTGTGATCGGGAAAGGTTTCTAAAACGCACCTCATTTCTCATCTCCTTGTGCTCGGGTTCGCCATTCCAGCCGCTTTACTAGCAATCTCCCTCCTTGGAGAATCAGCACCTTTAACCTCCTGTTCCGTACAGGTTGCAATTTGTCCTAAGGATGAACGGGAAGAGGGGGAACCAATGAGAGACTAGCTCTAGGTGTTGGGACAGGCACAGGTCTATTTTCCCATCAGGAAGAAGAATTAACCACAGGCTCAGCCTGCCGCCCGGGACCAGAATAGGGCCTGAAGCAATCCTGCGCTTTTGCGGCCAGCTCCCAAGAAAGCGAGTTGAAAAATGGAGCTCAGGGGCACTGCAATTCACAAACCTGCAGACTTATAAATGATGACTCTCGTCCACAAATATATTGAGGGAAGGCAATGAAGAGGATTTGAAAGCAAGGCAGAATTGCAGGAAACAGATTTCAGGAGGGAGATTCGAATCGCCTTTAAAACACAGGAAAAGCGGCAAAACCTCGACAATGATGCCCTTGGCCAAAAAGAGCGTATGCGTTTTTTCCTGAATATATTCAGGAAAAAACGCATACGCCCTTTTTGGCCAAGCAAGCAACCTGGAAAGGCAAATCAGCGCTACAAAGAAGTCTCGCTTCCCATCGGTCAAAAGGGCCATGCTGAATAAAGTGTCAAAACCAGAAATGCAGGACAGGCCATGGAGAAACGGGGGCGTGGCTACGCTGAAGGGCGGGATGTAAATTGCCAACAGCCACTCTGGAGAAGTGCCCTGTGTGTCCTGAAACATCTAAAAAACTCAGCTTAGGGAGCATAGGGCACTTCCACTCATGGGCGTATAAATTGGGAAAACTAAAAATCAGCAAGACACAGGCACCGCAAAGTTTCGGGCTGCTCTGTTGACAAGAACCGCCACTTGGTTACACCTTAAATATCCCAGGAAAGAGAAAAATGGATAAAGAAGTTGTGGTCCTTATGTACAATGGAATATCACTCAGCCATGAAATCAACGTCATAAGGCTAGTAGCAGCATGATGAGTGGATTTAGGTACGACGATTCTAAGTGATATAAGTCACACAGAAAAAGACACTTGTCATAAGATATCACTTATAGAGGGAATGTAAAAACCGCTACCCTTGAACTGAATTACAAAACAGAATAGAGTCACACGTTTAGAAAACACACTATGGCTGCTTAACGGGAAAGGTGAGGTGGGGTGATGCATAAAACAAGGGTTTCAAATTATCTCAGATACCGTTCCATAAACCCAATATGTAATAGACAAGACCTACTCCTTGCTCAATGAATTGGACTCAACACCCCCTATTCACCGCCCAAGAATATATCTGACTAGTAAGAATCTTTAAACCTATGCATTGATATCTCTCTGTAAGTGAGTCAAGTGGGTGTAAAGCGGCAAAATCACAGCAGTGAAAAGCAGGTAAACCCCATTATAAAAATCAATTACTTTTAAAAACCCGTGAAACAAAGACAGTGAAAGAGAGAGAAATTCTTACAAAGTTCGCTCAGGGGCTGTGATGCCACCTGTATTGACCATATCTAGACCCACAGCTGATTGAGACATAAGGGTGGACACTCTTGGGGTGAGAGGTTTGGTGAGGTTGGGTGAGCAAACGCAGACCCTTTAAAGTAATACTGCGTGGTACCCATCCCATGGGTCCCAAATCTCCAGGTTCAAGGGCATCTTCCTACATCGAAAACATGCATGAGAAACCCAGAAGATGGTACACCGTGTGATCGGGAAAGGTTTCTAAAACGCACCTCATTTCTCATCTCCTTGTGCTCGGGTTCGCCATTCCAGCCGCTTTACTAGCAAACTCCCTCCTTGGAGAATCAGCACCTTTAACCTCCTGTTCCGTACAGGTTGCAATTTGTCCTGAGGATGAACGGGAAGAGGGGGAACCAATGAGAGACTAGCTCTAGGTGTTGGGACAGGCACAGGTCACTCTATTTTCCCATCAGGAAGAAGAATTAGCCACAGGCTCAGCCTGCCGCCTGGAACCAGAATAGAGCCTGAAGCAATCCTGCGCTTTTGCGGCCAGCTCCAGGAAAGCGAGTTGAAAAATGGAGCTCAGGGGCACTGCAATTCAAAAACCTGCAGACTTATAAATGATGACTCTCGTCCACAAATATATTGAGGGAAGGCAACGAAGAGGAATTGAAATCAAGGCAGAATTGCAGGAAACAGATTTCAGGAGGGAGATTCGAATCGCCTTTAAAGCACAGGAAAAGCGGCAAAACCTCGACAATGATGCCCTTGGCCAAAAAGGGCGTATGCGTTTTTTCCTAAATATATTCATGAAAAAACGCATACGCCCTTTTTGGCCAACCAAGCAACCTGGAAAGGCAAATCAGCGCTACAAAGAAGTCTCGCTTCCCATCGGTCAAAAGGGCCATGCTGAATAAAGTGTCAAAACCAGAAATGCAGGACAGGCCATGGAGAAACGGGGGCGTGGCTATGCTGAAGGGCGGGATGTAAATTGCCAACAGCCACTCTGGAGAAGTGCCCTGTGTGTCCTGAAACATCTAAAAAACTCAGCTTAGGGAGCATAGGGCACTTCCACTCATGGGCGTATAAATTGGGAAAACTAAAAATCAGCAAGACACAGGCACCGCAAAGTTTCGGGCTGCTCTGTTGACAAGAACCGCCACTTGGTTACACCTTAAATATCCCAGGAAAGAGAAAAATGGATAGAGAAGTTGTGGTCCTTATGTACAATGGAATATCACTCAGCCATGAAATCAACGTCATAAGGCTAGTAGCAGCATGATGAGTGGATTTAGGTACGACGATTCTAAGTGATATAAGTCACACAGAAAAAGACACTTGTCATAAGATATCACTTATAGAGGGAATGTAAAAATCGCTACCCTTGAACTGAATTACAAAACAGAATAGAGTCACACGTTTAGAAAACACACTATGGCTGCTTAACGGGAAAGGTGAGGTGGGGTGATGCATAAAACAAGGGTTTCAAATTATCTCAGATACCGTTCCATAAACCCAATATGTAATAGACAAGACCTACTCCTTGCTCAATGAATTGGACTCAACACCCCCTATTCACCGCCCAAGAATATATCTGACTAGTAAGAATCTTAAAACCTATGCATTGATATCTCTCTGTAAGTGAGTCAAGTGGGTGTAAAGCGGCAAAATCACAGCAGTGAAAAGCAGGTAAACCCCATTATAAAACTCAATTACTTTTAAAAACCCGTGAAACAAAGACAGTGAAAGAGAGAGAAATTCTTACAAAGTTCGCTCAGGGGCTGTGATGCCACCTGTATTGACCATATCTAGACCCACAGCTGATTGAGACATAAGGGTGGACACTCTTGGGGTGAGAGGTTTGGTGAGGTTGGGTGAGCAAACGCAGACCCTTTAAAGTAATACTGCGTGGTACCCATCCCATGGGTCCCAAATCTCCAGGTTCAAGGGCATCTTCCTACATCGAAAACATGCATGAGAAACCCAGAAGATGGTACACCGTGTGATCGGGAAAGGTTTTCAAAACGCACCTCATTTCTCATCTCCTTGTGCTCGGGTTCGCCATTCCAGCCGCTTTACTAGCAATCTCCGTCCTTGGAGAATCAGCACCTTAACCTCCTGTTCCGTACAGGTTGCAATTTTTCCTGAGGATGAACGGGAAGAGGGGGAACCAATGAGAGACTAGCTCTAGGTGTTGGGACAGGCACAGTTCTATTTTCCCATCAGGAAGAAGAATTAACCACAGGCTCAGCCTGCCGCCCAGGACCAGAATAGGGCCTGAAGCAATCCTGCGCTTTTGCGGCAGCTCCCAAGAAAGCGAGTTGAAAAATGGAGCTCAGAAGCACTGAAATTCCCAAACCTGCAGACTTATAAATGATGACTCTCCTCCACAAATATATTGAGGGAAGGCAACGAAGAGGATTTGAAAGCAAGGCAGAATTGTAGGAAACAGATTTCAGGAGGGAGATTCGAATCGCCTTTAAAACACAGGAAAAGCGGCAAAACCTCGACAATGATGCCCTTGGCCAAAAAGGGCGTATACGTTTTTTCCTGAATATATTCAGGAAAAAACGCATACGCCCTTTTTGGCCAACCAAGCAACCTGGAAAGGCAAATCAGCGCTACAAAGAAGTCTCGCTTCCCATCGGTCAAAAGGGCCATGCTGTATAAAGTGTCAAAACCAGAAATGCAGGACAGGCCATGGAGAAACGGGGGCGTGGCTACGCTGATGGGCGGGATGTAAATTGCTAACAGCCACTCTGGAGAAATGCACGGTGTGTCCTGAAACATCTAAAAAACTCAGCTTAGGGAGCATAGGGCACTTCCACTCATGGGCGTATAAATTGGGAAAACTAAAAATCAGCAAGACACAGGCACCGCAAAGTTTAGGGCTGCTCTGTTGACAAGAACCTCCACTTCGTTACACCTTAAATATCCCAGGAAAGAGAAAAATGGATAAAGAAGTTGTGGTCCTTATGTACAATGGAATATCACTCAGCCATGAAATCAACGTCATAAGGCTAGTAGCAGCATGATGAGTGGATTTAGGTACGACGATTCTAAGTGAAATAAGTCACACAGAATAAGACACTTGTCATAAGATATCACTTATAGAAGGGACGTAGCCCCCTCACGCATAGTAGACGTGCCCATGGAGTCAAGGCCAAGGCCAGTCCCTCTCCTTGCCAGGAGGGAACCTGAGCTGATAACCCACGGAGGGGACACTGGACAGGCCTTGGGCTCAGCACTCAGTAATTTAGAAGTACTGCCTCACTTAATCCTCACAAATCCCCATGAGCTGGTGCTTTCGTGATGTCCTTCTTACAGAGGCGAGTGGAGAGAAGGATCCACCACAGGCCAAAGCCCGCACGCTCAGTGTGTGAGGCTCTGACCTGATCCACCTGGGCCCTCCTCCTCCTAATAAGCACACACTGTCCGGCAAGGTTTAGGATTTGGCTAAAAGGGCACTGCATGTAAATAAGTGGAAAGGCTTGTTTTTAACCTCCAGAGGTCTCTGATAACACCCTGGAGATATCTCAGGATTAGGAGGCCCCTGAGTGAGCTATCCACTAGGTCATCTCCCAGCCCACCCTGCCTGCAGGTCTCGGGAGGTTCCAGGGTGCACTCAGTAGCTAAGGTGGGCCTCCATCGCCAGATGGAAACTTCTCTGCCTCGAATCCTGGGCTGGAAAGCTGACAGCTCTTGGCTACACAACGAGCAGGTACCTCCCTATTCCCTTCTGTCTTCCCTAACCCGGGCTTTCTACACCAGCTCTAAACCAAAACTACTCAGAACTGCTCACTTGCGTAGGTCTTGATTTTTACTACCAAAGGCATAGCAAAAGGGTGGTTTTGCCCTGATAAAGGAAGCGATGGATTAGCTCATACCACGGGGCAATTATGGTCAATCTGTTTACTTTTGCTGCAGTCACTCAGATTAAGAAATGCCACTGAGGTGTATACATATGTCAACATTTATCAAATAATATATTTAAAGTATCCACAAGTTTATTGTATGCCAATTATATCTCAATAAAGTTGTTAAATCGAAAAAAAAAAAAGATATCACTTATAGAGGGAATGTAAAAACCGCTACCCTTGAACTAAATTACAAAACACAACAGAGTCACACGTTTAGAAAACACACTATGGCTGCTTAACGGGAAAGGTGAGGTGCGGTGATGCATAAAACAAGGGTTTCAAATTAGCTCAGATACCGTTCCATAAACCCAATAGGTAATAGACAAGACGTACTCCTTGCTCAGTGAATTGGACTCAACACCCCCTATTCACCGCCCAAGAATATATCTGATTAGTAAGAATCTTAAAACCTATGCATTGATATCTCTCTGTAAGTGAGTCAAGTGGGTGTAAAGCGGCAAAAACACAGCAGTGAAAAGCAGGTAAACCCCATTATAAAAATCAATTACTTTTAAAAACCCGTGAAACAAAGACAGTGAAAGAGAGATAAATTCTTACAAAATTAGTTCAGGGGCTGTGATGCCACCTGGATTGACCATATCTAGACCCACAGCTGATTGAGGCATAAGGGTGGACACTCTTGGGGCTGAGATGTTTGGTGAGGTTGGGTGAGCAAACGCAGACCCTTTAAAGTAATACTGCGTGGTACCCATCCCATGGGTCCCAAATCTCCAGGTTCAAGGGCATCTTCCTACATCGAAAACATGCATGAGAAACCCAGAAGATGGTACACCGTGTGATCGGGAAAGGTTTTCAAAACGCACCTCATTTCTCATCTCCTTGTGCTCGGGTTCGCCATTCCAGCCGCTTTACTAGCAATCTCCGTCCTTGGAGAATCAGCACCTTAACCTCCTGTTCCGTACAGGTTGCAATTTTTCCTGAGGATGAACGGGAAGAGGGGGAACCAATGAGAGACTAGCTCTAGGTGTTGGGACAGGCACAGTTCTATTTTCCCATCAGGAAGAAGAATTAACCACAGGCTCAGCCTGCCGCCCAGGACCAGAATAGGGCCTGAAGCAATCCTGCGCTTTTGCGGCAGCTCCCAAGAAAGCGAGTTGAAAAATGGAGCTCAGAAGCACTGAAATTCACAAACCTGCAGACTTATAAATGATGACTCTCCTCCACAAATATATTGAGGGAAGGCATCGAAGAGGATTTGAAAGCAAGGCAGAATTGTAGGAAACAGATTTCAGGAGGGAGATTCGAATCGCCTTTAAAACACAGGAAAAGCGGCAAAACCTCGACAATGATGCCCTTGGCCAAAAAGGGCGTATACGTTTTTTCCTGAATATATTCAGGAAAAAACGCATACGCCCTTTTTGGCCAACCAAGCAACCTGGAAAGGCAAATCAGCGCTACAAAGAAGTCTCGCTTCCCATCGGTCAAAAGGGCCATGCTGTATAAAGTGTCAAAACCAGAAATGCAGGACAGGCCATGGAGAAACGGGGGCGTGGCTACGCTGATGGGCGGGATGTAAATTGCTAACAGCCACTCTGGAGAAATGCACGGTGTGTCCTGAAACATCTAAAAAACTCAGCTTAGGGAGCATAGGGCACTTCCACTCATGGGCGTATAAATTGGGAAAACTAAAAATCAGCAAGACACAGGCACCGCAAAGTTTAGGGCTGCTCTGTTGACAAGAACCTCCACTTGGTTACACCTTAAATATCCCAGGAAAGAGAAAAATGGATAAAGAAGTTGTGGTCCTTATGTACAATGGAATATCACTCAGCCATGAAATCAACGTCATAAGGCTAGTAGCAGCATGATGAGTGGATTTAGGTACGACGATTCTAAGTGAAATAAGTCACACAGAAAAAGACACTTATCATAAGATATGACTTAAAGAGGGAATGTAAAAACCGAGACCCTTGAACTGAATTACAAAACAGAATAGAGTCACACGTTTAGAAAACACACTATGGCTGCTTAACGGGAAAGGTGAGGTGGGGTGATGCATAAAACAAGGGTTTCAAATTATCTCAGATACCGTTCCATAAACCCAATATGTAATAGACAAGACCTTCTCCTTGCTCAAGGAATTGGACTCAGCACCCCCTATTCACCGCCCAAGAATATATCTGACTAGTAAGAATCTTAAAACCTATGCATTGATATCTCTCTGTAAGTGAGTCAAGTGGGTGTAAAGCGGCAAAAACACAGCAGTGGAAAGCAGATAAACCCCATTATAAAAATCAATTACTTTTAAAAACCCCTGAAACAAAGACAGTGAAAGAGAGAGAAATTCTTACAAAAGTCGTTCATGGGTTGTGATGCCACCTGGATTGACCATATCTAGACCCACAGCTGATTGAGACATAAGGGTGGACACTCGGGGCTGAGAGGTTTGGTGAGGTTGGGTGAGCAAACGCAGACCCTTTAAAGTAATACTGCGTGGTACCCATCCCATGGGTCCCAAATCTCCAGGTTCAAGGGCATCTTCCTACATCGAAAACATGCATTAGAAACCCAGAAGATGGTACACCGTGTGATCGGGAAAGGTTTCTAAAACGCACCTCATTTCTCATTTCCTTGTGCTCGGGTTCGCCATTCCTCCTGCTTTACTAGCAATCTCCCTCCTTGGAGAATCAGCACCTTTAACCTCCTGTTCCGTACAGGTTGCAATTTGTCCTGAGGATGAACGGGAAGAGGGGGAACCAATGAGAGACTAGCTCTAGGTGTTGGGACAGGCACAGGTCACTCTATTTTCCCCTCAAGAAGAAGAATTAAGCACAGGCTCAGCCTGCCGCTCGGGAACAGAATAGGGCCTGAAGCAATCCTGCGCATTTGCGGCCAGCTCCAAAGAAAGCGAGTTGAAAAATGGAGTTCAGGGGCACTGCAATTCACAAACCTGCAGACTTATAAATGATGACTCTCGTCCACAAATATATTGAGGGAAGGCAACGAAGAGGATTTGAAAGCAAGGCAGAATTGCAGGAAACAGATTTCAGGAGGGAGATTCGAATCGCGTTTAAAGCACAGGAAAAGCGGCAAAACCTCGACAATGATGCCCTTGGCCAAAAAGGGCGTATGCGTTTTTTCCTGAATATATTCAGGAAAAAACGCATACGCCCTTTTTGGCCAACCAAGCAACCTGGAAAGGCAAATCAACGCTACAGAGAAGTCTCGCTTCCCATCGGTCAAAAGGGCCATGCTGAATAAAGTGTCAAAACCAGAAATGCAGGACAGGCCATGGAGAAACGGGAGCCTGGCTATGCTGATGGGTGGGATGTAAATTGCCAACAGCCACTCTGGAGAAGTGCACGGTTTGTCCTGAAACATCTAAAAAACTCAGCTTAGGGAGCATAGGGCACTTCCACTCATGGGCGTATAAATTGGGAAAACTAAAAATCAGCAAGACACAGGCACCGCAAAGTTTAGGGCTGCTCTGTTGACAAGAACCTCCACTTCGTTACACCTTAAATATCCCAGGAAAGAGAAAAATGGATAAAGAAGTTGTGGTCCTTATGTACAATGGAATATCACTCAGCCATGAAATCAACGTCATAAGGCTAGTAGCAGCATGATGAGTGGATTTAGGTACGACGATTCTAAGTGAAATAAGTCACACAGAATAAGACACTTGTCATAAGATATCACTTATAGAAGGGACGTAGCCCCCTCACGCATAGTAGACGTGCCCATGGAGTCAAGGCCAAGGCCAGTCCCTCTCCTTGCCAGGAGGGAACCTGAGCTGATAACCCACGGAGGGGACACTGGACAGGCCTTGGGCTCAGCACTCAGTAATTTAGAAGTACTGCCTCACTTAATCCTCACAAATCCCCATGAGCTGGTGCTTTCGTGATGTCCTTCTTACAGAGGCGAGTGGAGAGAAGGATCCACCACAGGCCAAAGCCCGCACGCTCAGTGTGTGAGGCTCTGACCTGATCCACCTGGGCCCTCCTCCTCCTAATAAGCACACACTGTCCGGCAAGGTTTAGGATTTGGCTAAAAGGGCACTGCATGTAAATAAGTGGAAAGGCTTGTTTTTAACCTCCAGAGGTCTCTGATAACACCCTGGAGATATCTCAGGATTAGGAGGCCCCTGAGTGAGCTATCCACTAGGTCATCTCCCAGCCCACCCTGCCTGCAGGTCTCGGGAGGTTCCAGGGTGCACTCAGTAGCTAAGGTGGGCCTCCATCGCCAGATGGAAACTTCTCTGCCTCGAATCCTGGGCTGGAAAGCTGACAGCTCTTGGCTACACAACGAGCAGGTACCTCCCTATTCCCTTCTGTCTTCCCTAACCCGGGCTTTCTACACCAGCTCTAAACCAAAACTACTCAGAACTGCTCACTTGCGTAGGTCTTGATTTTTACTACCAAAGGCATAGCAAAAGGGTGGTTTTGCCCTGATAAAGGAAGCGATGGATTAGCTCATACCACGGGGCAATTATGGTCAATCTGTTTACTTTTGCTGCAGTCACTCAGATTAAGAAATGCCACTGAGGTGTATACATATGTCAACATTTATCAAATAATATATTTAAAGTATCCACAAGTTTATTGTATGCCAATTATATCTCAATAAAGTTGTTAAATCGAAAAAAAAAAAAAGATATCACTTATAGAGGGAATGTAAAAACCGCTACCCTTGAACTAAATTACAAAACACAACAGAGTCACACGTTTAGAAAACACACTATGGCTGCTTAACGGGAAAGGTGAGGTGCGGTGATGCATAAAACAAGGGTTTCAAATTAGCTCAGATACCGTTCCATAAACCCAATAGGTAATAGACAAGACGTACTCCTTGCTCAGTGAATTGGACTCAACACCCCCTATTCACCGCCCAAGAATATATCTGATTAGTAAGAATCTTAAAACCTATGCATTGATATCTCTCTGTAAGTGAGTCAAGTGGGTGTAAAGCGGCAAAAACACAGCAGTGAAAAGCAGGTAAACCCCATTATAAAAATCAATTACTTTTAAAAACCCGTGAAACAAAGACAGTGAAAGAGAGATAAATTCTTACAAAATTAGTTCAGGGGCTGTGATGCCACCTGGATTGACCATATCTAGACCCACAGCTGATTGAGGCATAAGGGTGGACACTCTTGGGGCTGAGATGTTTGGTGAGGTTGGGTGAGCAAACGCAGACCCTTTAAAGTAATACTGCGTGGTACCCATCCCATGGGTCCCAAATCTCCAGGTTCAAGGGCATCTTCCTACATCGAAAACATGCATGAGAAACCCAGAAGATGGTACACCGTGTGATCGGGAAAGGTTTTCAAAACGCACCTCATTTCTCATCTCCTTGTGCTCGGGTTCGCCATTCCAGCCGCTTTACTAGCAATCTCCGTCCTTGGAGAATCAGCACCTTAACCTCCTGTTCCGTACAGGTTGCAATTTTTCCTGAGGATGAACGGGAAGAGGGGGAACCAATGAGAGACTAGCTCTAGGTGTTGGGACAGGCACAGTTCTATTTTCCCATCAGGAAGAAGAATTAACCACAGGCTCAGCCTGCCGCCCAGGACCAGAATAGGGCCTGAAGCAATCCTGCGCTTTTGCGGCAGCTCCCAAGAAAGCGAGTTGAAAAATGGAGCTCAGAAGCACTGAAATTCACAAACCTGCAGACTTATAAATGATGACTCTCCTCCACAAATATATTGAGGGAAGGCATCGAAGAGGATTTGAAAGCAAGGCAGAATTGTAGGAAACAGATTTCAGGAGGGAGATTCGAATCGCCTTTAAAACACAGGAAAAGCGGCAAAACCTCGACAATGATGCCCTTGGCCAAAAAGGGCGTATACGTTTTTTCCTGAATATATTCAGGAAAAAACGCATACGCCCTTTTTGGCCAACCAAGCAACCTGGAAAGTCAAATCAGCGCTACAAAGAAGTCTCGCTTCCCATCGGTCAAAAGGGCCATGCTGTATAAAGTGTCAAAACCAGAAATGCAGGACAGGCCATGGAGAAACGGGGGCGTGGCTACGCTGATGGGCGGGATGTAAATTGCTAACAGCCACTCTGGAGAAATGCACGGTGTGTCCTGAAACATCTAAAAAACTCAGCTTAGGGAGCATAGGGCACTTCCACTCATGGGCGTATAAATTGGGAAAACTAAAAATCAGCAAGACACAGGCACCGCAAAGTTTAGGGCTGCTCTGTTGACAAGAACCTCCACTTGGTTACACCTTAAATATCCGAGGAAAGAGAAAAATGGATAAAGAAGTTGTGGTCCTTATGTACAATGGAATATCACTCAGCCATGAAATCAACGTCATAAGGCTAGTAGCAGCATGATGAGTGGATTTAGGTACGACGATTCTAAGTGAAATAAGTCACACAGAAAAAGACACTTATCATAAGATATGACTTAAAGAGGGAATGTAAAAACCGAGACCCTTGAACTGAATTACAAAACAGAATAGAGTCACACGTTTAGAAAACACACTATGGCTGCTTAACGGGAAAGGTGAGGTGGGGTGATGCATAAAACAAGGGTTTCAAATTATCTCAGATACCGTTCCATAAACCCAATATGTAATAGACAAGACCTTCTCCTTGCTCAAGGAATTGGACTCAGCACCCCCTATTCACCGCCCAAGAATATATCTGACTAGTAAGAATCTTAAAACCTATGCATTGATATCTCTCTGTAAGTGAGTCAAGTGGGTGTAAAGCGGCAAAAACACAGCAGTGGAAAGCAGATAAACCCCATTATAAAAATCAATTACTTTTAAAAACCCCTGAAACAAAGACAGTGAAAGAGAGAGAAATTCTTACAAAAGTCGTTCATGGGTTGTGATGCCACCTGGATTGACCATATCTAGACCCACAGCTGATTGAGACATAAGGGTGGACACTCGGGGCTGAGAGGTTTGGTGAGGTTGGGTGAGCAAACGCAGACCCTTTAAAGTAATACTGCGTGGTACCCATCCCATGGGTCCCAAATCTCCAGGTTCAAGGGCATCTTCCTACATCGAAAACATGCATTAGAAACCCAGAAGATGGTACACCGTGTGATCGGGAAAGGTTTCTAAAACGCACCTCATTTCTCATTTCCTTGTGCTCGGGTTCGCCATTCCTCCTGCTTTACTAGCAATCTCCCTCCTTGGAGAATCAGCACCTTTAACCTCCTGTTCCGTACAGGTTGCAATTTGTCCTGAGGATGAACGGGAAGAGGGGGAACCAATGAGAGACTAGCTCTAGGTGTTGGGACAGGCACAGGTCACTCTATTTTCCCCTCAAGAAGAAGAATTAAGCACAGGCTCAGCCTGCCGCTCGGGAACAGAATAGGGCCTGAAGCAATCCTGCGCATTTGCGGCCAGCTCCAAAGAAAGCGAGTTGAAAAATGGAGTTCAGGGGCACTGCAATTCACAAACCTGCAGACTTATAAATGATGACTCTCGTCCACAAATATATTGAGGGAAGGCAACGAAGAGGATTTGAAAGCAAGGCAGAATTGCAGGAAACAGATTTCAGGAGGGAGATTCGAATCGCGTTTAAAGCACAGGAAAAGCGGCAAAACCTCGACAATGATGCCCTTGGCCAAAAAGGGCGTATGCGTTTTTTCCTGAATATATTCAGGAAAAAACGCATACGCCCTTTTTGGCCAACCAAGCAACCTGGAAAGGCAAATCAACGCTACAGAGAAGTCTCGCTTCCCATCGGTCAAAAGGGCCATGCTGAATAAAGTGTCAAAACCAGAAATGCAGGACAGGCCATGGAGAAACGGGAGCCTGGCTATGCTGATGGGTGGGATGTAAATTGCCAACAGCCACTCTGGAGAAGTGCACGGTTTGTCCTGAAACATCTAAAAAACTCAGCTTAGGGAGCATAGCGCACTTCCACTCATTGGCGTATAAATTGGGAAAATTAAAAATCAGCAAGACACAGGCACCCCAAAGTTTAGGGCTGCTCTGTTGACAAGAACCTCCACTTGGTTACACCTTAAATATCCCAGGAAAGAGAAAAATGGATAAAGAAGTTGTGGTCCTTATGTACAATGGAATATCACTCAGCCATGAAATCAACGTCATAAGGCTAGTAGCAGCAAGATGAGTGGATTTAGGTACGACGATTCTAAGTAAAATAAATCACACAGAAAAAGGTACTTATCATAAGATATCACTTATAGAGGGAATATAAAAACCGCTACCCTTGAACTGAATTACAAAACAGAACAGAGTCACACGTTTGGAAAACACACTATGGCTGCTTAACGGGAAAGTTGAGGTGGGGTGATGCATAAAACAAGGGTTTCAAATTAGCTCAGATACCGTTCCATAAACCCAATATGTAATAGACAAGACCTACTCCTTGCTCAATGAATTGGACTCAACACCCCCTATTCACTGCCCAAGAATATATCTGACTAGTAAGAATCTTGAAACCTATGTATTGATAACTCTCTGTAAGTGAGTCAAGTGGGTGTAATGCGGCAGAAACACAGCAGTGAAAAGCTGCTAAACCCCATTATAAAAATCAATTACTTTTGAAAACCCGTGAAACAAAGACAGTGAAAGAGAGAGAAATTCTTACAAAGTTAGCTCTGGGTCTGTGATGCCACCTGTATTGACCATATCTAGACCCACAGATGATTGAGACATAAGGGTGGACACTCTTGGGGCTGAGAGGTTTGGTGAGGTTGGGTGAGCAAACGCAGACCCTTTAAAGTAATACTGCGTGGTACCCATCCCATGGGTCCCAAATCTCCAGGTTCAAGGGCATCTTCCTACATCGAAAACATGCATGAGAAACCCAGAAGATGGTACACCGTGTGATCGGGAAAGGTTTCTAAAACGCACCTCATTTCTCATCTCCTTGTGCTCGGGTTCGCCATTCCAGCCGCTTTACTAGCAATCTCCCTCCTTGGAGAATCAGCACCTTTAACCTCCTGTTCCGTACAGGTTGCAATTTGTCCTGAGGATGAACGGGAAGAGGGGGAACCAATGAGAGACTAGCTCTAGGTGTTGGGACAGGCACAGGTCTATTTTCCCATCAGGAAGAAGAATTAACCACAGGCTCAGCCTGCCGCCCGGGACCAGAATAGGGCCTGAAGCAATCCTGCGCTTTTGCGGCCAGCTCCCAAGAAAGCGAGTTGAAAAATGGAGCTCAGGGGCACTGCAATTCACAAACCTGCAGACTTATAAATGATGACTCTCGTCCACAAATATATTGAGGGAAGGCAATGAAGAGGATTTGAAAGCAAGGCAGAATTGCAGGAAACAGATTTCAGGAGGGAGATTCGAATCGCCTTTAAAACACAGGAAAAGCGGCAAAACCTCGACAATGATGCCCTTGGCCAAAAAGAGCGTATGCGTTTTTTCCTGAATATATTCAGGAAAAAACGCATACGCCCTTTTTGGCCAACCAAGCAACCTGGAAAGGCAAATCAGCGCTACAAAGAAGTCTCGCTTCCCATCGGTCAAAAGGGCCATGCTGAATAAAGTGTCAAAACCAGAAATGCAGGACAGGCCATGGAGAAACGGGGGCGTGGCTACGCTGAAGGGCGGGATGTAAATTGCCAACAGCCACTCTGGAGAAGTGCCCTGTGTGTCCTGAAACATCTAAAAAACTCAGCTTAGGGAGCATAGGGCACTTCCACTCATGGGCGTATAAATTGGGAAAACTAAAAATCAGCAAGACACAGGCACCGCAAAGTTTCGGGCTGCTCTGTTGACAAGAACCGCCACTTGGTTACACCTTAAATATCCCAGGAAAGAGAAAAATGGATAAAGAAGTTGTGGTCCTTATGTACAATGGAATATCACTCAGCCATGAAATCAACGTCATAAGGCTAGTAGCAGCATGATGAGTGGATTTAGGTACGACGATTCTAAGTGATATAAGTCACACAGAAAAAGACACTTGTCATAAGATATCACTTATAGAGGGAATGTAAAAACCGCTACCCTTGAACTGAATTACAAAACAGAATAGAGTCACACGTTTAGAAAACACACTATGGCTGCTTAACGGGAAAGGTGAGGTGGGGTGATGCATAAAACAAGGGTTTCAAATTATCTCAGATACCGTTCCATAAACCCAATATGTAATAGACAAGACCTACTCCTTGCTCAATGAATTGGACTCAACACCCCCTATTCACCGCCCAAGAATATATCTGACTAGTAAGAATCTTAAAACCTATGCATTGATATCTCTCTGTAAGTGAGTCAAGTGGGTGTAAAGCGGCAAAATCACAGCAGTGAAAAGCAGGTAAACCCCATTATAAAACTCAATTACATTTAAAAACCCGTGAAACAAAGACAGTGAAAGAGAGAGAAATTCTTACAAAGTTCGCTCAGGGGCTGTGATGCCACCTGTATTGACCATATCTAGACCCACAGCTGATTGAGACATAAGGGTGGACACTCTTGGGGCTGAGAGGTTTGGTGAGGTTGGGTGAGCAAACGCAGACCCTTTAAAGTAATACTGCGTGGTACCCATCCCATGGGTCCCAAATCTCCAGGTTCAAGGGCATCTTCCTACATCGAAAACATGCATGAGAAACCCAGAAGATGGTACACCGTGTGATCGGGAAAGGTTTTCAAAACGCACCTCATTTCTCATCTCCTTGTGCTCGGGTTCGCCATTCCAGCCGCTTTACTAGCAATCTCCGTCCTTGGAGAATCAGCACCTTAACCTCCTGTTCCGTACAGGTTGCAATTTTTCCTGAGGATGAACGGGAAGAGGGGGAACCAATGAGAGACTAGCTCTAGGTGTTGGGACAGGCACAGTTCTATTTTCCCATCAGGAAGAAGAATTAACCACAGGCTCAGCCTGCCGCCCAGGACCAGAATAGGGCCTGAAGCAATCCTGCGCTTTTGCGGCAGCTCCCAAGAAAGCGAGTTGAAAAATGGAGCTCAGAAGCACTGAAATTCACAAACCTGCAGACTTATAAATGATGACTCTCCTCCACAAATATATTGAGGGAAGGCAACGAAGAGGATTTGAAAGCAAGGCAGAATTGTAGGAAACAGATTTCAGGAGGGAGATTCGAATCGCCTTTAAAACACAGGAAAAGCGGCAAAACCTCGACAATGATGCCCTTGGCCAAAAAGGGCGTATGCGTTTTTTCCTGAATATATTCAGGAAAAAACGCATACGCCCTTTTTGGCCAACCAAGCAACCTGGAAAGGCAAATCAGCGCTACAAAGAAGTCTCGCTTCCCATCGGTCAAAAGGGCCATGCTGTATAAAGTGTCAAAACCAGAAATGCAGGACAGGCCATGGAGAAACGGGGGCGTGGCTACGCTGATGGGCGGGATGTAAATTGCTAACAGCCACTCTGGAGAAATGCACGGTGTGTCCTGAAACATCTAAAAAACTCAGCTTAGGGAGCATAGGGCACTTCCACTCATGGGCGTATAAATTGGGAAAACTAAAAATCAGCAAGACACAGGCACCGCAAAGTTTAGGGCTGCTCTGTTGACAAGAACCTCCACTTGGTTACACCTTAAATATCCCAGGAAAGAGAAAAATGGATAAAGAAGTTGTGGTCCTTATGTACAATGGAATATCACTCAGCCATGAAATCAACGTCATAAGGCTAGTAGCAGCATGATGAGTGGATTTAGGTACGACGATTCTAAGTGAAATAAGTCACACAGAAAAAGACACTTATCATAAGATATGACTTAAAGAGGGAATGTAAAAACCGAGACCCTTGAACTGAATTACAAAACAGAATAGAGTCACACGTTTAGAAAACACACTATGGCTGCTTAACGGGAAAGGTGAGGTGGGGTGATGCATAAAACAAGGGTTTCAAATTATCTCAGATACCGTTCCATAAACCCAATATGTAATAGACAAGACCTTCTCCTTGCTCAAGGAATTGGACTCAGCACCCCCTATTCACCGCCCAAGAATATATCTGACTAGTAAGAATCTTAAAACCTATGCATTGATATCTCTCTGTAAGTGAGTCAAGTGGGTGTAAAGCGGCAAAAACACAGCAGTGGAAAGCAGATAAACCCCATTATAAAAATCAATTACTTTTAAAAACCCCTGAAACAAAGACAGTGAAAGAGAGAGAAATTCTTACAGAAGTCGTTCATGGGTTGTGATGCCACCTGGATTGACCATATCTAGACCCACAGCTGATTGAGACATAAGGGTGGACACTCGGGGCTGAGAGGTTTGGTGAGGTTGGGTGAGCAAACGCAGACCCTTTAAAGTAATACTGCGTGGTACCCATCCCATGGGTCCCAAATCTCCAGGTTCAAGGGCATCTTCCTACATCGAAAACATGCATTAGAAACCCAGAAGATGGTACACCGTGTGATCGGGAAAGGTTTCTAAAACGCACCTCATTTCTCATTTCCTTGTGCTCGGGTTCGCCATTCCACCTGCTTTACTAGCAATCTCCCTCCTTGGAGAATCAGCACCTTTAACCTCCTGTTCCGTACAGGTTGCAATTTGTCCTGAGGATGAACGGGAAGAGGGGGAACCAATGAGAGACTAGCTCTAGGTGTTGGGACAGGCACAGGTCACTCTATTTTCCCATCAGGAAGAAGAATTAAGCACAGGCTCAGCCTGCCGCTCGGGAACAGAATAGGGCCTGAAGCAATCCTGCGCATTTGCGGCCAGCTCCAAAGAAAGCGAGTTGAAAAATGGAGTTCAGGGGCACTGCAATTCACAAACCTGCAGACTTATAAATGATGACTCTCGTCCACAAATATATTGAGGGAAGGCAACGAAGAGGATTTGAAAGCAAGGCAGAATTGCAGGAAACAGATTACAGGAGGGAGATTCGAATCGCGTTTAAAGCACAGGAAAAGCGGCAAAACCTCGACAATGATGCCCTTGGCCAAAAAGGGCGTATGCGTTTTTTCCTGAATATATTCAGGAAAAAACGCATACGCCCTTTTTGGCCAACCAAGCAACCTGGAAAGGCAAATCAACGCTACAGAGAAGTCTCGCTTCCCATCGGTCAAAAGGGCCATGCTGAATAAAGTGTCAAAACCAGAAATGCAGGACAGGCCATGGAGAAACGGGAGCCTGGCTATGCTGATGGGTGGGATGTAAATTGCCAACAGCCACTCTGGAGAAGTGCACGGTTTGTCCTGAAACATCTAAAAAACTCAGCTTAGGGAGCATAGCGCACTTCCACTCATTGGCGTATAAATTGGGAAAATTAAAAATCAGCAAGACACAGGCACCCCAAAGTTTAGGGCTGCTCTGTTGACAAGAACCGCCACTTGGTTACACCTTAAATATCCCAGGAAAGAGAAAAATGGATAAAGAAGTTGTGGTCCTTATGTACAATGGAATATCACTCAGCCATGAAATCAACGTCATAAGGCTAGTAGCAGCATGATGAGTGGATTTAGGTACGACGATTCTAAGTGATATAAGTCACACAGAAAAAGACACTTGTCATAAGATATCACTTATAGAGGGAATGTAAAAACCGCTACCCTTGAACTGAATTACAAAACAGAATAGAGTCACACGTTTAGAAAACACACTATGGCTGCTTAACGGGAAAGGTGAGGTGGGGTGATGCATAAAACAAGGGTTTCAAATTATCTCAGATACCGTTCCATAAACCCAATATGTAATAGACAAGACCTACTCCTTGCTCAATGAATTGGACTCAACACCCCCTATTCACCGCCCAAGAATATATCTGACTAGTAAGAATCTTAAAACCTATGCATTGATATCTCTCTGTAAGTGAGTCAAGTGGGTGTAAAGCGGCAAAATCACAGCAGTGAAAAGCAGGTAAACCCCATTATAAAACTCAATTACATTTAAAAACCCGTGAAACAAAGACAGTGAAAGAGAGAGAAATTCTTACAAAGTTCGCTCAGGGGCTGTGATGCCACCTGTATTGACCATATCTAGACCCACAGCTGATTGAGACATAAGGGTGGACACTCTTGGGGCTGAGAGGTTTGGTGAGGTTGGGTGAGCAAACGCAGACCCTTTAAAGTAATACTGCGTGGTACCCATCCCATGGGTCCCAAATCTCCAGGTTCAAGGGCATCTTCCTACATCGAAAACATGCATGAGAAACCCAGAAGATGGTACACCGTGTGATCGGGAAAGGTTTTCAAAACGCACCTCATTTCTCATCTCCTTGTGCTCGGGTTCGCCATTCCAGCCGCTTTACTAGCAATCTCCGTCCTTGGAGAATCAGCACCTTAACCTCCTGTTCCGTACAGGTTGCAATTTTTCCTGAGGATGAACGGGAAGAGGGGGAACCAATGAGAGACTAGCTCTAGGTGTTGGGACAGGCACAGTTCTATTTTCCCATCAGGAAGAAGAATTAACCACAGGCTCAGCCTGCCGCCCAGGACCAGAATAGGGCCTGAAGCAATCCTGCGCTTTTGCGGCAGCTCCCAAGAAAGCGAGTTGAAAAATGGAGCTCAGAAGCACTGAAATTCACAAACCTGCAGACTTATAAATGATGACTCTCCTCCACAAATATATTGAGGGAAGGCAACGAAGAGGATTTGAAAGCAAGGCAGAATTGTAGGAAACAGATTTCAGGAGGGAGATTCGAATCGCCTTTAAAACACAGGAAAAGCGGCAAAACCTCGACAATGATGCCCTTGGCCAAAAAGGGCGTATGCGTTTTTTCCTGAATATATTCAGGAAAAAACGCATACGCCCTTTTTGGCCAACCAAGCAACCTGGAAAGGCAAATCAGCGCTACAAAGAAGTCTCGCTTCCCATCGGTCAAAAGGGCCATGCTGTATAAAGTGTCAAAACCAGAAATGCAGGACAGGCCATGGAGAAACGGGGGCGTGGCTACGCTGATGGGCGGGATGTAAATTGCTAACAGCCACTCTGGAGAAATGCACGGTGTGTCCTGAAACATCTAAAAAACTCAGCTTAGGGAGCATAGGGCACTTCCACTCATGGGCGTATAAATTGGGAAAACTAAAAATCAGCAAGACACAGGCACCGCAAAGTTTAGGGCTGCTCTGTTGACAAGAACCTCCACTTGGTTACACCTTAAATATCCCAGGAAAGAGAAAAATGGATAAAGAAGTTGTGGTCCTTATGTACAATGGAATATCACTCAGCCATGAAATCAACGTCATAAGGCTAGTAGCAGCATGATGAGTGGATTTAGGTACGACGATTCTAAGTGAAATAAGTCACACAGAAAAAGACACTTATCATAAGATATGACTTAAAGAGGGAATGTAAAAACCGAGACCCTTGAACTGAATTACAAAACAGAATAGAGTCACACGTTTAGAAAACACACTATGGCTGCTTAACGGGAAAGGTGAGGTGGGGTGATGCATAAAACAAGGGTTTCAAATTATCTCAGATACCGTTCCATAAACCCAATATGTAATAGACAAGACCTTCTCCTTGCTCAAGGAATTGGACTCAGCACCCCCTATTCACCGCCCAAGAATATATCTGACTAGTAAGAATCTTAAAACCTATGCATTGATATCTCTCTGTAAGTGAGTCAAGTGGGTGTAAAGCGGCAAAAACACAGCAGTGGAAAGCAGATAAACCCCATTATAAAAATCAATTACTTTTAAAAACCCCTGAAACAAAGACAGTGAAAGAGAGAGAAATTCTTACAGAAGTCGTTCATGGGTTGTGATGCCACCTGGATTGACCATATCTAGACCCACAGCTGATTGAGACATAAGGGTGGACACTCGGGGCTGAGAGGTTTGGTGAGGTTGGGTGAGCAAACGCAGACCCTTTAAAGTAATACTGCGTGGTACCCATCCCATGGGTCCCAAATCTCCAGGTTCAAGGGCATCTTCCTACATCGAAAACATGCATTAGAAACCCAGAAGATGGTACACCGTGTGATCGGGAAAGGTTTCTAAAACGCACCTCATTTCTCATTTCCTTGTGCTCGGGTTCGCCATTCCACCTGCTTTACTAGCAATCTCCCTCCTTGGAGAATCAGCACCTTTAACCTCCTGTTCCGTACAGGTTGCAATTTGTCCTGAGGATGAACGGGAAGAGGGGGAACCAATGAGAGACTAGCTCTAGGTGTTGGGACAGGCACAGGTCACTCTATTTTCCCATCAGGAAGAAGAATTAAGCACAGGCTCAGCCTGCCGCTCGGGAACAGAATAGGGCCTGAAGCAATCCTGCGCATTTGCGGCCAGCTCCAAAGAAAGCGAGTTGAAAAATGGAGTTCAGGGGCACTGCAATTCACAAACCTGCAGACTTATAAATGATGACTCTCGTCCACAAATATATTGAGGGAAGGCAACGAAGAGGATTTGAAAGCAAGGCAGAATTGCAGGAAACAGATTACAGGAGGGAGATTCGAATCGCGTTTAAAGCACAGGAAAAGCGGCAAAACCTCGACAATGATGCCCTTGGCCAAAAAGGGCGTATGCGTTTTTTCCTGAATATATTCAGGAAAAAACGCATACGCCCTTTTTGGCCAACCAAGCAACCTGGAAAGGCAAATCAACGCTACAGAGAAGTCTCGCTTCCCATCGGTCAAAAGGGCCATGCTGAATAAAGTGTCAAAACCAGAAATGCAGGACAGGCCATGGAGAAACGGGAGCCTGGCTATGCTGATGGGTGGGATGTAAATTGCCAACAGCCACTCTGGAGAAGTGCACGGTTTGTCCTGAAACATCTAAAAAACTCAGCTTAGGGAGCATAGCGCACTTCCACTCATTGGCGTATAAATTGGGAAAATTAAAAATCAGCAAGACACAGGCACCCCAAAGTTTAGGGCTGCTCTGTTGACAAGAACCTCCACTTGGTTACACCTTAAATATCCCAGGAAAGAGAAAAATGGATAAAGAAGTTGTGGTCCTTATGTACAATGGAATATCACTCAGCCATGAAATCAACGTCATAAGGCTAGTAGCAGCAAGATGAGTGGATTTAGGTACGACGATTCTAAGTAAAATAAATCACACAGAAAAAGGTACTTATCATAAGATATCACTTATAGAGGGAATATAAAAACCGCTACCCTTGAACTGAATTACAAAACAGAACAGAGTCACACGTTTGGAAAACACACTATGGCTGCTTAACGGGAAAGTTGAGGTGGGGTGATGCATAAAACAAGGGTTTCAAATTAGCTCAGATACCGTTCCATAAACCCAATATGTAATAGACAAGACCTACTCCTTGCTCAATGAATTGGACTCAACACCCCCTATTCACTGCCCAAGAATATATCTGACTAGTAAGAATCTTAAAACCTATGTATTGATAACTCTCTGTAAGTGAGTCAAGTGGGTGTAATGCGGCAGAAACACAGCAGTGAAAAGCTGCTAAACCCCATTATAAAAATCAATTACTTTTGAAAACCCGTGAAACAAAGACAGTGAAAGAGAGAGAAATTCTTACAAAGTTAGCTCTGGGTCTGTGATGCCACCTGTATTGACCATATCTAGACCCACAGATGATTGAGACATAAGGGTGGACACTCTTGGGGCTGAGAGGTTTGGTGAGGTTGGGTGAGCAAACGCAGACCCTTTAAAGTAATACTGCGTGGTACCCATCCCATGGGTCCCAAATCTCCAGGTTCAAGGGCATCTTCCTACATCGAAAACATGCATGAGAAACCCAGAAGATGGTACACCGTGTGATCGGGAAAGGTTTCTAAAACGCACCTCATTTCTCATCTCCTTGTGCTCGGGTTCGCCATTCCAGCCGCTTTACTAGCAATCTCCCTCCTTGGAGAATCAGCACCTTTAACCTCCTGTTCCGTACAGGTTGCAATTTTTCCTGAGGATGAACGGGAAGAGGGGGAACCAATGAGAGACTAGCTCTAGGTGTTGGGACAGGCACAGGTCACTCTATTTTCCCATCAGGAAGAAGAATTAACCACAGGCCCAGCCTGCCGCCTGGGACGAGAATAGGGCCTGAAGCAATCCTGCGCTTTTGCCGCCAGCTCCCAAGAAAGCGAGTTGAAAAATGGAGCTCAGGGGCACTGCAATTCACAAACCTGCAGACTTATAAATGATGACTCTCGTCCACAAATATATTGAGGCAAGGCAACGAAGAGGATTTGAAAGCAAGGCAGAATTGCAGGAAACAGATTTCAGGACGGAGATTCGAATCGCCTTTAAAGCACAGAAAATGCGGCAAAACCTCGACAATGATGCCCTTGGCCAAAAAGGGCGTATGCGTTTTTTCCTGAATATATTCAGGAAAAAACGCATACGCCCTTTTTGGCCAACCAAGCAACCTGGAAAGGCAAATCAGCGCTACAAAGAAGTCTCGCTTCCCATCGGTCAAAAGGGCCATGCTGAATAAAGTGTCAAAACCAGAAATGCAGGACAGGCCATGGAGAAACGGGAGCCTGGCTACGCTGATGGGCGGGATGTAAATTGCCAACAGCCACTCTGGAGAAGTGCACGGTGTGTCCTGAAACATCTACAAAACTCAGCTTAGGGAGCATAGGGCACATCCACTCATGGGCGTATAAATTGGGAAAACTAAAAATCAGCAAGACACAGGCACCCCAAAGTTTAGGGCTGCTCTGTTGACAAGAACCTCCACTTCGTTACACCTTAAATATCCCAGGAAAGAGAAAAATGGATAAAGAAGTTGTGGTCCTTATGTACAATGGAATATCACTCAGCCATGAAATCAACGTCATAAGGCTAGTAGCAGCATGATGAGTGGATTTAGGTACGACGATTCTAAGTGAAATAAGTCACACAGAATAAGACACTTGTCATAAGATATCACTTATAGAAGGGACGTAGCCCCCTCACGCATAGTAGACGTGCCCATGGAGTCAAGGCCAAGGCCAGTCCCTCTCCTTGCCAGGAGGGAACCTGAGCTGATAACCCACGGAGGGGACACTGGACAGGCCTTGGGCTCAGCACTCAGTAATTTAGAAGTACTGCCTCACTTAATCCTCACAAATCCTCATGAGCTGGTGCTTTCGTGATGTCCTTCTTACAGAGGCGAGTGGAGAGAAGGATCCACCACAGGCCAAAGCCCGCACGCTCAGTGTGTGAGGCTCTGACCTGATCCACCTGGGCCCTCCTCCTCCTAATAAGCACACACTGTCCGGCAAGGTTTAGGATTTGGCTAAAAGGGCACTGCATGTAAATAAGTGGAAAGGCTTGTTTTTAACCTCCAGAGGTCTCTGATAACACCCTGGAGATATCTCAGGATTAGGAGGCCCCTGAGTGAGCTATCCACTAGGTCATCTCCCAGCCCACCCTGCCTGCAGGTCTCGGGAGGTTCCAGGGTGCACTCAGTAGCTAAGGTGGGCCTCCATCGCCAGATGGAAACTTCTCTGCCTCGAATCCTGGGCTGGAAAGCTGACAGCTCTTGGCTACACAACGAGCAGGTACCTCCCTATTCCCTTCTGTCTTCCCTAACCCGGGCTTTCTACACCAGCTCTAAACCAAAACTACTCAGAACTGCTCACTTGCGTAGGTCTTGATTTTTACTACCAAAGGCATAGCAAAAGGGTGGTTTTGCCCTGATAAAGGAAGCGATGGATTAGCTCATACCACGGGGCAATTATGGTCAATCTGTTTACTTTTGCTGCAGTCACTCAGATTAAGAAATGCCACTGAGGTGTATACATATGTCAACATTTATCAAATAATATATTTAAAGTATCCACAAGTTTATTGTATGCCAATTATATCTCAATAAAGTTGTTAAATCGAAAAAAAAAAAAAGATATCACTTATAGAGGGAATGTAAAAACCGCTACCCTTGAACTAAATTACAAAACACAACAGAGTCACACGTTTAGAAAACACACTATGGCTGCTTAACGGGAAAGGTGAGGTGGGGTGATGCATAAAACAAGGGTTTCAAATTAGCTCAGATACCGTTCCATAAACCCAATAGGTAATAGACAAGACGTACTCCTTGCTCAGTGAATTGGACTCAACACCCCCTATTCACCGCCCAAGAATATATCTGATTAGTAAGAATCTTAAAACCTATGCATTGATATCTCTCTGTAAGTGAGTCAAGTGGGTGTAAAGCGGCAAAAACACAGCAGTGAAAAGCAGGTAAACCCCATTATAAAAATCAATTACTTTTAAAAACCCGTGAAACAAAGACAGTGAAAGAGAGATAAATTCTTACAAAATTAGTTCAGGGGCTGTGATGCCACCTGGATTGACCATATCTAGACCCACAGCTGATTGAGGCATAAGGGTGGACACTCTTGGGGCTGAGATGTTTGGTGAGGTTGGGTGAGCAAACGCAGACCCTTTAAAGTAATACTGCGTGGTACCCATCCCATGGGTCCCAAATCTCCAGGTTCAAGGGCATCTTCCTACATCGAAAACATGCATGAGAAACCCAGAAGATGGTACACCGTGTGATCGGGAAAGGTTTTCAAAACGCACCTCATTTCTCGTCTCCTTGTGCTCGGGTTCGCCATTCCAGCCGCTTTACTAGCAATCTCCGTCCTTGGAGAATCAGCACCTTAACCTCCTGTTCCGTACAGGTTGCAATTTTTCCTGAGGATGAACGGGAAGAGGGGGAACCAATGAGAGACTAGCTCTAGGTGTTGGGACAGGCACAGTTCTATTTTCCCATCAGGAAGAAGAATTAACCACAGGCTCAGCCTGCCGCCCAGGACCAGAATAGGGCCTGAAGCAATCCTGCGCTTTTGCGGCAGCTCCCAAGAAAGCGAGTTGAAAAATGGAGCTCAGAAGCACTGAAATTCACAAACCTGCAGACTTATAAATGATGACTCTCCTCCACAAATATATTGAGGGAAGGCAACGAAGAGGATTTGAAAGCAAGGCAGAATTGTAGGAAACAGATTTCAGGAGGGAGATTCGAATCGCCTTTAAAACACAGGAAAAGCGGCAAAACCTCGACAATGATGCCCTTGGCCAAAAAGGGCGTACACGTTTTTTCCTGAATATATTCAGGAAAAAACGCGTACGCCCTTTTTGGCCAACCAAGCAACCTGGAAAGGCAAATCAGCGCTACAAAGAAGACTCACTTCCCATCGGTCAAAAGGGCCATGCTGTATAAAGTGTCAAAACCAGAAATGCAGGACAGGCCATGGAGAAACGGGGGCGTGGCTACGCTGATGGGCGGGATGTAAATTGCTAACAGCCACTCTGGAGAAATGCACGGTGTGTCCTGAAACATCTAAAAAACTCAGCTTAGGGAGCATAGGGCACTTCCACTCATGGGCGTATAAATTGGGAAAACTAAAAATCAGCAAGACACAGGCACCGCAAAGTTTAGGGCTGCTCTGTTGACAAGAACCTCCACTTGGTTACACCTTAAATATCCCAGGAAAGAGAAAAATGGATAAAGAAGTTGTGGTCCTTATGTACAATGGAATATCACTCAGCCATGAAATCAACGTCATAAGGCTAGTAGCAGCATGATGAGTGGATTTAGGTACGACGATTCTAAGTGAAATAAGTCACACAGAAAAAGACACTTATCATAAGATATGACTTAAAGAGGGAATGTAAAAACCGAGACCCTTGAACTGAATTACAAAACAGAATAGAGTCACACGTTTAGAAAACACACTATGGCTGCTTAACGGGAAAGGTGAGGTGGGGTGATGCATAAAACAAGGGTTTCAAATTATCTCAGATACCGTTCCATAAACCCAATATGTAATAGACAAGACCTTCTCCTTGCTCAAGGAATTGGACTCAGCACCCCCTATTCACCGCCCAAGAATATATCTGACTAGTAAGAATCTTAAAACCTATGCATTGATATCTCTCTGTAAGTGAGTCAAGTGGGTGTAAAGCGGCAAAAACACAGCAGTGGAAAGCAGATAAACCCCATTATAAAAATCAATTACTTTTAAAAACCCCTGAAACAAAGACAGTGAAAGAGAGAGAAATTCTTACAAAAGTCGTTCATGGGTTGTGATGCCACCTGGATTGACCATATCTAGACCCACAGCTGATTGAGACATAAGGGTGGACACTCGGGGCTGAGAGGTTTGGTGAGGTTGGGTGAGCAAACGCAGACCCTTTAAAGTAATACTGCGTGGTACCCATCCCATGGGTCCCAAATCTCCAGGTTCAAGGGCATCTTCCTACATCGAAAACATGCATTAGAAACCCAGAAGATGGTACACCGTGTGATCGGGAAAGGTTTCTAAAACGCACCTCATTTCTCATTTCCTTGTGCTCGGGTTCGCCATTCCACCTGCTTTACTAGCAATCTCCCTCCTTGGAGAATCAGCACCTTTAACCTCCTGTTCCGTACAGGTTGCAATTTGTCCTGAGGATGAACGGGAAGAGGGGGAACCAATGAGAGACTAGCTCTAGGTGTTGGGACAGGCACAGGTCACTCTATTTTCCCATCAGGAAGAAGAATTAAGCACAGGCTCAGCCTGCCGCTCGGGAACAGAATAGGGCCTGAAGCAATCCTGCGCATTTGCGGCCAGCTCCAAAGAAAGCGAGTTGAAAAATGGAGTTCAGGGGCACTGCAATTCACAAACCTGCAGACTTATAAATGATGACTCTCGTCCACAAATATATTGAGGGAAGGCAACGAAGAGGATTTGAAAGCAAGGCAGAATTGCAGGAAACAGATTTCAGGAGGGAGATTCGAATCGCGTTTAAAGCACAGGAAAAGCGGCAAAACCTCGACAATGATGCCCTTGGCCAAAAAGGGCGTATGCGTTTTTTCCTGAATATATTCAGGAAAAAACGCATACGCCCTTTTTGGCCAACCAAGCAACCTGGAAAGGCAAATCAACGCTACAGAGAAGTCTCGCTTCCCATCGGTCAAAAGGGCCATGCTGAATAAAGTGTCAAAACCAGAAATGCAGGACAGGCCATGGAGAAACGGGAGCCTGGCTATGCTGATGGGTGGGATGTAAATTGCCAACAGCCACTCTGGAGAAGTGCACGGTTTGTCCTGAAACATCTAAAAAACTCAGCTTAGGGAGCATAGCGCACTTCCACTCATTGGCGTATAAATTGGGAAAATTAAAAATCAGCAAGACACAGGCACCCCAAAGTTTAGGGCTGCTCTGTTGACAAGAACCTCCACTTGGTTACACCTTAAATATCCCAGGAAAGAGAAAAATGGATAAAGAAGTTGTGGTCCTTATGTACAATGGAATATCACTCAGCCATGAAATCAACGTCATAAGGCTAGTAGCAGCAAGATGAGTGGATTTAGGTACGACGATTCTAAGTAAAATAAATCACACAGAAAAAGGTACTTATCATAAGATATCACTTATAGAGGGAATATAAAAACCGCTACCCTTGAACTGAATTACAAAACAGAACAGAGTCACACGTTTGGAAAACACACTATGGCTGCTTAACGGGAAAGTTGAGGTGGGGTGATGCATAAAACAAGGGTTTCAAATTAGCTCAGATACCGTTCCATAAACCCAATATGTAATAGACAAGACCTACTCCTTGCTCAATGAATTGGACTCAACACCCCCTATTCACTGCCCAAGAATATATCTGACTAGTAAGAATCTTGAAACCTATGTATTGATAACTCTCTGTAAGTGAGTCAAGTGGGTGTAATGCGGCAGAAACACAGCAGTGAAAAGCTGCTAAACCCCATTATAAAAATCAATTACTTTTGAAAACCCGTGAAACAAAGACAGTGAAAGAGAGAGAAATTCTTACAAAGTTAGCTCTGGGTCTGTGATGCCACCTGTATTGACCATATCTAGACCCACAGATGATTGAGACATAAGGGTGGACACTCTTGGGGCTGAGAGGTTTGGTGAGGTTGGGTGAGCAAACGCAGACCCTTTAAAGTAATACTGCGTGGTACCCATCCCATGGGTCCCAAATCTCCAGGTTCAAGGGCATCTTCCTACATCGAAAACATGCATGAGAAACCCAGAAGATGGTACACCGTGTGATCGGGAAAGGTTTCTAAAACGCACCTCATTTCTCATCTCCTTGTGCTCGGGTTCGCCATTCCAGCCGCTTTACTAGCAATCTCCCTCCTTGGAGAATCAGCACCTTTAACCTCCTGTTCCGTACAGGTTGCAATTTGTCCTGAGGATGAACGGGAAGAGGGGGAACCAATGAGAGACTAGCTCTAGGTGTTGGGACAGGCACAGGTCTATTTTCCCATCAGGAAGAAGAATTAACCACAGGCTCAGCCTGCCGCCCGGGACCAGAATAGGGCCTGAAGCAATCCTGCGCTTTTGCGGCCAGCTCCCAAGAAAGCGAGTTGAAAAATGGAGCTCAGGGGCACTGCAATTCACAAACCTGCAGACTTATAAATGATGACTCTCGTCCACAAATATATTGAGGGAAGGCAATGAAGAGGATTTGAAAGCAAGGCAGAATTGCAGGAAACAGATTTCAGGAGGGAGATTCGAATCGCCTTTAAAACACAGGAAAAGCGGCAAAACCTCGACAATGATGCCCTTGGCCAAAAAGAGCGTATGCGTTTTTTCCTGAATATATTCAGGAAAAAACGCATACGCCCTTTTTGGCCAACCAAGCAACCTGGAAAGGCAAATCAGCGCTACAAAGAAGTCTCGCTTCCCATCGGTCAAAAGGGCCATGCTGTATAAAGTGTCAAAACCAGAAATGCAGGACAGGCCATGGAGAAACGGGGGCATGGCTACGCTGATGGGCGGGATGTAAATTGCTAACAGCCACTCTGGAGAAATGCACGGTGTGTCCTGAAACATCTAAAAAACTCAGCTTAGGGAGCATAGGGCACTTCCACTCATGGGCGTATAAATTGGGAAAACTAAAAATCAGCAAGACACAGGCACCGCAAAGTTTAGGGCTGCTCTGTTGACAAGAACCTCCACTTGGTTACACCTTAAATATCCCAGGAAAGAGAAAAATGGATAAAGAAGTTGTGGTCCTTATGTACAATGGAATATCACTCAGCCATGAAATCAACGTCATAAGGCTAGTAGCAGCATGATGAGTGGATTTAGGTACGACGATTCTAAGTGAAATAAGTCACACAGAAAAAGACACTTATCATAAGATATGACTTAAAGAGGGAATGTAAAAACCGAGACCCTTGAACTGAATTACAAAACAGAATAGAGTCACACGTTTAGAAAACACACTATGGCTGCTTAACGGGAAAGGTGAGGTGGGGTGATGCATAAAACAAGGGTTTCAAATTAGCTCAGATACCGTTCCATAAACCCAATATGTAATAGACAAGACCTACTCCTTGCTCAATGAATTGGACTCAACACCCCCTATTCACTGCCCAAGAATATATCTGACTAGTAAGAATCTTGAAACCTATGTATTGATAACTCTCTGTAAGTGAGTCAAGTGGGTGTAATGCGGCAGAAACACAGCAGTGAAAAGCTGCTAAACCCCATTATAAAAATCAATTACTTTTGAAAACCCGTGAAACAAAGACAGTGAAAGAGAGAGAAATTCTTACAAAGTTAGCTCTGGGTCTGTGATGCCACCTGTATTGACCATATCTAGACCCACAGATGATTGAGACATAAGGGTGGACACTCTTGGGGCTGAGATGTTTGGTGAGGTTGGGTGAGCAAACGCAGACCCTTTAAAGTAATACTGCGTGGTACCCATCCCATGGGTCCCAAATCTCCAGGTTCAAGGGCATCTTCCTACATCGAAAACATGCATGAGAAACCCAGAAGATGGTACACCGTGTGATCGGGAAAGGTTTCTAAAACGCACCTCATTTCTCATCTCCTTGTGCTCGGGTTCGCCATTCCAGCCGCTTTACTAGCAATCTCCCTCCTTGGAGAATCAGCACCTTTAACCTCCTGTTCCGTACAGGTTGCAATTTGTCCTGAGGATGAACGGGAAGAGGGGGAACCAATGAGAGACTAGCTCTAGGTGTTGGGACAGGCACAGGTCTATTTTCCCATCAGGAAGAAGAATTAACCACAGGCTCAGCCTGCCGCCCGGGACCAGAATAGGGCCTGAAGCAATCCTGCGCTTTTGCGGCCAGCTCCCAAGAAAGCGAGTTGAAAAATGGAGCTCAGGGGCACTGCAATTCACAAACCTGCAGACTTATAAATGATGACTCTCGTCCACAAATATATTGAGGGAAGGCAATGAAGAGGATTTGAAAGCAAGGCAGAATTGCAGGAAACAGATTTCAGGAGGGAGATTCGAATCGCCTTTAAAACACAGGAAAAGCGGCAAAACCTCGACAATGATGCCCTTGGCCAAAAAGAGCGTATGCGTTTTTTCCTGAATATATTCAGGAAAAAACGCATACGCCCTTTTTGGCCAACCAAGCAACCTGGAAAGGCAAATCAGCGCTACAAAGAAGTCTCGCTTCCCATCGGTCAAAAGGGCCATGCTGAATAAAGTGTCAAAACCAGAAATGCAGGACAGGCCATGGAGAAACGGGGGCGTGGCTACGCTGAAGGGCGGGATGTAAATTGCCAACAGCCACTCTGGAGAAGTGCCCTGTGTGTCCTGAAACATCTAAAAAACTCAGCTTAGGGAGCATAGGGCACTTCCACTCATGGGCGTATAAATTGGGAAAACTAAAAATCAGCAAGACACAGGCACCGCAAAGTTTCGGGCTGCTCTGTTGACAAGAACCGCCACTTGGTTACACCTTAAATATCCCAGGAAAGAGAAAAATGGATAAAGAAGTTGTGGTCCTTATGTACAATGGAATATCACTCAGCCATGAAATCAACGTCATAAGGCTAGTAGCAGCATGATGAGTGGATTTAGGTACGACGATTCTAAGTGATATAAGTCACACAGAAAAAGACACTTGTCATACGATATCACTTATAGAGGGAATGTAAAAACCGCTACCCTTGAACTGAATTACAAAACAGAATAGAGTCACACGTTTAGAAAACACACTATGGCTGCTTAACGGGAAAGGTGAGGTGGGGTGATGCATAAAACAAGGGTTTCAAATTATCTCAGATACCGTTCCATAAACCCAATATGTAATAGACAAGACCTACTCCTTGCTCAATGAATTGGACTCAACACCCCCTATTCACCGCCCAAGAATATATCTGACTAGTAAGAATCTTAAAACCTATGCATTGATATCTCTCTGTAAGTGAGTCAAGTGGGTGTAAAGCGGCAAAATCACAGCAGTGAAAAGCAGGTAAACCCCATTATAAAACTCAACTACATTTAAAAACCCGTGAAACAAAGACAGTGAAAGAGAGAGAAATTCTTACAAAGTTCGCTCAGGGGCTGTGATGCCACCTGTATTGACCATATCTAGACCCACAGCTGATTGAGACATAAGGGTGGACACTCTTGGGGCTGAGAGGTTTGGTGAGGTTGGGTGAGCAAACGCAGACCCTTTAAAGTAATACTGCGTGGTACCCATCCCATGGGTCCCAAATCTCCAGGTTCAAGGGCATCTTCCTACATCGAAAACATGCATGAGAAACCCAGAAGATGGTACACCGTGTGATCGGGAAAGGTTTTCAAAACGCACCTCATTTCTCATCTCCTTGTGCTCGGGTTCGCCATTCCAGCCGCTTTACTAGCAATCTCCGTCCTTGGAGAATCAGCACCTTAACCTCCTGTTCCGTACAGGTTGCAATTTTTCCTGAGGATGAACGGGAAGAGGGGGAACCAATGAGAGACTAGCTCTAGGTGTTGGGACAGGCACAGTTCTATTTTCCCATCAGGAAGAAGAATTAACCACAGGCTCAGCCTGCCGCCCAGGACCAGAATAGGGCCTGAAGCAATCCTGCGCTTTTGCGGCAGCTCCCAAGAAAGCGAGTTGAAAAATGGAGCTCAGAAGCACTGAAATTCACAAACCTGCAGACTTATAAATGATGACTCTCCTCCACAAATATATTGAGGGAAGGCAACGAAGAGGATTTGAAAGCAAGGCAGAATTGTAGGAAACAGATTTCAGGAGGGAGATTCGAATCGCCTTTAAAACACAGGAAAAGCGGCAAAACCTCGACAATGATGCCCTTGGCCAAAAAGGGCGTATACGTTTTTTCCTGAATATATTCAGGAAAAAACGCATACGCCCTTTTTGGCCAACCAAGCAACCTGGAAAGGCAAATCAGCGCTACAAAGAAGTCTCGCTTCCCATCGGTCAAAAGGGCCATGCTGTATAAAGTGTCAAAACCAGAAATGCAGGACAGGCCATGGAGAAACGGGGGCGTGGCTACGCTGATGGGCGGGATGTAAATTGCTAACAGCCACTCTGGAGAAATGCACGGTGTGTCCTGAAACATCTAAAAAACTCAGCTTAGGGAGCATAGGGCACTTCCACTCATGGGCGTATAAATTGGGAAAACTAAAAATCAGCAAGACACAGGCACCGCAAAGTTTAGGGCTGCTCTGTTGACAAGAACCTCCACTTGGTTACACCTTAAATATCCCAGGAAAGAGAAAAATGGATAAAGAAGTTGTGGTCCTTATGTACAATGGAATATCACTCAGCCATGAAATCAACGTCATAAGGCTAGTAGCAGCATGATGAGTGGATTTAGGTACGACGATTCTAAGTGAAATAAGTCACACAGAAAAAGACACTTATCATAAGATATGACTTAAAGAGGGAATGTAAAAACCGAGACCCTTGAACTGAATTACAAAACAGAATAGAGTCACACGTTTAGAAAACACACTATGGCTGCTTAACGGGAAAGGTGAGGTGGGGTGATGCATAAAACAAGGGTTTCAAATTATCTCAGATACCGTTCCATAAACCCAATATGTAATAGACAAGACCTTCTCCTTGCTCAAGGAATTGGACTCAGCACCCCCTATTCACCGCCCAAGAATATATCTGACTAGTAAGAATCTTAAAACCTATGCATTGATATCTCTCTGTAAGTGAGTCAAGTGGGTGTAAAGCGGCAAAAACACAGCAGTGGAAAGCAGATAAACCCCATTATAAAAATCAATTACTTTTAAAAACCCCTGAAACAAAGACAGTGAAAGAGAGAGAAATTCTTACAGAAGTCGTTCATGGGTTGTGATGCCACCTGGATTGACCATATCTAGACCCACAGCTGATTGAGACATAAGGGTGGACACTCGGGGCTGAGAGGTTTGGTGAGGTTGGGTGAGCAAACGCAGACCCTTTAAAGTAATACTGCGTGGTACCCATCCCATGGGTCCCAAATCTCCAGGTTCAAGGGCATCTTCCTACATCGAAAACATGCATTAGAAACCCAGAAGATGGTACACCGTGTGATCGGGAAAGGTTTCTAAAACGCACCTCATTTCTCATTTCCTTGTGCTCGGGTTCGCCATTCCACCTGCTTTACTAGCAATCTCCCTCCTTGGAGAATCAGCACCTTTAACCTCCTGTTCCGTACAGGTTGCAATTTGTCCTGAGGATGAACGGGAAGAGGGGGAACCAATGAGAGACTAGCTCTAGGTGTTGGGACAGGCACAGGTCACTCTATTTTCCCATCAGGAAGAAGAATTAAGCACAGGCTCAGCCTGCCGCTCGGGAACAGAATAGGGCCTGAAGCAATCCTGCGCATTTGCGGCCAGCTCCAAAGAAAGCGAGTTGAAAAATGGAGTTCAGGGGCACTGCAATTCACAAACCTGCAGACTTATAAATGATGACTCTCGTCCACAAATATATTGAGGGAAGGCAACGAAGAGGATTTGAAAGCAAGGCAGAATTGCAGGAAACAGATTACAGGAGGGAGATTCGAATCGCGTTTAAAGCACAGGAAAAGCGGCAAAACCTCGACAATGATGCCCTTGGCCAAAAAGGGCGTATGCGTTTTTTCCTGAATATATTCAGGAAAAAACGCATACGCCCTTTTTGGCCAACCAAGCAACCTGGAAAGGCAAATCAACGCTACAGAGAAGTCTCGCTTCCCATCGGTCAAAAGGGCCATGCTGAATAAAGTGTCAAAACCAGAAATGCAGGACAGGCCATGGAGAAACGGGAGCCTGGCTATGCTGATGGGTGGGATGTAAATTGCCAACAGCCACTCTGGAGAAGTGCACGGTTTGTCCTGAAACATCTAAAAAACTCAGCTTAGGGAGCATAGCGCACTTCCACTCATTGGCGTATAAATTGGGAAAATTAAAAATCAGCAAGACACAGGCACCCCAAAGTTTAGGGTTGCTCTGTTGACAAGAACCTCCACTTGGTTACACCTTAAATATCCCAGGAAAGAGAAAAATGGATAAAGAAGTTGTGGTCCTTATGTACAATGGAATATCACTCAGCCATGAAATCAACGTCATAAGGCTAGTAGCAGCAAGATGAGTGGATTTAGGTACGACGATTCTAAGTAAAATAAATCACACAGAAAAAGGTACTTATCATAAGATATCACTTATAGAGGGAATATAAAAACCGCTACCCTTGAACTGAATTACAAAACAGAACAGAGTCACACGTTTGGAAAACACACTATGGCTGCTTAACGGGAAAGTTGAGGTGGGGTGATGCATAAAACAAGGGTTTCAAATTAGCTCAGATACCGTTCCATAAACCCAATATGTAATAGACAAGACCTACTCCTTGCTCAATGAATTGGACTCAACACCCCCTATTCACTGCCCAAGAATATATCTGACTAGTAAGAATCTTAAAACCTATGTATTGATAACTCTCTGTAAGTGAGTCAAGTGGGTGTAATGCGGCAGAAACACAGCAGTGAAAAGCTGCTAAACCCCATTATAAAAATCAATTACTTTTGAAAACCCGTGAAACAAAGACAGTGAAAGAGAGAGAAATTCTTACAAAGTTAGCTCTGGGTCTGTGATGCCACCTGTATTGACCATATCTAGACCCACAGATGATTGAGACATAAGGGTGGACACTCTTGGGGCTGAGAGGTTTGGTGAGGTTGGGTGAGCAAACGCAGACCCTTTAAAGTAATACTGCGTGGTACCCATCCCATGGGTCCCAAATCTCCAGGTTCAAGGGCATCTTCCTACATCGAAAACATGCATGAGAAACCCAGAAGATGGTACACCGTGTGATCGGGAAAGGTTTCTAAAACGCACCTCATTTCTCATCTCCTTGTGCTCGGGTTCGCCATTCCAGCCGCTTTACTAGCAATCTCCCTCCTTGGAGAATCAGCACCTTTAACCTCCTGTTCCGTACAGGTTGCAATTTTTCCTGAGGATGAACGGGAAGAGGGGGAACCAATGAGAGACTAGCTCTAGGTGTTGGGACAGGCACAGGTCACTCTATTTTCCCATCAGGAAGAAGAATTAACCACAGGCCCAGCCTGCCGCCTGGGACGAGAATAGGGCCTGAAGCAATCCTGCGCTTTTGCCGCCAGCTCCCAAGAAAGCGAGTTGAAAAATGGAGCTCAGGGGCACTGCAATTCACAAACCTGCAGACTTATAAATGATGACTCTCGTCCACAAATATATTGAGGCAAGGCAACGAAGAGGATTTGAAAGCAAGGCAGAATTGCAGGAAACAGATTTCAGGACGGAGATTCGAATCGCCTTTAAAGCACAGAAAATGCGGCAAAACCTCGACAATGATGCCCTTGGCCAAAAAGGGCGTATGCGTTTTTTCCTGAATATATTCAGGAAAAAACGCATACGCCCTTTTTGGCCAACCAAGCAACCTGGAAAGGCAAATCAGCGCTACAAAGAAGTCTCGCTTCCCATCGGTCAAAAGGGCCATGCTGAATAAAGTGTCAAAACCAGAAATGCAGGACAGGCCATGGAGAAACGGGAGCCTGGCTACGCTGATGGGCGGGATGTAAATTGCCAACAGCCACTCTGGAGAAGTGCACGGTGTGTCCTGAAACATCTACAAAACTCAGCTTAGGGAGCATAGGGCACATCCACTCATGGGCGTATAAATTGGGAAAACTAAAAATCAGCAAGACACAGGCACCCCAAAGTTTAGGGCTGCTCTGTTGACAAGAACCTCCACTTCGTTACACCTTAAATATCCCAGGAAAGAGAAAAATGGATAAAGAAGTTGTGGTCCTTATGTACAATGGAATATCACTCAGCCATGAAATCAACGTCATAAGGCTAGTAGCAGCATGATGAGTGGATTTAGGTATGACGATTCTAAGTGAAATAAGTCACACAGAATAAGACACTTGTCATAAGATATCACTTATAGAAGGGACGTAGCCCCCTCACGCATAGTAGACGTGCCCATGGAGTCAAGGCCAAGGCCAGTCCCTCTCCTTGCCAGGAGGGAACCTGAGCTGATAACCCACGGAGGGGACACTGGACAGGCCTTGGGCTCAGCACTCAGTAATTTAGAAGTACTGCCTCACTTAATCCTCACAAATCCTCATGAGCTGGTGCTTTCGTGATGTCCTTCTTACAGAGGCGAGTGGAGAGAAGGATCCACCACAGGCCAAAGCCCGCACGCTCAGTGTGTGAGGCTCTGACCTGATCCACCTGGGCCCTCCTCCTCCTAATAAGCACACACTGTCCGGCAAGGTTTAGGATTTGGCTAAAAGGGCACTGCATGTAAATAAGTGGAAAGGCTTGTTTTTAACCTCCAGAGGTCTCTGATAACACCCTGGAGATATCTCAGGATTAGGAGGCCCCTGAGTGAGCTATCCACTAGGTCATCTCCCAGCCCACCCTGCCTGCAGGTCTCGGGAGGTTCCAGGGTGCACTCAGTAGCTAAGGTGGGCCTCCATCGCCAGATGGAAACTTCTCTGCCTCGAATCCTGGGCTGGAAAGCTGACAGCTCTTGGCTACACAACGAGCAGGTACCTCCCTATTCCCTTCTGTCTTCCCTAACCCGGGCTTTCTACACCAGCTCTAAACCAAAACTACTCAGAACTGCTCACTTGCGTAGGTCTTGATTTTTACTACCAAAGGCATAGCAAAAGGGTGGTTTTGCCCTGATAAAGGAAGCGATGGATTAGCTCATACCACGGGGCAATTATGGTCAATCTGTTTACTTTTGCTGCAGTCACTCAGATTAAGAAATGCCACTGAGGTGTATACATATGTCAACATTTATCAAATAATATATTTAAAGTATCCACAAGTTTATTGTATGCCAATTATATCTCAATAAAGTTGTTAAATCGAAAAAAAAAAAAAGATATCACTTATAGAGGGAATGTAAAAACCGCTACCCTTGAACTAAATTACAAAACACAACAGAGTCACACGTTTAGAAAACACACTATGGCTGCTTAACGGGAAAGGTGAGGTGGGGTGATGCATAAAACAAGGGTTTCAAATTAGCTCAGATACCGTTCCATAAACCCAATAGGTAATAGACAAGACCTACTCCTTGCTCAGTGAATTGGACTCAACACCCCCTATTCACCGCCCAAGAATATATCTGATTAGTAAGAATCTTAAAACCTATGCATTGATATCTCTCTGTAAGTGAGTCAAGTGGGTGTAAAGCGGCAAAAACACAGCAGTGAAAAGCAGGTAAACCCCATTATAAAAATCAATTACTTTTAAAAACCCGTGAAACAAAGACAGTGAAAGAGAGATAAATTCTTACAAAATTAGTTCAGGGGCTGTGATGCCACCTGGATTGACCATATCTAGACCCACAGCTGATTGAGGCATAAGGGTGGACACTCTTGGGGCTGAGATGTTTGGTGAGGTTGGGTGAGCAAACGCAGACCCTTTAAAGTAATACTGCGTGGTACCCATCCTATGGGTCCCAAATCTCCAGGTTCAAGGGCATCTTCCTACATCGAAAACATGCATGAGAAACCCAGAAGATGGTACACCGTGTGATCGGGAAAGGTTTTCAAAACGCACCTCATTTCTCGTCTCCTTGTGCTCGGGTTCGCCATTCCAGCCGCTTTACTAGCAATCTCCGTCCTTGGAGAATCAGCACCTTAACCTCCTGTTCCGTACAGGTTGCAATTTTTCCTGAGGATGAACGGGAAGAGGGGGAACCAATGAGAGACTAGCTCTAGGTGTTGGGACAGGCACAGTTCTATTTTCCCATCAGGAAGAAGAATTAACCACAGGCTCAGCCTGCCGCCCAGGACCAGAATAGGGCCTGAAGCAATCCTGCGCTTTTGCGGCAGCTCCCAAGAAAGCGAGTTGAAAAATGGAGCTCAGAAGCACTGAAATTCACAAACCTGCAGACTTATAAATGATGACTCTCCTCCACAAATATATTGAGGGAAGGCAACGAAGAGGATTTGAAAGCAAGGCAGAATTGTAGGAAACAGATTTCAGGAGGGAGATTCGAATCGCCTTTAAAACACAGGAAAAGCGGCAAAACCTCGACAATGATGCCCTTGGCCAAAAAGGGCGTACACGTTTTTTCCTGAATATATTCAGGAAAAAACGCGTACGCCCTTTTTGGCCAACCAAGCAACCTGGAAAGGCAAATCAGCGCTACAAAGAAGTCTCACTTCCCATCGGTCAAAAGGGCCATGCTGTATAAAGTGTCAAAACCAGAAATGCAGGACAGGCCATGGAGAAACGGGGGCGTGGCTACGCTGATGGGCGGGATGTAAATTGCTAACAGCCACTCTGGAGAAATGCACGGTGTGTCCTGAAACATCTAAAAAACTCAGCTTAGGGAGCATAGGGCACTTCCACTCATGGGCGTATAAATTGGGAAAACTAAAAATCAGCAAGACACAGGCACCGCAAAGTTTAGGGCTGCTCTGTTGACAAGAACCTCCACTTGGTTACACCTTAAATATCCCAGGAAAGAGAAAAATGGATAAAGAAGTTGTGGTCCTTATGTACAATGGAATATCACTCAGCCATGAAATCAACGTCATAAGGCTAGTAGCAGCATGATGAGTGGATTTAGGTACGACGATTCTAAGTGAAATAAGTCACACAGAAAAAGACACTTATCATAAGATATGACTTAAAGAGGGAATGTAAAAACCGAGACCCTTGAACTGAATTACAAAACAGAATAGAGTCACACGTTTAGAAAACACACTATGGCTGCTTAACGGGAAAGGTGAGGTGGGGTGATGCATAAAACAAGGGTTTCAAATTATCTCAGATACCGTTCCATAAACCCAATATGTAATAGACAAGACCTTCTCCTTGCTCAAGGAATTGGACTCAGCACCCCCTATTCACCGCCCAAGAATATATCTGACTAGTAAGAATCTTAAAACCTATGCATTGATATCTCTCTGTAAGTGAGTCAAGTGGGTGTAAAGCGGCAAAAACACAGCAGTGGAAAGCAGATAAACCCCATTATAAAAATCAATTACTTTTAAAAACCCCTGAAACAAAGACAGTGAAAGAGAGAGAAATTCTTACAAAAGTCGTTCATGGGTTGTGATGCCACCTGGATTGACCATATCTAGACCCACAGCTGATTGAGACATAAGGGTGGACACTCGGGGCTGAGAGGTTTGGTGAGGTTGGGTGAGCAAACGCAGACCCTTTAAAGTAATACTGCGTGGTACCCATCCCATGGGTCCCAAATCTCCAGGTTCAAGGGCATCTTCCTACATCGAAAACATGCATTAGAAACCCAGAAGATGGTACACCGTGTGATCGGGAAAGGTTTCTAAAACGCACCTCATTTCTCATTTCCTTGTGCTCGGGTTCGCCATTCCACCTGCTTTACTAGCAATCTCCCTCCTTGGAGAATCAGCACCTTTAACCTCCTGTTCCGTACAGGTTGCAATTCGTCCTGAGGATGAACGGGAAGAGGGGGAACCAATGAGAGACTAGCTCTAGGTGTTGGGACAGGCACAGGTCACTCTATTTTCCCATCAGGAAGAAGAATTAAGCACAGGCTCAGCCTGCCGCTCGGGAACAGAATAGGGCCTGAAGCAATCCTGCGCATTTGCGGCCAGCTCCAAAGAAAGCGAGTTGAAAAATGGAGTTCAGGGGCACTGCAATTCACAAACCTGCAGACTTATAAATGATGACTCTCGTCCACAAATATATTGAGGGAAGGCAACGAAGAGGATTTGAAAGCAAGGCAGAATTGCAGGAAACAGATTTCAGGAGGGAGATTCGAATCGCGTTTAAAGCACAGGAAAAGCGGCAAAACCTCGACAATGATGCCCTTGGCCAAAAAGGGCGTATGCGTTTTTTCCTGAATATATTCAGGAAAAAACGCATACGCCCTTTTTGGCCAACCAAGCAACCTGGAAAGGCAAATCAACGCTACAGAGAAGTCTCGCTTCCCATCGGTCAAAAGGGCCATGCTGAATAAAGTGTCAAAACCAGAAATGCAGGACAGGCCATGGAGAAACGGGAGCCTGGCTATGCTGATGGGTGGGATGTAAATTGCCAACAGCCACTCTGGAGAAGTGCACGGTTTGTCCTGAAACATCTAAAAAACTCAGCTTAGGGAGCATAGCGCACTTCCACTCATTGGCGTATAAATTGGGAAAATTAAAAATCAGCAAGACACAGGCACCCCAAAGTTTAGGGCTGCTCTGTTGACAAGAACCTCCACTTGGTTACACCTTAAATATCCCAGGAAAGAGAAAAATGGATAAAGAAGTTGTGGTCCTTATGTACAATGGAATATCACTCAGCCATGAAATCAACGTCATAAGGCTAGTAGCAGCAAGATGAGTGGATTTAGGTACGACGATTCTAAGTAAAATAAATCACACAGAAAAAGGTACTTATCATAAGATATCACTTATAGAGGGAATATAAAAACCGCTACCCTTGAACTGAATTACAAAACAGAACAGAGTCACACGTTTGGAAAACACACTATGGCTGCTTAACGGGAAAGTTGAGGTGGGGTGATGCATAAAACAAGGGTTTCAAATTAGCTCAGATACCGTTCCATAAACCCAATATGTAATAGACAAGACCTACTCCTTGCTCAATGAATTGGACTCAACACCCCCTATTCACTGCCCAAGAATATATCTGACTAGTAAGAATCTTAAAACCTATGTATTGATAACTCTCTGTAAGTGAGTCAAGTGGGTGTAATGCGGCAGAAACACAGCAGTGAAAAGCTGCTAAACCCCATTATAAAAATCAATTACTTTTGAAAACCCGTGAAACAAAGACAGTGAAAGAGAGAGAAATTCTTACAAAGTTAGCTCTGGGTCTGTGATGCCACCTGTATTGACCATATCTAGACCCACAGATGATTGAGACATAAGGGTGGACACTCTTGGGGCTGAGAGGTTTGGTGAGGTTGGGTGAGCAAACGCAGACCCTTTAAAGTAATACTGCGTGGTACCCATCCCATGGGTCCCAAATCTCCAGGTTCAAGGGCATCTTCCTACATCGAAAACATGCATGAGAAACCCAGAAGATGGTACACCGTGTGATCGGGAAAGGTTTCTAAAACGCACCTCATTTCTCATCTCCTTGTGCTCGGGTTCGCCATTCCAGCCGCTTTACTAGCAATCTCCCTCCTTGGAGAATCAGCACCTTTAACCTCCTGTTCCGTACAGGTTGCAATTTTTCCTGAGGATGAACGGGAAGAGGGGGAACCAATGAGAGACTAGCTCTAGGTGTTGGGACAGGCACAGGTCACTCTATTTTCCCATCAGGAAGAAGAATTAACCACAGGCCCAGCCTGCCGCCTGGGACGAGAATAGGGCCTGAAGCAATCCTGCGCTTTTGCCGCCAGCTCCCAAGAAAGCGAGTTGAAAAATGGAGCTCAGGGGCACTGCAATTCACAAACCTGCAGACTTATAAATGATGACTCTCGTCCACAAATATATTGAGGCAAGGCAACGAAGAGGATTTGAAAGCAAGGCAGAATTGCAGGAAACAGATTTCAGGAGGGAGATTAGAATCGCCTTTAAAGCACAGAAAAAGCGGCAAAACCTCGACAATGATGCCCTTGGCCAAAAAGGGCGTATGCGTTTTTTCCTGAATATATTCAGGAAAAAACGCATACGCCCTTTTTGGCCAACCAAGCAACCTGGAAAGGCAAATCAGCGCTACAAAGAAGTCTCGCTTCCCATCGGTCAAAAGGGCCATGCTGAATAAAGTGTCAAAACCAGAAATGCAGGACAGGCCATGGAGAAACGGGAGCCTGGCTACGCTGATGGGCGGGATGTAAATTGCCAACAGCCACTCTGGAGAAGTGCACGGTGTGTCCTGAAACATCTACAAAACTCAGCTTAGGGAGCATAGGGCACATCCACTCATGGGCGTATAAATTGGGAAAATTAAAAATCAGCAAGACACAGGCACCCCAAAGTTTAGGGCTGCTCTGTTGACAAGAACCTCCACTTCGTTACACCTTAAATATCCCAGGAAAGAGAAAAATGGATAAAGAAGTTGTGGTCCTTATGTACAATGGAATATCACTCAGCCATGAAATCAACGTCATAAGGCTAGTAGCAGCATGATGAGTGGACTTAGGTACGACGATTCTAAGTGAAATAAGTCACACAGAATAAGACACTTGTCATAAGATATCACTTATAGAAGGGACGTAGCCCCCTCACGCATAGTAGACGTGCCCATGGAGTCAAGGCCAAGGCCAGTCCCTCTCCTTGCCAGGAGGGAACCTGAGCTGATAACCCACGGAGGGGACACTGGACAGGCCTTGGGCTCAGCACTCAGTAATTTAGAAGTACTGCCTCACTTAATCCTCACAAATCCCCATGAGCTGGTGCTTTCGTGATGTCCTTCTTACAGAGGCGAGTGGAGAGAAGGATCCACCACAGGCCAAAGCCCGCACGCTCAGTGTGTGAGGCTCTGACCTGATCCACCTGGGCCCTCCTCCTCCTAATAAGCACACACTGTCCGGCAAGGTTTAGGATTTGGCTAAAAGGGCACTGCATGTAAATAAGTGGAAAGGCTTGTTTTTAACCTCCAGAGGTCTCTGATAACACCCTGGAGATATCTCAGGATTAGGAGGCCCCTGAGTGAGCTATCCACTAGGTCATCTCCCAGCCCACCCTGCCTGCAGGTCTCGGGAGGTTCCAGGGTGCACTCAGTAGCTAAGGTGGGCCTCCATCGCCAGATGGAAACTTCTCTGCCTCGAATCCTGGGCTGGAAAGCTGACAGCTCTTGGCTACACAACGAGCAGGTACCTCCCTATTCCCTTCTGTCTTCCCTAACCCGGGCTTTCTACACCAGCTCTAAACCAAAACTACTCAGAACTGCTCACTTGCGTAGGTCTTGATTTTTACTACCAAAGGCATAGCAAAAGGGTGGTTTTGCCCTGATAAAGGAAGCGATGGATTAGCTCATACCACGGGGCAATTATGGTCAATCTGTTTACTTTTGCTGCAGTCACTCAGATTAAGAAATGCCACTGAGGTGTATATATATGTCAACATTTATCAAATAATATATTTAAAGTATCCACAAGTTTATTGTATGCCAATTATATCTCAATAAAGTTGTTAAATCGAAAAAAAAAAAAAAAGATATCACTTATAGAGGGAATGTAAAAACCGCTACCCTTGAACTAAATTACAAAACACAACAGAGTCACACGTTTAGAAAACACACTATGGCTGCTTAACGGGAAAGGTGAGGTGGGGTGATGCATAAAACAAGGGTTTCAAATTAGCTCAGATACCGTTCCATAAACCCAATAGGTAATAGACAAGACCTACTCCTTGCTCAGTGAATTGGACTCAACACCCCCTATTCACCGCCCAAGAATATATCTGATTAGTAAGAATCTTAAAACCTATGCATTGATATCTCTCTGTAAGTGAGTCAAGTGGGTGTAAAGCGGCAAAAACACAGCAGTGAAAAGCAGGTAAACCCCATTATAAAAATCAATTACTTTTAAAAACCCGTGAAACAAAGACAGTGAAAGAGAGAGAAATTCTTACAAAATTCGTTCAGGGGCTGTGATGCCACCTGGATTGACCATATCTAGACCCACAGCTGATTGAGGCATAAGGGTGGACACTCTTGGGGCTGAGATGTTTGGTGAGGTTGGGTGAGCAAACGCAGACCCTTTAAAGTAATACTGCGTGGTACCCATCCCATGGGTCCCAAATCTCCAGGTTCAAGGGCATCTTCCTACATCGAAAACATGCATGAGAAACCCAGAAGATGGTACACCGTGTGATCAGGAAAGGTTTCCAAAACGCACCTCATTTCTAATCTCCTTGTGCTCGGGTTCGCCATTCCAGCCGCTTTACTAGCAATCTCCCTCCTTGGAGAATCAGCACCTTTAACCTCCTGTTCCGTACAGGTTGCAATTTGTCCTGAGGATGAACGGGAAGAGGGGGAACCCATGAGAGACTAGCTCTAGGTGTTGGGACAGGCAAAGGACACTCTATTTTCCCATCAGGAAGAAGAATTAACCACAGGCTCAGCCTGCCGCCCGGGACCAGAATAGGGCCTGAAGCAATCCTGCGCTTTTGCGGCCAGCCCCAAGAAAGCGAGTTGAAAAATGGAGCTCAGGGGCACTGCAATTCACAAACCTGCAGACTTATAAATGATGACTCTCGCCCACAAATATATTGAGGGAAGGCAACGAAGAGGATTTAAAAGCAAGGCAGAATTGCAGGAAACAGATTTCAGGAGGGAGATTCGAATCGCCTTTAAAGCACAGGAAAAGCGGCAAAACCTCGACAATGATGCCCTTGGCCAAAAAGGGCGTATGCGTTTTTTCCTGAATATATTCAGGAAAAAACGCATACGCCCTTTTTGGCCAACCAAGCAACCTGGAAAGGCAAATCAGCGCTACAAAGAAGTCTCGCTTCCCATCGGTCAAAAGGGCCATGCTGAATAAAGTGTCAAAACCAGAAATGCAGGACAGGCCATGGAGAAACGGGAGCCTGGCTACGCTGATGGGCGGGATGTAAATTGCCAACAGCCACTCTGGAGAAGTGCACGGTGTGTCCTGAAACATCTACAAAACTCAGCTTAGGGAGCATAGGGCACATCCACTCATGGGCGTATAAATTGGGAAAATTAAAAATCAGCAAGACACAGGCACCCCAAAGTTTAGGGCTGCTCTGTTGACAAGAACCTCCACTTCGTTACACCTTAAATATCCCAGGAAAGAGAAAAATGGATAAAGAAGTTGTGGTCCTTATGTACAATGGAATATCACTCAGCCATGAAATCAACGTCATAAGGCTAGTAGCAGCATGATGAGTGGACTTAGGTACGACGATTCTAAGTGAAATAAGTCACACAGAATAAGACACTTGTCATAAGATATCACTTATAGAAGGGACGTAGCCCCCTCACGCATAGTAGACGTGCCCATGGAGTCAAGGCCAAGGCCAGTCCCTCTCCTTGCCAGGAGGGAACCTGAGCTGATAACCCACGGAGGGGACACTGGACAGGCCTTGGGCTCAGCACTCAGTAATTTAGAAGTACTGCCTCACTTAATCCTCACAAATCCCCATGAGCTGGTGCTTTCGTGATGTCCTTCTTACAGAGGCGAGTGGAGAGAAGGATCCACCACAGGCCAAAGCCCGCACGCTCAGTGTGTGAGGCTCTGACCTGATCCACCTGGGCCCTCCTCCTCCTAATAAGCACACACTGTCCGGCAAGGTTTAGGATTTGGCTAAAAGGGCACTGCATGTAAATAAGTGGAAAGGCTTGTTTTTAACCTCCAGAGGTCTCTGATAACACCCTGGAGATATCTCAGGATTAGGAGGCCCCTGAGTGAGCTATCCACTAGGTCATCTCCCAGCCCACCCTGCCTGCAGGTCTCGGGAGGTTCCAGGGTGCACTCAGTAGCTAAGGTGGGCCTCCATCGCCAGATGGAAACTTCTCTGCCTCGAATCCTGGGCTGGAAAGCTGACAGCTCTTGGCTACACAACGAGCAGGTACCTCCCTATTCCCTTCTGTCTTCCCTAACCCGGGCTTTCTACACCAGCTCTAAACCAAAACTACTCAGAACTGCTCACTTGCGTAGGTCTTGATTTTTACTACCAAAGGCATAGCAAAAGGGTGGTTTTGCCCTGATAAAGGAAGCGATGGATTAGCTCATACCACGGGGCAATTATGGTCAATCTGTTTACTTTTGCTGCAGTCACTCAGATTAAGAAATGCCACTGAGGTGTATATATATGTCAACATTTATCAAATAATATATTTAAAGTATCCACAAGTTTATTGTATGCCAATTATATCTCAATAAAGTTGTTAAATCGAAAAAAAAAAAAAAGATATCACTTATAGAGGGAATGTAAAAACCGCTACCCTTGAACTAAATTACAAAACACAACAGAGTCACACGTTTAGAAAACACACTATGGCTGCTTAACGGGAAAGGTGAGGTGGGGTGATGCATAAAACAAGGGTTTCAAATTAGCTCAGATACCGTTCCATAAACCCAATAGGTAATAGACAAGACCTACTCCTTGCTCAGTGAATTGGACTCAACACCCCCTATTCACCGCCCAAGAATATATCTGATTAGTAAGAATCTTAAAACCTATGCATTGATATCTCTCTGTAAGTGAGTCAAGTGGGTGTAAAGCGGCAAAAACACAGCAGTGAAAAGCAGGTAAACCCCATTATAAAAATCAATTACTTTTAAAAACCCGTGAAACAAAGACAGTGAAAGAGAGAGAAATTCTTACAAAATTCGTTCAGGGGCTGTGATGCCACCTGGATTGACCATATCTAGACCCACAGCTGATTGAGGCATAAGGGTGGACACTCTTGGGGCTGAGATGTTTGGTGAGGTTGGGTGAGCAAACGCAGACCCTTTAAAGTAATACTGCGTGGTACCCATCCCATGGGTCCCAAATCTCCAGGTTCAAGGGCATCTTCCTACATCGAAAACATGCATGAGAAACCCAGAAGATGGTACACCGTGTGATCAGGAAAGGTTTCCAAAACGCACCTCATTTCTAATCTCCTTGTGCTCGGGTTCGCCATTCCAGCCGCTTTACTAGCAATCTCCCTCCTTGGAGAATCAGCACCTTTAACCTCCTGTTCCGTACAGGTTGCAATTTGTCCTGAGGATGAACGGGAAGAGGGGGAACCCATGAGAGACTAGCTCTAGGTGTTGGGACAGGCAAAGGACACTCTATTTTCCCATCAGGAAGAAGAATTAACCACAGGCTCAGCCTGCCGCCCGGGACCAGAATAGGGCCTGAAGCAATCCTGCGCTTTTGCGGCCAGCCCCAAGAAAGCGAGTTGAAAAATGGAGCTCAGGGGCACTGCAATTCACAAACCTGCAGACTTATAAATGATGACTCTCGCCCACAAATATATTGAGGGAAGGCAACGAAGAGGATTTAAAAGCAAGGCAGAATTGCAGGAAACAGATTTCAGGAGGGAGATTCGAATCGCCTTTAAAGCACAGGAAAAGCGGCAAAACCTCGACAATGATGCCCTTGGCCAAAAAGGGCGTATGCGTTTTTTCCTGAATATATTCAGGAAAAAACGCATACGCCCTTTTTGGCCAACCAAGCAACCTGGAAAGGCAAATCAGCGCTACAAAGAAGTCTCGCTTCCCATCGGTCAAAAGGGCCATGCTGAATAAAGTGTCAAAACCAGAAATGCAGGACAGGCCATGGAGAAACGGGAGCCTGGCTACGCTGATGGGCGGGATGTAAATTGCCAACAGCCACTCTGGAGAAGTGCACGGTGTGTCCTGAAACATCTAAAAAACTGAGCTTAGGGAGCCTAGGGCACATCCACTCATGGGCGTATAAATTGGGAAAACTAAAAATCAGCAAGACACAGGCACCCCAAAGTTTAGGGCTGCTCTGTTGACAAGAATCTCCACTTGGTTACACCTTAAATATCCCAGGAAAGAGAAAAATGGATAAAGAAGTTGTGGTCCTTATGTACAATGGAATATCACTCAGCCATGAAATCAACGTCATAAGGCTAGTAGCAGCATGATGAGTGGATTTAGGTACGAAGATTCTAAGTGAAATAAGTCACACAGAAAAAGACACTTATCATAAGATATGACTTATAGAGGGAATGTAAAAACCGCTACCCTTGAACTGAATTACAAAACAGAATAGAGTCACACGTTTAGAAAACACACTATGGCTGCTTAATGGGAAAGGTGAGGTGGGGTGATGCATACAACAAGGGTTTCAAATTAGCTCAGATACCGTTCCATAAACCCAATATGTAATAGACAAGCCCTACTCCTTCCTCAATGAATTGGACTCCACACCCCCTATTCACCGCCCAAGAATATATCTGACTAGTAAGAATCTTGAAACCTATGCATTGATATCTCTCTGTAAGTGAGTCAAGTGGGTGTAAAGCGGCAAAATCACAGCAGTGAAAAGCAGGTAATCCCCATTATAAAAATCAATTACTTTTAAAAACCCGTGAAACAAAGACAGTGAAAGAGAGAGAAATTCTTACAAAATTCGTTCAGGGGCTTTGATGCCACCAGGATTGACCATATCTAGACCCACAGCTGATTGAGACATAAGGGTGGACACTCTTGGGGCTGAGAGGTTTGGTGAGGTTGGGTGAGCAAACGCAGACCCTATAAAGTAATACTGCGTGGTACCCATCCCATGGGTCCCAAATCTCCAGGTTCAAGGGCATCTTCCTACATCGAAAACATTCATGAGAAACCCAGAAGATGGTACACCGTGTGATCGGGAAAGGTTTCCAAAACGCACCTCATTTCTCATCTCCTTGTGCTCGGGTTCGCCATTCCAGCCGCTTTACTAGCTAGCAATCTCCCTCTTGGAGAATCAGCACCTTTAAGCTCCTTTTCCGTACAGGTTGCAGTTTGTCCTGAGGATGATCGGGAAGAGGGGGAAACAATGAGAAACTAGCGCTAGGTGTTGGGACAGGCACAGGCCACTCTAATTTCCCATCAGGAAGAAGAATTAACCACAGGCTCAGCCTGCCCCACGGAACCAGACTAGGGCCTTAAGCAATCCTGCGGTTTTGCGGCCAGCGCCCAAGAAAGCGAGTTGAAAAATGGAGCTCAGGGGCACTGCAATTCACAAACCTGCGGACTTATAAATGATGACTCTCGTCCACAAATATATTGAAGTAAGGCAACGAAGAGGATTTGAAAGCAAGGCAGAATTGCAAGAAATTTATATAGTTTATATGTTAAGTGTTTATATACATTTAACATACATTAGCCTATTTAGGTTAGCCCCATAATCCTAATTTTTCCATCCTTCCACCTTTCATTTTGGTTAACCATTAGTTTGTTTTATAAGTCTGTGAGTGTCTTTTTCTGTGGAGGTATGTTCATTGGTAGCAATCTTAGGATAACTTGTATAAATGATATCATAGGATATTTGTCATTCCCTTTTGACTTACTTTACCTAATATGATTATTTCTAGGCTCATTTGTAGTCTTGAAAATGGCAGTCTTCATTTTTTTCCCGAGGCTACTATTCCATTCTGTACATATACCCCTTCTTCTTTGTCAATTCATCTGTTTATGGACCTTTTTTTTGCTTCCATGTCTTGGCTATTCCAATATTGCTGCAGTGCACATTTGCCTGCCTCTGTCTTTCCGATTCTGGTGGTCTTAGATTATAGGACCAAAAGGTGCCCTGCTACATCATCTGGTAGCTCAATTTTTACCTTTTAAAGCAGCTCCATTCAGTTTTCGATAGTGCTGTTACCACTTTACATCCCACCAGCTGCTAGAAGGTACAAAGTTCTCTAAAACCCCTTCAGCATTTATAGTTTGTAGACGTTTTGCTGATGGTCATTTGACTGGTGTGAGCTGAAACCTTTTTGGAGGTTGGATTTGCATGTGGCTAATAATTCCTTATACTGAGCTTTAGGCTTGTCCTTTTTTTCTTTTCCTCTTTTTTTTTTAAAGAGTGAGTACAACTCCTCTCTTCATACTGACTTCTTGAAAAATTTGTCATGTGTTGAATTTTCTTGCCTATTCCCTACTCCAGGGCATTTTTTGAGGGGAGGTGTCATTTACAGCCCTGCAGTCCTTGTGACTATTAAGCAACCATTAGCACTGGGTTTAAAGCTGCTGTTGTGAGAAACAGCCACAAGGCGGCAGCATTATTACGTTCTCAACCCTTGTTACTAGGGCAACAGAGTCTTCCTGGAGATAGTGTTCCGAGGTTGTATATTAGAGAAGAATGTGCGGGGACAAGCCCGCAGATTTCAGAAGGTAGATAGGAATCGACGTTAGAGCACATGAAAAGCGGCAAAACGTCAACAATGATGCACTTGGCCAAAAAGGGCCTATGCGTTTTTTCCTGAATATATTCAGGAAAAAACACATAGGCCCTTTTTGGCCAACCAAGCAAGCCAGAAAGGCAAATCAGCAATACAAATAAGTCTCGCTTCCCATCCGTCCAAAAGCCATCCAAAAAAGTGTAAAAACCAGAAGTGCAGGACAGGCCAGGTAGAAAAGGGAGCCTTGTTAAGCTGATGGGCGGGATGTAAATTGCCAACGGCCACTCTGGAGAAGTGCATGGTGTTTCCTAAAACATCTAAAAAACACAGCTAGAGAGCCTAGGGCCCTTCCACTCGTGGGCGTATAAAATGGGAAAACGAAAAATCAACAAGACACAGGCACCCCAAAGCTTAGGACTGCTCTGTTTACAAGGACCTCCACTTCAGTACACGTGAAATATGCCAGGATAGCGAAAAATGGATAAAGAAGTGAGGTACTTATGTACAATGGCATATCACTCAGCCATGAAATCAGTGTCATACGGCTACTAGCAGCATGATGAGTGGATTTAGGTACGATGTTTCTAAGTGAAATAAGTCACACAGAAAAAGAAACTTATCATAAGATATCAATTATAGAGGGAAAGTAAAAATCGCTACCCATGACCTGATTACAAAACAGAACAGAGTCACACATTTAGAAAACACTGGATGGCTGCTTAACTGGAAAGGTGAGGTGCGGTGAGGCATAAAACAAGGGTTTGAAATTAGCACACATACCGTTCCATAAACCAAATATGTAACAGACAACACCTACACCTTGCTCAGTGAACTGGACTCAACGCCCCGTATTCACCGCACAAGAGTATATCTGACAAGTAAGAATCTTAAAACCTATGTATTGATATCTCTCTGTAAATGAATCAAGTGGGTGTAAAGCGGCATAAACACAGCAGTGAAAATCAGCTAAACCCCATTATAAAAATAGATTACAAAAAAAAACCCAAAAAATACAGTGAAAGAGAGAGAAATTCGTAAAAATTTCGTTCAGGGGCAGTGAAGCAACCTGGATCGACCATATCTAGACCCACAGCTGGATTATATATAAGGCTGGACACTCTTGGGGCTGAGAGGATTGGTGAGGTTGGGTGAGCAAACGCCTACCCTTTAAAGTAATAGTGCATGGTACCCATTCTATGGGTCCCAAATCTCCAGGTTCAAGGGAATCTTCTTAGAGCAAAAAAATGAATGGGAAACCCAGTGGATGATATACAGTGTGACCGGGAAAGGTTTCTGAAACGCACCTCATTCCTCATCTCCTGCTGCTCGGGTTTGCCATTCCAGCCGCGTTACTATCAATCTCCCCACTTGGAGAATCAGCACCTTTAACCTCCTGTTTCGTACAGGTTGCAATTTGTCCTGAGGATGAATGGGAAGAGGGGGAACCCATGAGAGGGTAATTCTAGGTGTTGGGACAGGCACAGGTCACTCTAATTTCCATCAGGAAGAAGAATTAACCACAGGCTCAGCCTGTCCCACGGAACCAGATTGGGCCTGAAGCCATCCTGGGGTTTTTCGGCCAACTCCCAAAAGAGCGAGTTGAAAAATGGAGATCAGGGGCACTGCAATTCACAAACCTGCAGAGTTATAAATGATAACTCTCGTCCACAAATATATTGAGGGAAGGCAACGAAGAGGATTTGAAAGCAAAGCAGAATTGCAGGAAACAGATTTCAGGAGGAAGATTCGAATCGCCTTTAAAGCTCATGGAAAGCGGCAAAACCTCGACAATGATGCCCTTGGCCAAAAAGGGCGTATGCGTTTTTTCCTGAATATATTCAGGAAAAAACGCATACGCCCTTTTTGGTCAACCAAGAAACCTGGAAAGGCAAATCAGCGCTACAAAGAAGTCTCGCTTCCCATCGCTCAAAAGGGCCATGCTGAATAAAGGGTCAATACCAGAAATGCAGGAAAGGCCATGGAGAAATGGGAGCCTTTTTACGCTGATGGGCAGGATGTAAATTGCGAAGAGCCACTCTGGCGAAGTGCACGGTGTGTCCTGAAACATCTACAAAACACAGCTTAGAGAGCATAGGGCACTTCTACTCATGGGCGTATATATTGGGAAAACTAAAAATCAGCAAGACACATGCACTCCAAAGTTTAGGGCTGCTCTGTTGACAAGAACCTCCACTTCCTTACACATTAAATATCCCCGGAAAGAGAAAAATGGATAAAGAAGCTGTGGTCCTTATGTACAATGGAATATCACTCAGCCATGAAATCAACGTCATAAGGCTAGTAGCAGCATGATGAGTGGATTTAGGTACGACGATTCTAAGTGAAATAAGTCACACAGAAAAAGACACTTATCATAAGATATCACTTATACAGGGAATGGAAAAACCGCTACACTTGAACTGAATTACAAAACAGAACAGAGTCACACGTTGAGAAAACGCACTATGGCTGCTTAACTGGAAAGGTGAGGTGGCGTGATGCATAAAACAAGGGTTTAAAATTACCTCAGATACCGTTCCGTATACCCAATATGTAATAGACAAGAAGTACGCCTTGCTCAGTGAACTGGACTCAACACCCCCTATTCACCGCCCAAGAATATATCTGACTAGTAAGAATCTTAAAACCTATGTATTGATATCTCTCTGTAAGTGAGTCAAGTGGGTGTAAAGCGGCAGAAACACAGCAGTGAAAAGCAGCTAAACCCCATTATAAAAATCAATTACTTTTAAAAACCCGTGAAACAAAGACAGTGAAAGAGAGAGAAATTCTTACAAAATTCGTTCAGGGGCTGTGATGCCACCTGGATTGACCATATGTAGACCCACAGCTGATAGAGACATAAGGGTGGACACTCTTGGGGCTGAGAGTTTTGGTGAGGTTGGGTGAGCAAACGCAGATCCTTTAAAGTAATACTGCGTGGTACCCATTCTATGGATCCCAAATCTCCAGGTTCAGTGGAATCTTCCAATAGAGAAAAAATGCTTGGGAAACCCGGTGGATGGTATACAGTGTGATCGAGAAAGGTTTCTGAAACGCACCTCATTCCTCATCTCCTGGTGCTCGGGTTCGCCATTCCAGCCGCTTTACTAACAATCTCCCCACTTGGAGAATCAGCACCTTTAACCTCCTGTTCCGTACAGGTTGTAATTTTTCCTGAGGATTAATGGGAAGAGGGGGAACCCATGAGAGGCTAGCTGTAACTGTTGGGACAGGCAGAGGTAACCCTTATTTCCATTCAGGAAGAAGAATTAACCACAGGCTCAGCCTGCGCCCCGGAACCAGAATAGGGCCTGATGCAATCCTGCGGGTTTGCGGCCAGCTCCCAAAAAAGCGATTTGGAAAATGGAGCTCAGGAGCACGGCAATTCACAAATCTGCAGAGTTATAAATGATAACTCTCGTCTAAAAATGTATTGAGGTAAGGCAACGAAGAGGATTTCAAAGCAAGACAGAATTGCAGGAAACAGTTTTTCACAGGTAGATTGGACTCGCCTTTAAAGCACATGAAATTCCGCAGAACTTCGACAATGATGCAGTTGGCCAAAAAGGGCGTCTGCGTTCTTTCCTGAATAAATTTTGGAAAAAACGCAGATGCTCTTTTGGCCAACTAAACAAGCGGGCAATGCAAATCAGCATTACAAAAATGTCTCACTTCGCATTGGTCAAAAGGCCCATGCTGAAAAAGTGTAAAACCCAGAAATGCAGGACAGGCCATGGAGAAAACGGAGCCTTGTTATGCTGATCGGCGGGATGTAAATTGCCACCGGCCACTCTTGAGAAGTGTATGCTGTATCTTAAAACTTCTAAAAAACAGAGCTACAGAACATACAGCACTTCCCCTCATGGGCGTATATCTTGGGAAAACCAAAAAATCGACAAGACACAGGCACCCCAAAGTTTAGGGCTGCTCTGTTTAGAAATACCTCGATTTGGGTACAACTTACATGTCCTTGGAAGGAAAAAATGGAGAAAGAAGATGTGGTACTTATGTACAATGGAATATTACTCAGCAATTAAATCAATGAAATAAGGCCAGTGGCAGCAACTCGTGCAGACTGAGGTACGATCATTCTAAGTGACATAAGTCAGACATAAAAAGAGACTTATCATAAGGTATCACTTATAGATAGTATCTAAAAATGCCTTCACATGAACGCAATTACAAAACAGAAACGGAGTCACACATTTAGAAAACACACTTATGGCTGCTAAAGGAGAAAGGTGGGGCGGGGTGATGCATAAACCAGGAGGTTGAAATTAACACAGATACGGTTCCATAAACAAAATAGGTATTCGACAGGACCTACTCTATAGCTCAAAGAGCTGGACTCAGCACACTGTTGTCACCAGGAAAGGATATATAAGACTGGTAAGAATCTGTAAAAGAACTTATTGATGTCTCTCTTTAAGTGAATCAAGTGGATAGATGTAGAGCAGGAAGAAACACAGTATTGAAAATCAGCTATACCCCATTATAAAATTAAATAACAAGAACAAAATAAAGACAGTGAGAGAGAGAGAAATTCTTACAAAATTTGTTCAAGGGCTGTGATGCAACCTCGACTGACCATATCTAGACACAGAGCTGGATGGGACCTAAGGCTCTACACTCGTTGGTCTGAGAGGCTTCGTGAGGATGGGACAGCAAATGCAGCACTTTTACAGTAATACTGCCTGGCCCCCATTCCATGGGTTCCATATCTCCAGGTGCAGGGGACCCTTCCTACAGCTAAAACATGCATGGCACATCCAGAGGATGGTACACCGTCTGATCGGGAAGAGTTTGGAAAAGTCACCTCATCTCCACGTCTCCTGGTATTCGGGTTCCCCAGCTCCTTTCCTTAGAGTCTCCCCACTTTGGGAAGGCAGCACACTCAACAGCCGGTTTTGCACGGCTTGGAATTTTCCGGTGAAGAAGGGGAATGGCGGGATGGAATGAGACACAAGCCTTAGATGTTTGGACAGGCATATGCCACTCTAGTTTCCTACCTGGAAGAAGAATTTCCCTATCCTTCAGGTGCCCCAGTAACTGGAATGGGTCTGTAGAAATCCTGCCCCTTTGTGTCTGCTTCCCTAAACAAGTTGAAAACCGGTGCTCAGGGGCACTGCAATTCACAAACATGCAGGGTTGCAGTTGACACCTCTAATGGAGTCATTTCTTGAGCCAAGTATTCGTAAAGGCCTTGTAAGCAAGGCAGAATTGCAGGAAAGGGATTTCAAGGGGTAGTTTGCACTCGTCATCAAAGCACATGCAAAGCTGCTGAACATCGCCAATGATGCAGTTTGCCAAAAAGGCCGTATGCGTTATTCCTTAATATATTCAGGAAAAACCCTTACTTCATTTTTGGCCAACAAAACAGGCGGGCAATGTAAATTAATACTACAAAGAGATATCACTTCGCACCAGTCAGAATGGCCAACCTCACAAACTGTAAAACCTGAAATGCAGGACAGGGCGTGGAGAAAAGGGAACCCTGACAAGCTGATGGTGGGAATGTAAATTGCTAACAGCCACTCTGGAGAAGTGGGTGGTGATTCCTTAAAAATCTAAAAACCAGAGCTTCAGAGCATATGGCGCTTCCACTCCTGGGCCTGTATCTTGGAAAAAACGTAAATTGACAGGACCCAGGCACTCTAAAATTTATGCAGCCCTGTTTACAAGAGCCTCTACTTGGAAGCTACCTAAAAGTCCTTGGAGGGAAGAATGGATAAAGAAATTATGGTAGATATGTACAATGGAATATTACTCAGCCATGAAGTGAATGAAATAAGGCCATTTAGGGCCACTCAGAAGGACCTACATACATTCATATTAAGTGTCATAAATCAGGCAATGAAAAATATCATATGATATTACTTATCGGTGGAATCTAAAAATTGATAGAAAGGTACTATCTTACAACACAGAAACAGAGTCCCAGACTTAGAACACAAACTTATGGTTACCAAACTGGAAAGGTGTGTTGGAGGCATAAATCATGAGGTTGGAGTTAGTATATACATATTTACAGAGAGAAAACTTGTAATCAACATGGACCTGCTGTAGAGCACTTGGAACTCTACTCAACACCCTTTGGTAACCTCAATGGGAAAATAATTCTAAAAAGAATATATAGTTATCTCTGTATAAATGAATCATGTTGGTGTATGTCAAAAATGAACACAACATGATAAATCAACTATATACTCCATTATAAATTTAAAATTAAGTTAAAGAAAAGAAAAATGATCACTAAATTTGTTTAGTCGCAGTGAACGTACTAGTGTCACATCCCTGGACACAGACACAATTTGGTCCCAAGGCTGGACTGTTGTACGCCTGAGGACCTCGGGAGGATATGCCAGCTAATTCGCCCCCCTTGAACATGTGCAACCTGGTCCCCTCTGCATGGGATCACTATCTCCAGATCTAAGTGTGCCCTCACACTACTAAACCAGCCCTCTGACACCCAAAGGATGGTGGACTCTCTGGGCTGGATGACATTTGGAAAATCACCTGCTCTCAACATATCCTGGTGTTTGGGTTCCGACCTCCCGACTCCTTCGTAAGGGTCATCCCACTCTACAAGACAGCACCCTCAACAGGTGATTTTGCAGGGGTTTATACTTGTTCGGGGGATGAAGGGTAAGGGGGAAGAAGGAATGGGACAGAAGCCCTTACATGTTTGGACAGGCACATTCCACTCTAATTTAATACCCAAGAACAGGACTTGCCCTACACCTAAGGTTGTGTCAGTAACCCGAGAGGGACAGTAGAAACCCTGCCGCCTTCTGTTTCCCACAACAACAATTCTAAAACTGGACCTTATACGCACTTCATATTCACAATGCCTGGGGAGCTGTAAATGACAACAGCCCTCAAAAAATGTCTTGGGGTAGGTAATCGAAGTAGACTTCAAAACAAGGCAACCTTTCAATAACCCTTTTTCAAGGGGTAAATCTTACTGACACTGTTCAAAAAAAAAAGCACATAAGAAGATACTCACCATTGCTTTATGTTAGACAAATGCAAATCAGATGTACAAAGAAGTATCACATGGAACCACTCAGAATAGCCACCATCACAATGTCTACAAACAAGAAATGCTTCAGAGGGTGTGGAAAAAAGAGAAACCTACTACTTATTTTTTTTTTTAATCTGCATTGGGTCTTCGTTGCTGCGCGCGGCTTTTCTATAGTTGCAGCAAGCCGGGGCTACTCATCATTGTGGTACGAAGCCTTCTCTTTGTGGTGGCTTCTCTTGTTGTGGAGCACAAGCTGTAGGCACACAGGCTTCAGTAGTTGTGGCTCGTGGGCTCTAGAGCGCAGACTGAGTAGTTGTGGTGCACGGGCTTACTTGTTCTGTGGCATGTGAGATCTTCCCGGGCCAGGGCTCCAACCTGTGTCCCCTGAACTGGCAGGCAGATTCTTAACCACTGCACCACCAATTCTATGCTATCGGTGGCAATGCCAATTGGTAACAGCCACTATGGAGCACAGAATGGAGGTTACCAGAGTAAGGGGAGGTGGGAGGGATAAATTGGAAGTTGGGATTGACATATACACACCACTCTATATAAAAGAGATAACAAATAAGGGCTTACTGTATAGCACAGGGAACTCTACTCAATACTCTGTAATGACCTGTATGGGAAAGGAATCCAAAAAGGATTGGATATATGTATAACTGCTTCACTGTGCTGTGCAGCAGAAAGTAACACAACATTGTAAATCAACTCTATTCCAAAAAAATTGAAATTGAAATGAAATGAAGTAAAATAAAATAAAATAGAGCTACCAGATGATCCAGCAAGTTCACTCCTGTGTGCATATCTGGAGGAAAGCATAAATCGAAAAGACACATCTTCCCCAATGTTCACTGCAACACTCTTTACAATAGCGAAGACATGGAAGCAACCAAAATGTCCATCAACATATGAATATAGGTAAAGAATATGTGATACATATATATAATGGAATATGACTCAGCCATAAAATAGAAGAAAATAATGCCAGTTGCAGTAACATGGATGGACCTAGAGATGATTGTACTAAGTGAAGTAAGTCAGACAGAGTAAGACAAATATTGGATGATATCACTTCTAGGTGGAAGCTAAAAATTGATACAAATGAACTAACTTACAAAACAGAGGCAGACTCACAGACTTGGAAAACAAACTTATGGTTACCAAAGGGGAGAGGTGGGGGGTAGGGATAAATCAGGAGCTTGGGGTAAACATACGAATACTACTATATATAACAGATAAGCAACAAGGACCTACTGTATAGCACAGGGAGCTCTACTCAGTATTCTGGGAATACCGTTATCAGAAAAGAATCTGATAAAGAATGAATATATGCATATGTGTAACTGAATCTCTTGCTGTGCAGCTGAAATGAACACAACATTGTAAATCAACTATACTCCAATAACATTTAAATTTCAAAATAAAGAAAATCACCTATATTTCAAAAGAAAAAAAAAAGAATTCCCATCTCTTTATATGGCTTGATAGCTTACTTTTTTAGTGCTCAATATTATCCCATTCCCAGAATATATTAATACTATATCATTTCATTCACCTATTGGAGGACACCTTAGTTTCATTCACATTTTGGCAATATTGAATTAGGTGCCATAAATATCCATATGCAGGTTTTCCTCTGGAAGTATGTTTTAAACTACTTTCAGTAAATATCCATGAGAACACTTGACGGATTGTACAGTAAGGGAATGCTCAATATTCTAGCAAGTGTCAATCAGACTACCAAAGTAGCTGTATTATTTTTCATTTCCACCAATGACAAATGACATTTCCTATTGTTCCACATCTCCTACAGAATTTGTTCTTGTCATTGTTCACATTTTAGCCATTCTAAGTGTTACATAGTGGTATGGAATTGTATTTTTAATTTGCTTTTTCATGGCAGCATGTAATCTGGATTATTCTTCTGTATACTTATATGCATAGTGTCTATTTTCTTTGGTGAGGTGTCCATAAAGTATATTGGTCCACATTTTATTTAGGTTGCTTTCATTTTTTTCTACCCAATCTGTATTTGTTTTATTTATTTTCGTGCCTTATTGCATTAGCAAGGACTTGGAGTAAAATATGGAAAAGGAGTCATGAAAGGGGACATCCTTGCTTTTACCTGAACTTAGTGGAAAAGCTTCATGGTTTTGACCATTAATCATGATGTAAGATAAAAGTTTCCTGTAAATCTTTGTTATCAACTTGAGAAAGCTCCAGTCTATTTCTTTAACTGAGAGTTTTTATGAAGAATGGGTGTTAGATTTTTTCAAAGTTCTTCTGAATCTATTGATATGCTAATGATTGTCTTTAAGGTGTTGATATGATGGATATAATTATTTGATTCTAGAATGTGGAACCAGCCTTTCATACCTGGGATTATTTCCTCTCATTCATGATATAAAATTCTCTCAAAATATTGTTGGATTCGATTTGGTAATATTTTGTTGAGGATTTTTGCATTGATGTTCCTGAGAGATATTGGTCAGTTTTCTTTACTATTCATATGTTCTTCTAAGTTTGGATGTTGTGGATTTAGTGTCAGACATTCATTTGGGGAGATTCTCAGTCATTTTTAAAAAAATATTTTCTGTTCTTTATTATCTTTATTCTCCTCCTGCTATACCCATTATGTATAGGTCACAGCATTTTTCTTTGTTCCACAATTATTGATTACTCTGTTCTGTTGATTCCTTTCCTGCCCATTTTCTCTTTTCTTTTGAGATTTAAAGGTTTCTCCTGATATGTCTTCAAGCTCACAGATATTTCTCCTCAGCCAGCTCTTTGACTGCTAAAACAAAATACGAGAGACTTGGTATTTTATAAACAACAGAATATTTTTGTTTTCTCATAATTGCTGAGGCTGAAAAGTTCAAGAACAAGTAACCAGGGGCTTCCCTGGAGGTGCAGTGGTTAAGAATCTGCCTACCAATAAAGGGGACAATGGTTCGAGCCCTGGTCCAGGAAGATCCCACTTACCATGGAACAACTAAGCCCGTGCACCACAAATACTGAGCCTGTGCTCTAGAGTCCACAGGCCACAGCTACTGAGCCCGTGAGCCACAACCACTGAAACCCACACGCCTAGAGCCGGTGCTCCGCAACAAGAGAAGCCACTCAATGAGAAGCCCGCACACCGCACCAAAGACCCAACACAGCCAAAAAATTAATTAATTAATTATCTAATTATTTTTTTTAAAAAAAGAACAAGTTGCCAGCTGACTTAGTGTCTGGCGAGGGACCAATTTCTGGTTCATAATGTGGGTCTTCTCGCTCGGCAATGAAATCATGGAATGGGCATAAGATCTTCTGTGTGCTACATTTATTAGGTCACTAATCCCATGTTTGAGGTCTGTGGCCTCATAACTTAATCACCTCCCAAAAGCCCCACCTCCTAATACCATCAAGATGGGAGCTGGGTTTCAAAATTTTAAAATTAGAGGTACAAAATATTTACACCATAACAGGGACCACAGAGTTAACTGATTTTTCCTTTCATGTTAAAGGTATGCACATTTATATTTATTATATAATCCCAAAACCCTTGTTTTTTTTTTATAAGATTCTTTTTCCGTATACGCCAGTACAGACCACTGAGTAGAGTTCCCTGTGCTATAAAGCAGGTCTTTATCTATTTTATATATAGTAGTGCGTATAAGTCAGTCCCAATCTCCCAATTTATCCCTTCCCCACTTATTCCCTGGTAACCATAAGTTTGTTTTCTATATCCATGATTCTATTTCTGTTGTGTAAATAAATTCATTTGTACCTTTTTTTTTCTTTTATAGATTCCTCATATAAGCAATATCATATGATATCTGTCTTTCTGTGTCTGACTTGCTTCACTCAGTATAACAATCTCTAGGTCCATCCATGTTGCTACAAAACCCTTAATTGTTAAGGAAAACTCTCAATTTTTCCCAGTATCATCAGCAATTCTTTCTGGCAGACACGTGATAACACTTTTTAAACAGGGATATTGAGACCAAGGCTCCTGACCTGCAAACAAACAAAACATCATTCATATAGTGAAAACTTTGCAAATCAAAGGATGAAAGCACTTGGTCTAAATCCCTTTGCACCCACTGCTGACAGAGGGCAGAGGTGTTTGACTCACTAATCTTCCTTACGTGCACTTCTTCCTAATGGGGTATTCCATCTAAAACTTATAAGAAGCGGGGATGTATCATGGAACACACCAATCGCTACTACAGATTCTGAAGCAGCAAAAAAAAAAAAAAAAAAAAAACATGATAAATCCATCCAAAGGGTTCTGTCCACATTGTTACAATAGTTTCCTTCACACTGTGAACCCTTTTCAAACCCTATCACTTGAACCTATTTTTATTTTTTTCAACAAAAATAATGTTAATCTGCAGTCAGACACTCCAGTAATATTACACTATCCCTTGTGCAAGTATGTAGGGATTTGAGGAGCTATGGGAGGCCACCATGAGAGGTTGCCTAGAGTAATTAGGACATTTCATTTAATGTTGGTTCTTCTCCCTAAGATGTCTGCTATCCTCTTCTTTTTGTAGCTACTAGCATTGAGAAAGTGACCAAGATAAGGCCCTTCTCTTTTACTGCCCATGAATGGAACTGTGATTAACCCCACAGAACTTGGTGCTTCCAGAATCCCCTGAACCTACTGACCCTCCATGCATGGCACGACATAGATAAGGATGGTGACGTGTATCCTTGTATACAGCATGTTATAAAATGTTTGACTCTTCCCTTCCTCGTAATTCCAAAGAATAGGTTTCTTTGGATTTCTGCTTAATGCTGCTGGAGTTGGTACATAAGTTGAGGGAGGTATCAGGGCACACCAAAAGAGAGGGTAACTGCACAGAAAATACAAGCAGGTACATTTCTGTGTAGTTTCAAGCAGCTTATTTGCTATATCAACCATGGTGACATGTTGACCCTTCCTCTTTCTACTAGTAGTACAACAAACATAAAGGATATTTAAGCTGCTTGTTTTATCCCCACCTCTCACAATTGATCTGCATTAACATATAGGACAATGAAGGGCCCTTTCTACCATCTTAACCAATATTTGAGAACTAGAAAATGTCCAGATTTTTCTGGGGTTTATTTTCATATTCCCCAATCAGGCCTATGAAGGAATCTTACCTATTGTGTTTATTAATGAAGTCATATCTCTGACGGCATCCCATCATCAACAAAACTGGAAAGAAATTTGAAGGGTCTTCGATGTTACCATATTTGAAATAACAATATTTTAACCTGACACGTTTTTGGATTTTAGAAAAAAATATTTTAAATGAGACAAAAAATCATTTTTATGACACAAAAAGACGGCAATAGTTTTATATTTTTATCTGTTCCACTTGCACACAAGTGTCTCATGGGGTTATGTAAAGCTCTCCTGTTGGGTGCTGTGCATGGTGCAAGTATGGATTAAAGCTTAGGAATCTTAAGCTTCAGTCACCTGAAACATTTAAATTAGGATGCAAGCAATCCTGTCCAACATTTGAAAAGAGCAAGACACTCTCTTTATTTTATTTGTTAGGTAATTAATCTGTCTTTTCCCCAAGGAGAGAAACAAGTGGCATCTTCCATCAATGTGTTGCACAAATATCTTTGAACAGAGAGTGCAAGCAGAGGCTGATACAGGATGTGAAAAAAAAATGAGAGACCCTTGTGGCATTTTCTCCTAACTTATTGCAATCTCCCATTTAAAATGTGGCAATAATCAATCTTCTGAGGAAAAAGGCCCAAGGAAGGTTTTTGCTTCTGTGGAATAAGGGGATTGCTAAAGATTTCAGGAGGCAAGACGAATTAGTGAGAATGACCATGAGAAATCAGAGAAAAGTCAGATCCATGGATGAAGTGATGTTTACCACTCTGAATCAATGAGAAGTAGGAGCAAATGAAAAGAAAGCTGATACAACATTTTCTGAATAAATGTAACCTTTCAGCTGTCATAATACTCACTATGATACAACATATTTAGTTTAGAAAGTTAACTTAAATTTAAAGCTTAATAATTACATTTATTGAAGAAATGAAAACATATTTGTGGTTTAGAATAAATAATGTGTTCTGCTACAGGTAAGAAGACTACATAAATAAATAGAAATAAGACTAAATAAATAAAGAGGAAAATAACAAATTAGATGTTATTAACATTAAAAACTGACACTCATCTAAAGAAAGAGAAGGAGAGACAGAAAGAGAGAAGAACTCATCTCAAGCATGTATTAAAAACTCCTAAATAAGAAGTCTTCAGATGTTAACAAAAAAAAAGGAAGTCTTCAATAAGAAGATAATGGAATAGCAAAATGGGGGAAATATACCAAAAGATATTTCAAAAAAGAGAGTACAGAATGTTAAGTAAACATATCAAAAGATGCTTGGCTTCTTAGTAGTCAATTAAATGCAAAAGCGTGATACCTGGAATTATCACTCACCAACCAGAAAGTTCAAATGAAAATGACAGGTATTATCAAGTTTGACAAGAATGTGTATAATCCTTGAATCTCATTCACTGCTGCTGAAGATGAAAAATCATACAAATGTTTTGAAAATATTTAGAAATATCTAAAAAGATAAACACAAGAAAGCTATGACTCGAAAATTTTACTACTACGTGTATACTGAACAATAATTTATACACACACCACCAAAGCTCAAGTTCTAGAATTTATATACCAGTGCTGTTCTCAATAGACACAAACTGAAAATCACTCATATTGTAATACACATTGGAATAAATTAATTAATAGTTAAATATTTACATTATGGAATCCTTTGCAACAGTGGCAATGCATGATCACAACAACAGGCAACCATATAGGCATATTCACAAACAACATAAAATAAAAAAGCCCAATCCAAAAGTGATTTTACTGTGCCATAACATTTATATAAAATACAAAATACAGGTAAAGTTATCTTTTTGTTAGATACCAGAACAATATTAAACCTTAAGGGGAGTCACTAGAATGGGACCAGGGGGCCTCTGAGTATCTGGCAATTTTCTGTGTCTTTATCTAGAAGCTATGTTTAGAGTGTATTCAGATGCTGAATTTTCTGAAATTTGTCATTTCCTTACAAACCATGCATGTTTTTCGTTGTTTTTTATACATAACAAAAACTAAAAAAGATAGACCAGGGAAGGTAATTGTATTAGCACTTTAATATCCATGCTTTTCAAGGTGGAAGTGAAAAGTATTAAATACTTGACATTGTGATTACTTCTTAAAAGTAAGGTGAAAATTTGAGGTTAATTGATAAGACATACTTCTTCATATATAATCCTCAAAGAGGAGGGGTAGAAAGGAGTATTATTTTTTTTTCTTTAATACAGAATCGTTAAGATACAAAATAATGAAAACAGACTAGGTTTAAAAAAGAGCACACTGGACTTCCCTGGTGGCACAGTGGGTAAGAATTTGCCTGCCAATGCAGGGAACAGGGGTTCCATCCCTGGTCTGGGAAGATCCCACATGCCGCAGAGCAACTAAGCCCGTGTGCCACAAGTACTGAGCCTGTGCTCTAGAGCCTGCAAGCAACAACTATTGAGCCTGCATGACACAACTACTGAAACCCATGCACCTAGAGCCCATACTCCACAACAAGAGAAACCACCGCAAGGAGAAGCCCGTGCACCACAACGATGAGTGACCCCTGCTTCTCTAGTAACAACTGGAGAAACCCTGTGCAGCAACGAAGACCTAACACAACCAAAAATTTAAACAATTAAATCTTTTGACTTCTGAGATGACTCACTCACGTGGCTGTAGGTAAGAGGCCTCAGTTCCTTGCCACATGGATCTCTCCTTAGGGCTGCTTGAGTGTCCTCATGACATGGCAGCTGGCTTACCCCAGGATGAGTGATCTAGCAGAAACCAAAGCAGAAGCTGCAATGTCTTTTATAACTTTGGAAGCTGCACTTTGTCATTTCTGCAATTTCTTATTAGTTAAACAGTCAACCCTTTTCAAGTGCGAGGAGCCACACTGGTACATGGAGACTGGGAGATAATTAGGGGATAATTAGGTCCATCTTGGAGGCTGGCTACCAAAGTGGCTGACTCGCCAAAGTCTGAATTTTGTTTTCTTCACTTCTGGAGAGAAAATGGTCAGTGAACCCCATTGGTGGTCTTTGAGATGTACCAAAGCTACCTCTTGCTCTCACCCCCAGCTGTGTGGCTGACAGGGTCTTGGTGCTCCAGCCGGGTGTCAAGCCTGTGCCTCTGAGGTGGGAGAGCCGAGTTCAGGACATTGGTCTACCAGAGACCTCTGGCACCTTGTAATATCAAATGGCGAAAGCTCTCCCAGAGATATCCGTCTCAACGCTAAGACCCAGCTCCGCTCAGAGACCAGCAAGATCCAGTGCTGGACATCCCATGCCAAACAACTCGCAAGACAGGAATGCAGGCCCACCCATTAGCAGAGAGGCTGCCGAAAATCACAATAAGGTCACAGACACCCCAAAACACACCACCAGATGCGGATCTGTCCACCAGAAAGACAAGATCCAGACACACCCACCAGAACACAGGCACCAGTCCCCTCCATCAGAAAGCCTACACAACCCACTGAACCAACCTTAGCCACTGGGGGCAGACACCAAATACAACGGGAACTACGAATCTGCAGCCTCTGAAAAGGAGACCCCAAACACAGTCCCCAAAGCCAAATGAGAAGACAAAGAAACACACAGCAGATGAAGGAGCAAGGTAAAAACCCACCAGACCAAACAAATGTGGAGGAAATAGGCAGTCTACCTGAAAATGAATTCAGAGTAATGATAGTAAAGATGACCCCAAATCTTGGTACTGGAATGGAGAGTAGACAAGAAACGTTTAACAAGGACCTAGAAGAACTAAAGAGCAAACAAACAATGATGAACAACACAATAAATGGAATTAAAAATTCTCTAGAAGGAAACAATAGCAGAATAACTGAGGCAGAAGAACGGATAAATGACCTGGAAGATAAAATAGTGGAAATAACTACTGCAAAGCAAAATAAAGAAAAAAGAATGAAAAGAATTGAGGACAATCTGAGACATCTCTGGGAAAACATTAAACGCACCAACATTCGAATATAGGGTTCCCAGAAGTAGAAGAGAAAAAGAAAGACACTGAGAAAATATTTAAAGAGATTATAGTTGAAAACTTCCCTAATATGGGAAAGGAAATCGTTAATCAAGTCCAGGAAGCGCAGGGAGTCCCATACAAGATAAACCCAAGGAGAAACATGCCAAAACATATATTAATCAAACTATCAAAAATTAAATACAAAGAAAAAATATTAAAAGCAGCAAGGGAAAAACAACAAATAACATACAAGGGAATCCTCGTAAGGTTAACAGCTGAACTTTCAGCAGAAACTCTGCAAGCCAGAAGGGACTGGCAGGACATATTTAAAGTAATGAAAGGGGAAAAGCTACAACCAAGATTACTCGACCCACCAAGGATCTCGTTCAGATTCGACAGAGAAATTAAAACCTTTACAGACAAGCAAAACTAAGAGAATTCAGCACCACCAAACCCGCTTTACAACAAATGCTAAAGGAACTTCTCTAGGCAGGAAACACAAGAGAAGGAAAAGACCTACAATAAGAAACCCAAAACAATTAAGAAAATGGTAATAAGAACATACATATCAATAATTACCTTAACTGTAAATGGATTAAATGCTCCAACCAAAAGACATAGACTGGCTGAATGGATCCGAAAACACGACCGGTATGTATGTGGTCTACAAGAGACCCACTTCAGACATAGGGACACATACAGATGGAAAGTGAGGGGATGGAATAAGATATTCCATGCAAATGGAAATCAAAAGAAAGCTAGAGTAGCAATTCTCATATCAGACAAAAAAGACTTTAAAATAAAGACTATTACAGGAGACAAAGAAGGACACTACATAATGATCAAGGGATCAATCCAAGAAGAAGATATAACAATTGTATAATTTTATGCACCCAACATAGGAGCACCTCAAAACATAAGGCAAATGCTAACAGCCATAAAAGGGGAAATCGACAGAAACACAATCATAGTAGGGGACTTTAGCACCCCTCTTTCACCAATGAACAGATCATCCACAATGAAAATAAATAAGGAAACACAAGCTTTAAATGATACATTAAACAAGATGGACTTAATTGATATTTATAGGACATTCCATCCAAAAACAACAGAATACACTTTTTCTCAAGTGCTCCTGGAACATTCTCCAGGATATAGATCATATCTTGGGTCACAAATCAAGCCTTGGTAAATATAAGAAAACTGAAATCGTATCAAGTATCTTTTCCGACCACAATGCTATCAGACTAGATATCAATTACAGGAAAAAAATCTGTAAAACATAAAAACACATGGACGCTCAACAATACACTACTTAATAACCAAGACATCACAGAAGAAATCAAAGAGGAAATTAAAAAATACCTAGAAACAAATGACAATGAAAACATGAAGACCCAAAACCTATGGGATGCAGCAAGAGCAGTTCTAAGAGAGAAGTTTATAGCAGTACAATCCTACCTCAAGAAACAAGAAATATCTCAAATAAACAAGTTAACCTTACACCTAAAGCAATTAGAGAAAGAAAGAAAAAAAAAAACAAAGTCAGCAGAGGAAAGACATCATAAAGATCAGACCAGACATAAATGAAAAAGAAATGAAGGAAACAACAGCAAAGATCAAAAAAAGTAAAAGCTGGTTCCTTGAGAGGATAAACAAAATTGAAAAACCATTAGCCAGACTCATCAAGAAAAAAAGGGAGACGACTCAAATCAATAGAATTACAAATGAAAAAGGAGAAGTAACAACTGACACTGCAGACATACAAAGGATCATGAGAGATTACTGCAAGCAACTATATGCCAATAAAATGGACAACCTGGAAGAAATGGACAAATTCTTAGAAAAGCACAACCTTCCAAGACTGAACCAGGAAGAAATAGAAACTACAAACAAACCAATCCCAAGCACTGAACTTGAGACTGTGATTAAAAATCTTCCAACAAACAAAAGCCCAGGACCAGATGGCTTCACAGGCAAATTCTATCAAACATTTAGAGAAGAGTTAACACCTATCCTTCTCAAACTCTTCCAAAATATAGCAGAGGGAGGAACTCTCCCAAACTTATTCTATGAGACCACCATCTCCCTGACACCAAAACCAGACAAAGATGTCACAAAGAAAGAAAACTACAGGTCAATATCACTGATGAACATAGCTGCAAAAATCCACTGCACAATACTAGCAAACAGAATCCAACAGCGCCTTAAAAGGATCATACACCATGATCAAGTGGGGTTTATCCCAGGGATGCAAGGATTCTTCAATACATGCAAATCAATGTGATACACCATATTAAAAAACTGAAGGATAAAAACAATATGGTCATCTCAATAGATGCAGAAAATGCTTTCGACAATATTAAACACCCATTTATCATAAAAACCCTCCAGAAAGTAGGCATAGAGGGAACTTTCCTCAACATAATAAAGGCCATATATGACAAACCCACAGCCAGCATCATTCTCAATGGTGAAAAAGTGAAACCATTTCCACCAAGATCAGGAACAAGACAAGGTTGCCCACTCTCACCACTATTATTCCACACACTTTTGGAATTTTTAGCTGCAGCAATCAGAGAAGAAAAAGAAATAAAAGGAATCCAAATCGGAAAAGAGGAAGTTAAGCTCTCACTGTTTGCAGATGACATGATACTATACACAGAGAATCCTAAAGATGCTACCAGAAACCTACTAGAGTTAATCAATGAACTGGTAAGGTTGCAGGATACAAAATTAATGTACAGATATCTCTTTCATTCCTATACACTAAAGATGAAAATTCTGAAAGACAAATTAGGGAAACACTCCCATTTACCACTGCAACACAAAGAATAAAATACCTAGGAATAAACCTACCTAAGGAGACAAAAGACGTTTACTCAACAAACTATAAGACACTGATGAAAGAAATCAAAGACGACACAAACAGATACAGAGATATACCATGTTCTTGGATTGGAAGAATCAACATTGTGAAAATGACTCTACTACCCAAAGCAATCTACAGATTCAATGCAATCCCTATCAAACTACCAATGCAATTTTTCAGAGAACTAGAACAAAAAATTTTCACAATTTGTATGGAAACACAAAAGACCCCGAACAGCCAAAGCAATCTTGAGAAGAAAAACAGAGCTGGAGGAATCAGGCTCCCTGACTTCAGACAATACTACAAAGCTACAGTAGTCAAGACAGTATGGTACTGGCACAAAAACAGAAATATAGAGCAATGGAACAGAAGAGAAAGCCCAGACATAAACCCATACACATATGGTCACCTTAATTTTGAGAAAGGAGGCAAGAATATACAATGGAGAAATCACAGCCTCTTCAATAAGTGGTGCTGGGAAAACTGGACAGCTACTAGTAAAAGAATGATATTAGAAGACTCCCTAACACCATACACAAAAATAAACTCAAAATGGATTAAAGACCTAAATGTAAGGCCAGACACTATCAAACTCTTAGAGGAAAACATAGGCAGAACACTCTATGACATCAATCACAGCAAGATCCTTTTTGACCCACCTCCTAGAAAACGGAAATTAAAAAGAAACATAAACAAATGAGACCTAAGGAGACTTAAAAGCTTTTGCACAGCAAAGGAAAACGTAAACAAGACGAAAAGGCCACCCTCAGAATGGGAGAAAATATTTGCCAACGAAGCAGCTGACAAAGGATTAATCTCCAAACTTTACAAGCAGCCCATGCAGCTCAATATCAAAAAAAAAAAAACACAAACAACCCAATCCATAAATGGGCAGAAGACCTAAATAGACATTTCTCCAAAGAAGATATACAGATTGCCAACAAACACATGAAAGAATGCTCAACATCACTGATCATTAGAGAAATGCAAGTCGAAATTACAATGAGGTATCACCACACACAGGTAAGAATGGCCATCATCAAAAAAATCTACAAACAATAAATGCTGCAGAGGTGTGGAAAAAAGGGAAACCTCTTGCACCGTTGGTGGGAGTGTAAATTGATACAGCCACTATCGAGAACGGTATCAAGGTTCCTTAAAAAACTAAAAATAGAACTACCATATGACACAGCAATCCCACTACTGGGGCATATACCTGGAGAAAACCATAATTCAAAAAGAGTCATGTTCCACAATGTTCATTGCAGCTCTATTTGAAATAGCCAGGACATGGAAGCAACCTAAGTGTCCATCAACTGATGAATGGGTAAAAAAGATGTTGCACATCTTCAATATAAAATGGAATATTACTCAGCCATAAAAAGAAATGAAATTGAGTTATTTGTAGTGAGATGGATGGACCTAGAGTCTGTCATACAGAGTGAAGTAAGTCAGAAAGAGAAAAACAAATACTGTATGCTAACACATATATGTGGACTCTAAAAAGAAAAGGAAAAGAAACGGTTGGGAAGAACCTAGGGACAGGACAGGAATAAAGACGCAGACATAGAGAATGGACTTGAGGACATGGGGAGGGGGAAGGGTAAGCTGGGACGAAGTGAGAGAGTGGCATGGACTTATATATACTACCAAATGTAAAATAGCTAGCTAGTAGGAAACAGCTGCATAGAAGAGGGAGATCAGCTCAGTGCTTTATGACCACTTAGAGGGGTGGGATAGGGAGGGCGGGAGGGAGATGCAACAGGGAGGAGATATGGGGATATATGGATACGTATAGCTGATTCACTTTGTTCTAAAGCAGAGACTAACACACCATTGTAAAGCAATTATAGTCCAATAAAGATGTTAAAATTAAATAAATAAATAAATGAATAATTTATGGCCCCCCCTCCAAATTAAATCTTTTTTAAAAATGAATAAATAAAAAAGAGCACTCCATGACATGGAACGCTAAACCTAAGTATTTTCAGTACTATAGTAAATGTAAATGGATTAATATCTCCTATTAAAGTGTAATTTTTTATATTATGTGGAACTAAATTTTTTTCACAATATACAGGTAAAATAAAAAAATTACATTAGAAAGGAGAAAACATTCCATGTATTTAAAAACAATAAAACAATAAGCATATAATATGCATCTTAGATATAAGTAGTCTTTAAGTTCAGAACAATTTGTCATTATTGTAATTAGTATTATTATACCAATTTCTTTAAAACATTTCAATACTTGTTGTATTTGAAAAAATATTTTAATATTTTTTCTTCTCTCTTTTGTGGTCTAATACATGGTAAGTATTTAGCTGCTAACATAACTTAAAAATATATTTTGTTTTTTTACAGCCGAACAAAACTGAATCAAGAAGAAATAGATAACTTGAACATACTGATCACTAAAAGCAAAATAGAGGGCTTCCCTGGTGGCGCGGTGGTTGAGAATCTGCCTGCCAATGCAGGGGACACGGGTTCGAGCCCTGGTCTAGGAAGATCACACATGCCGCGGAGCTACTGCGCCCGTGAGCCACAACTACGGAGCCTGAGCGTCTGGAGCCCGTGCTCCACAACAAGAGAGGTCACGATAGTGAGAGGCCCACGCACCGTGATGAAGAGTGGCCCCCGCTCGCTGCAACTAGAGAAAGCCCTCGCACAGAAACGAAGACCCAACACAGCCAAAATAAATAAATAAATAAATAGAATTTTTTTAAAAAATAGAATCTGTAATTTAAAACAACTCCCTAGCAACAGAAGTCCAGGGTCAGATGGTTTCACAGGCAAATTCTACCAAATATAAAAAGCAGAACTTACACTGATTCTTCTCAAACTCTTCGAAAAGATTGAAGAGTAAGGAATACTTCCAAAGACATTCTATGGAGCCACTATCATGCTGATATCAAAAACAGATGGGGAGGGGGGACTTCCCTGGTGGCACAGTGGTTAAGAATCTGTCTGCCACTGCAGGGGACATAGGTTCGAGACCTGGTCTGGAAAGATCCCACATGCCATGGAGCAACTAAGCCTGTGTGCCACAACTACTGAGCCTGCGCTCTACAGCCCACGAGCCAAAACTACTGAGCCTGATAGCCACAACTGCTGAAGCCCACGCACCTAGAGCCCATGATCTGCAACAAAAGAAGCCACCACAATGAACAGCCTGCACACCACAACGAAGAGTAGCCCCCGCTCACCGCAACTAGAGAGAGCCCGAGCACAGCAACGAATGTCCAATGCATCCAAAAATAAATAAAGAAAGAAATTTACTAAAAAAAAAAAACCAAATAAAACAGATGGGGACTTTTCTCGTGGTCCAGCAGTTAAGATTTCGCCTTCCAGTGCAGGGGGTGCGGGTTCGATCCATGGTTTTGGAGCTAAGATCCCACATGCCTCACAAACAAGAAACCAAAACATAAAACAGAAGCAGTATTGGAACAAATTCAATAAAGACTTTTAAAAAAAACACAGAGAAAGACACTACCGAAAAAGAAAACTGCAGGCCAATATCGTTGATAAATATAGATGCAAAAATTCTCAACTGAATATTAGAAAACCGAATCCGACAACACATAAGAGGATCATACACCATGACCAAATTTGATTCACCCAGTTTCACAAAGCTGTTTCAACATATGCAAATCAATCAACATGATACACCCCATCGACAAAGGAAAAACAAGAAACAAACGATCATCAAAATAGATGGCAAAAAAGCATTTGAAAAGCTTCAACATCCATTCATGGTAAAAACACTTACCAACGTGGGTACAGAGGAAACATATCTCAACATAATAAAAGCTATTTATGACAAACCCACAGCCAATATAATACTCAACGTTCATAAGCTGAAAGCCTTCCCGCTAAAATCTGGAACAAGACAAGGATGCCCACTCTCACGTCTTCTCTTCAACATAGTATTGGAAGTCCTAGCCACAACAATCAGACAAGAAAAAGAAATAAAATCTAACCAAATTGGAAGGGAAGAGGTAAAGTTGCCATTATATGCAGATGACATGATAATATATATAAAGGAAACCCTAAAAATTCCACACAAACACTACTAGAACTGATAAACAAATTCAGCAAAGTAGCAGGATACAAGATTAACATATATAAATTGGTTGCATTTCCTGGTTTTTCTTTCTTTTTTTTTTAAATTTATTTTGGCTGCATTGGGTCTTCATTGCTGTGCACGGGCTTTCTCTAGTTGTGGCCAGTGGGGACTAGACTTTCTTGTGGTGCGCAGGCTTCTCATTGCAGTGGCTTCTCTTGTTGTGGAGCACGGGCTCTAGGCATGCAGGCTTAAGTAGTTGTGGCACATGGGCTCAGTATTTGTGGCTCACTGGCTCTAGAGTGCAGGCTAAGTAGTTGTGGCACACAGGTTTAGTTGCTCCACGGCATGTGAGATCTTCCTGCATCAGGGCTCAAACCCGTGTCCCCTGTATTGGCAGGCGGATTCTCAACCACCGAGCCACCAGGGAAGTCCCTGGTTGCATTTCTTTACACTAACACTGAAATATCAGAAAGGAAATGTAAACAAGCAATCCTTTTTTAAATGGCATCAAAAAAATAAAATGCTTAGGATTAAACCTCACCAAGGAGGTGAAATACTTATATACTGAGAACTACAAAACATTAGTAAAGGAAGCTGAAGATGATTCAAAGAAATGGAAAGACATCCCACGCTCTTGGATGGGAGGAATTAATACTGTTAAAATGGCTATACTACCCAAAGCAATCTACAGATTTAATGTGATCCCTATCAAATTACCCATGACATTTTCCCCAGAACTAGAACAAATAATCCTAAAATGTATCTGGAACCATAAAAAAGTCAGAAATGTGAACACAATCCCCAGGAAAAAGAACAAAGCAGGAGGCATAACCCTCCTAAACTTCAGAAAATACTACAAAGTTACAGTAATCAAAGCCGCATTGTATTGGCACAGAAAGAGATACATGGATCAATGGATTAGAATAGAGAGCTAAGAAATAAACCCACACACCTATGGTCAATTAACCTTTGACAAAGGAGGCAAGAATATACAATGGGGAAAAGACAGTCTCTTCAGCAAGTGGTGTTTTGAAAGTTGGAGAGCCGTATGCAAATCAGTGAAGTCAGAACATACCCTCACACCATTCACAAAAATAAACTCAAAACGGCTTATATGCTTAAATATAAGATAGGACACCTTATAACTCCTAGAAGAGAACATAAGCAAAACATTCTCTGACATAAGTCATACCAAAATTTTCCTAGGTAGTTCTCCCTAGGCAGTACAAATACAGTAAGTCACCTACATATGAACCTTCAAGTTGCAAACTTTCAAAGATGCAAACGTCCATTCGCGTGTCCAATCATGTAAGTTAGTTCACGTGTCTGACATACATTGTCACGTGCGTGCTTCCTCTATATGTGCTTGTGCTTTTGTGTACTTTACAGTACTGTATAGAGTACAGTAGTACAGTACCTTTATTTCAAACCCAAGATGTCTGGAAGCAAGCGTAAAAGCAGATGTGATGTAGCTGGTACTGTTAAGAAGCGCCAAGCGATAATGACGGAAACAAAAGTGAAAGTAATGGAGAGAGTGGAGCGAGGCAAAAAGATGTTAGACATCGCTCATTCTTATAATATGAATCATTCAATCATTGGCACGAATCTAAAGAACAAGGACAAGATCATGGAACATGTGAAGTCTGCTGTGCCGACGATGTTGACACAATATCCAAGAAGCATGGAAAAGTGATGGAGGAGATGGAGAAACTTCTCAGTGTGCGGATGCAGGATCAACATCAGCGCTGAGTCCTGCTCAACTTAACGCTGATTCAAGAGAAAGCTAAAAGCCTTTATGAAGACTTGAAGAAGAAACACGGCAAAGAATCAGAGGGCACATCTTTTAATGCCAGCCATGGCTGCTTTCATCGGTTCAAGGCTAGAGCCAGCCTTCACAATGTAAAAGTAAGTGGAGAGACAGCAAGTGCAGATAGGGTAGCTGTCCAGGAACTTCCAGAAACACTTTGAGAAATTATTGATGATGGTGTGTATTTACCCAACCAGGTTTTTAATGTGGATGAGACACAACTGAACTGGAAGAGGATGCCAGACCGAAGTTACGTCAGTAAGGAGGAAAAGTTGATGCCGGGCTGTAAAGCAGCAAAGGATAGGCTAACTGTTGTTTGGTGGCAATGCTTCCGGTGAATTGAAGCTGAAACCTCTCTTAGTTTATCATTCACACAACCCAAGAACCCTTAAAAACATAGCCAAGGGCTCTCTTCCTGTTGTGTGGAAGCGTAACCCCAAATCCCGGATTACACAGGCCACGTTCCAGGACTGGTTTTGCCACCACTTTATCCCAGATGTAGAGAAATATTGCTTGGAGAAGGACGTTCCAGCAAAACATTCTTTTGCTGCTCGACTATGCTCTGGGCCACCCCCCATTCATGGATGACTTTCATCCCAACGTCAAAGTACTGCATCTGTCACCAAATACTACGTTGCTCATCCAACCTATGGACCAGGGCGTTATAGCGACTTTCAAGAAATATTATTTATGTCACACTTTTTGTCAGGCAGTAAAGGTAAGTGACAAATCAGGAACAACCTAGGGACAACTTTGGGAGGACCATAACATCTACAAGACCATAAAAAACATTGACTTTGCATGGTGTGAGGGGATGGCGGTCACGATGAATGGGGTTTGGAAGAACCTTTGCCCACAGTTTGTTCATGATTTTTGTGGATTTGAGAAGGTAGATCAGAAGTCCGAAGAGGTCTTCAGCAACGTAGTGACCCTCAGCGAGAAGCTGGAGCTAGATCTGCAAGAGGACGATTTCGCTGACCTCCTTGCTGTGCAACATGAGGAGCTTACTGATGGAATTGGAGGCCCAGAGAATGGATGAAGAGGGACAGGAGGAAGAAAAAGTAACTGAAGAACTGAAGAGATTCACGACACAGAAAATGGCAAGGGAACCTTCGTTATTTGAGGAAGCACTGTTAGTATTTGAGGCACAGGACCCGAACCTAGAATGGGACCCAAAGGTGGCAGCAGCCATTCAGATTGCAATCCAGTGTTACCTTGTCATCTATGATGAGAAAAAAAGAGCTACTACCCAGACATCAATGGATCATTCTTTCAAGAGGGTAGATAGAATTAAATCCAGCAAGGAACCAGAACCTTTGCCATCAACGTCAGGTATGAGTGAAATTACAGCTTGCTCTCTGTCTCCTACTGCGGATAATCCTTCACCCCTACCATCTCCCACCTCCCCTCCCTCCTCCAATCAGTAACTCTGCTCGCCTGTTCCCTCGATGCCAGCCCGAGTATCCCAGCTGTTGTACTGTATTACTGTACTTTTCAAGTTACTGTACTGTAAGATTAAAAATGCTTTCTTTGTTTTTGTGCTTGTTTTTTATGTATTGTTTGCGTGAAAAGTATTATAAACCTATTACGGTACAATAGCATATAGCCGACTGTGTAAGTTGGGTACCTAGGCCAACTTTGTTGGACTTACAAACAAATTGAACTTACAAACGCACTCTTGGAACAGAACTTGTTCATATGTAGGGGACTTACTGTAAAAGCAAAAAAGAAACAGGAACTAATCAAACTTATAAGCTTTTGCACAGCAAAGGAAACCATAATCAAAATGAAAATACAACCTATGGACTGGGAGAAAATATTAGCAAATGATGAGACTGACAAGGGCTTAATTTCCAAACTATACAAACAGCTCATACAACTCAATAACAACATAACAAATAACTCAATGGAAAAATGGGTAGAAGACCTAAATAAACATTTCTCCAAAGAAGACATACAGAGAGCCAATAGGCACATGAAAAGATGCTCATCATCACTAATTATTAGATAAATGCAAATCCAAATTACAATGAGGTATCACTTCACACTGATCAGAATGGCCATCATTAAAAAAATCTACAATTAACAAATGCTGGAGTGGGTATGGAGAAAAGGGAACCCTTCTACACTGTCGGTGGCCATGTAAGTTGGTGCAGCCACTATGGAAAACAGTATGGAGGTTCCTCAAAAAAACTATAGGGTTGCCATATGATCTAGCAATCCCACTTGTGGACATATATCTAGACAAAACTATAATTCTAAAAGATACATGAAACCCTATGTTCATAGCAGCACTATTTATAACAGCCAAGACATGGAAACAACCTAAATGTTCATTGAAAAATGAGTGTATAAAGAATGTGTGGTATACGTATACAAAAGATATTACTCAGACATAAAAAAGAATGAAATAATGCCATTTGCAGCAACATGGATGGACCTAGAGATAATGATACTAAGTGAAGTAAGTCAGAGAGAGAAAGACAAATACCATATAATATCACTTATATGTGGAATCGAAAACAGGACACAAATGAGCATGTCAGCAAAACAGAAACAAACACACAGATATAGAAAAGAGAGTTGTGGTTGCCAAGGAGAGAGTGAAGGTAAGATTGGGAGTTTTGGAATAGCAGAAGCAAACTTTTCTACATAGGATAGACAACCCACCAAGACCTACTGTATAGCACAGGAAACTATATTCAATATCCTGTGATAAACCATAATGGAAAAGAATATATATAGATATATAGATATAGATATATAGATATAGATAGATATATAGATAGATATATATAAAACTGAATCACTTTGCTGAACAGCAGAAATTAATACAACAATGTATAAAGGCTGCAGAGGGTGTGGAGAAAAGGGAACGCTCCTGAACTGTTGGTGGGAATGTAAACTGATACAGCCACTATGGAGAACAGTATGGAGATCCCTTAAAAGCTGAAAAATAGAACTACCATATGACCCAGCAATCCCACTACTGGGCATATACCCGGAGAAAACCATAATTCAAAAAGATACATGTACCCCAATGTTCACTGTAGCACTATTTACAATAGCCAGGACATAGAAGCAACCTAAATGTCCATCGACAGATGAATATATAAAGAAGATGTGGCACATCTATACAATGGAGTATTACTCAGCCATAAAAAGGAACAAAATTGAGTTATTTGCAGTGAGGTGGTTGGACCTAGAGTCTGTCATACAGAGTGAAGTAAGTCAGAAAGAGAAAAACAAATACCGTACGCTAACACATATATATGGAATCTAGAAAAATGGTACTGACGAACCTAGTGACAGGGCAGGAATAAAGACACAGATGTAGAGAACGGACTTAAGGACACAGGGGGCAAGGGGAGACAGGGACATAGTGAGAGAGTAGCACTGACATATATACACTACCAAATGTAAAATAGCTAGTGGTAAGCTGCCGCATAGCACAGGGAGATCAGCTCGGTGCTTTATGTCCCCCAGAGGGGTGGGATAGGGAGTGTGGGAGGGAGGCTCAAGGGGGTGGGGGATATGGGGAATATATGTATACATATAGCTGATTCACTTTGTTGTAAAGCAGAAACTAATACAGTGTTATAAAGTAAGTATACTCCAATAAACATGTATTTAAAAAACCCACAACATTGTAAATCAACTACACTTGAAAATATTTCTTAAGTGCAAACAATTTTCTGAATGTAAGTTTTACTGTGTGTGTGTGTACCACAGGTTCAATATATATGAATTATGTCAAATTGATTACATTGCTTTTCAAAATAAAGAATTTTTGATATTTTACATCAGCCTCATGTTATAAATGCAGAAAAACTATATTATTTTTTTCTAAAGTTCAGAAATAGCCATTTTGCTCATTCAGTATGCTATAAACCATTAACTCTTAAAAAGGGATTCGTGACCTCTTCCTTGCCAAGAAATATTTCTCCACTCACACAGTTTTAATAGAATGTTCCACCATGAACTGACTTCCCACCTTAGAGACACAAGATTTGCATCCTGAAATCTCTTTCTTGCAAAAATGTCCAATTATCATCCTAGCATTACAAAAAATAAATGCTTTTTTCCAGATCTCAAAGTCCATACAACTTTAGTCAAGACATCATGTATGTTTTTTTTCACACACACACACAGACTGTATTTTATTTTTACAAGAGATAAATCAACTGACACCAAGCACTGTCAATGGATGACCACAAAAAAAGCAACAATGATTGCAATTACCAAACACGAAACACACTCATACTATGTCATAATATTGACATTCAGTCCAGTAATCCTCCACTGTAACAGCTCCTTTACTTTGCAGTGAAAGACATCATGCATTTTTAAATAATCAGCACTCACCTGAGGTCTTTAAAAATCAACATAAACATAATTTTGTGTTCTCTTTCATTTACTCTGGTTCTAAATGGTCATTTCTACACGAAAGTATTTAAGTATGTTAACGTCATCTTATTTTTTTTTATTAACGTCATTTTATAACATCATATTGCAAATGACTACCGTGTCTCCAAAGATGAAATATGAGGAACTCACAATTAGGCTCTCTAAAGTTTTCATCTCTGAATGTGTATGACCCTTCTGCTGAACTCCACACTGTTCATTATTCTCTGAGAATATTCTTTTTCTTGTATGGCCATCTCACATGCTCTTTCATTTCATGAAGTTTTTTCCTACAATGTTATGCCTAGTTTATTTCTGAGAATATGCATTATTTCAGAATGATATTTATAGACACAAAGACTTCTCTATAATTCCCTGAGAGTTTCAAGAACTCCTTCTTCTTTTTATTTTTAATACCTAGATTCTGAAGCTCTCCACAAAGCATTACTAAACCTGCATTTACATAAGTATCTACATATTAATCACACATTAAGGCATTCACAATTGTATTATGATTTATTGCTAATTTTGGAGCTGTCTTATTTACCACCCTCTTGGAAATCACTTTAATATTTGCACTTAGGACTTGAAAGAGAATGGATAAATAAAAACCGGAAGAATATGCAAATACAATTTATATATTTCTCATAAAATTAGGTGATGATCTAACCTTTATCCAGAAGAAAAGAAGAGCCCAGATACTCTGCAGGCATGATCCTCGAGAATGTGTGGTCTTCCAGCAGGAAAACATGCAGTAATCCATGTGGCAGAGTTTACCTGTGACGAGCTGGGGTTAGTGACCTATGCATTCCTTACATGCAACATATCAGGAGTGGAAAAAGGGAATTTGTCCGTTGTGGCAATAAGTATAATGAAGATTTGTAGCAGGTCATGCTCATATGTTCAACACAGGTACAATCAAAAGTTTGCTCAATTCTGGTAGATCTAAGTCTGTATCTGTTACCTTGTCTTTAACGAGGAAATGTCAGAACTGACTTACCAAAAAAAAGTGTCTTGTTTATTTGTTTGTTTTAATTAGAGTCATGGTGAGTAAGGCAGAGTTCAGAACAGCTAATGTGACTTAGTGATTCTCTCATCAGGAAATACAGTTTCTACTTCCCTGTTTATTCTCCACATCCTGTAGTAAGTAAAGTTTCCATGAAAGATAAATCTACAGCGTGAAAAGAAAACAAAATTTACATGTGTTGATAAGGTCATTTTGACAGGTTTTACCACGTATGTCAGTGTTTCTGGGGATGGACACAAGCCAGAGCTCCCTACTCTGACATTTTCACTGATGTCATTCCCCTTGATCCTCAATTTGAAAGTGGATAAAAATGTTTTCTATGCTTTCTTCTTTAAGAAATTAAATAAAGAATGCTTTCTAGACATGATCCTCTAATGATTTGCAGTCAGTGGTCTTCAACAGAGGAAAAGCACAGAATCTCATCCCCACAGAAGGGTGACATTCAGTCAGGTAAGAAAATTCTCCCCGAAATCAGAGCTTCATCTTTAACATGCAATCAAAGGCTTTCACAGGTTCTTCATCACTCTGCACTCAGCCCTACCATATGGGATTGGCTCTGAGAATCTCACATCAGATGACTGACAAACATGTCATAGTACACTGATCTGGTACCAGATCCTGCCTCTCTTAATGATCTCCCACAGGGACATTGGAATATTCTAGGATATTTCCTGGAGCCCTCTATTCTACACAGGTACACTTCCAAGTAGCAGCAGAGGCTTGGATTCTCACTGGGACCCCTGCTCTGTCCAACCAACCTCTCTAGAAATATGATGTTCTAATCTCTCCTGATTAGAACATTTCAAGGTCTCTCCCTGTGCTAATTTAGTCAAGGTAAAAGAGAAACAAGAAAGAGCAAACTATGCAGGGAGCAATATATAAGATTCCTTTACTTAACGTATTTATCTGATATACCCAAATACTGAGAAATATAGATTCATTTCATAATGGTCAAGAAAAGAGGAGGAGGAACCTCCATGCCAACAGTATATATAAAATGGAATCAATATTGCATAAGCTCCAGCTTAAGCTTAGCTACGAGGTACTAACCCTTCTCATAAAGAAGCAATAGTTCTCCATCATTTGAAGCACACTGAGGACTCAGACAGCTGGACACTGAAGGTGTAGCCTCCTCACTCGAATTCTGTACCTGCATCACAGAGCAGTGAAATATTCCCAAAGAATTATTAAGGATGAGGGGGGGAGGCGAAATAAAATAGATGAATCCATAGTCTGTCCTACCGTCTGTTCTGTTGGATATTACCACCATCTTGGCCCAATATGACCTTCCCACTTTTCTCTGGGTCTCCCTACTTTCCACCTCCATCCTCTCATTATATCTTACCTACACTTGGGAACGACTCTAGTTTTTCCACTTATCTTTATCAACAAGTAATCCTAATAGCAACTGTGTATATAACTCCTTAGAAACCTCAGGTCTGACTCAGTAATAATACATGACCTTCAAAGTCCAAAGTTTTCCTAATTCCCTTTATTATTTTTTTTTTTCTAATTTCCATGTACTTACACTCTTAAGACCTCCACTGTTCTCAGGTTCGTTCTTCCCTGCAAAATCTGTCAACCTAGACATAGACTTAAGTACCACCCACTAATTATCTCCTAGGGAATCCAATTTTTAAAAAAGCCTCAGCAAGCCTTATGGACTTTATTAAAGACTCTTTAAGATAACCCATGGGAGATAGCAGCACACCCACAGATATCTATCTAATACACCCTCAGAGTAATTTTTTTTTTCTCTTTTATAAAGTCTCTTCTGGCCAATGAAGACTCTCAGCTCTTCTTCTTCAACATATGCAGTGTCTCACCCATCTGATTGCTCTCTGCTCTATCCCAGGTCCACTCCCTTTCCTGATATTACATTCTTTCCCAATTTTGTATGTTGGTAAAATCAAATGACATAAAATACAACATGTAAGTTATTATAAAGTGCACCGTTCAGTGATATTAAATGCATTCATATTATTGGGCGATCAACATCACCATTTATCTTTCTAATTCTTTTCTACGTTTTAAAACTGTAACTCTATATCCTTTAAATATAACTTTCCTTTTTGTTCCATAACCACCTGAAAAGCGTCATTACCCTCCCAATTTCTATGGTTTTGACTACCCTAAGTTCCCCCATAAAATTGAAATAAGTAGTTGTATTGCTATGACTCACTAAAAGTCACAAAAATGGCATTTTGGGTAGCTAAATTTCCTCAAGATTCATCCATGTTGTAGCATATTCCTAGATCTTTTCCTTCTTAACACTGAATAATATTGTATTATATGGGTATACCACACTTTGCTTATCCAGGAACTAGTGGATGAACACTTAGGTTGCTTTCATATTTTAGCTACTGTGATTATTACTGCTCTAAACACTGGAGTACAAAAATTTATTTAAGACCCTGATTTCAATACCTTTGGGTATACCTCATAGTAAAATTCCTGGATCATGTAGTAATTCTATTTTTCAATATCTGAAAAATTGCCATACTCTTTTGCAAAGCAGCTGTATCATTCTGCATTCCCTCTGACATAGCACAATGGTTCCAACTCCCTCACATCCTCACCAATAGTTGTTTTCTGCTTGTGTATGTGTGTGTGTGCTTGTGTGTGTATGCAGGCACACAAATATATAAACATGCATTTAGTGATATGGAGCATCTATTCACGTGCTTAGTCATTTGTACATCTTTTGGAAGAACCATCTATTGAAGTCTTTTATCCATTTTTCAATCAGGGTGTTTGCTTTTTGTTCAGTTGTAGGAGTTCTCTGTATATTCTGAATAGAAATCTCTTGTCAGATAGATGGCTCTGAAATATTTTCTCCCATCTTGTGGGTTGCCATTTTATTCTGTTTACATTTCTTTGATACACATTTTTTTTAACTTATGTACTGCAAATTGTTTATTTTTTTGTTAGCTGTACCTTTGTTGTTCCTTCGTTTCATATGGAGGAAAACACTGCCAAATCCAATATCATGAAGCTCTTGTCCTGTATCTTCTTCTAAGACTTTTTATATTATTAGGTCTTATATTTAGTTTCTTGATACGTTTTCATTAATTTTTGCATATGATGTTAGGTAAGGGTCCATTTTCCTTCTTTTGCATGTTGACCACAAGACTTCTCAGCACCATGTGTTGAAAATACTATCCTTTCTACTTTGAAAAGTCTTGGCAACTTGTCAAAAATCATTTGGCCATATATCAGGGTTTATTTCTGGGTGTTGTATTCTATTCTATTCTATTGGTCTTGAATAAGGGAGAAAATAGCATAACCTATCCAGGTTGATGAAGAACATAAAGAAAGACAAGGACTGAGAATTAGGAGGGCAATATAAAACAGCAGGGAGTAAAAGACAGTGTGAGAGAAGATCTTGTATTTGCGAGTTCATGGAAATAGGATCATGCTAAAACCACTAAACGCCTGACTTTGAACAATACGGTAAATGTGCCAGCAAGAAACATAACACTTACCCATCTCTGGGAAATATAGTATGGGCATAAAGATAAACTACACACAAATATATTAAAAAGGGAAGGGTTTTCATGGTGTGAGAATATTGTGGCATTTGAAATACAATTTACTTCTGTTCTACCATTGTCTCTAACATTTATCAAAGTGTATATACAAGCAATTCCAATCCTGGTAATGTGCTTGACAGGTTTATATATGAACTTCAGTAGAGCAGTAAATGTACATTCATAGTAGGACTGTTCCCTAAACCAAAAAACAAAACACAAAAACTGCAAAGACTAGAGTTCACTTTGTCAACACACATACAGATGCAATGATGGTTAACGGTCCGAAAACAGAAGGTGAGCATGGGTGCAACAGGTTAATCCCCAGGCTGGGGTGGGGTGCAGAGTTTGAGGTTAACACAAGTAGAAAAGGCTTTTGTCCTATCCTTGATTTTTGAGGTATGGAAATTCACAGGTCACTACCTTCATTTCAAACTGAATGAATGCACTATTCAATTTTTTTAAACAAGCGAAGTAAACATGAGTGATAATAAATTTCAAACTGTCGCTAATCAAATAAGATACTAAGAAAACTTAAATAATATGATTTAAGAATGAAGTAGAGAGATTGTCCAACATGGTAGCATTCAAAGACCCAGAGCTTGATGCCTCTCATGGGCACACCAAAGTCACAACTGTTTACAGAACAGCAATTGATGAAAAAGGCCGGGACCTACCATAAAAGATGTTTTACAGCTAAAGATATAAGGAAGGCACCTCGACAAGACAGAAAAGAAGGGCAAAATCTCAATAGAGTCAAGACCCCTGCCACCAAGTGGGTGGCCCACAAATGGGAGAATAATTACAATTTCAGAGGTGCTCCCAGGTAGCAAGGGGTATGAAGCCAACATCAGGCTCCCAAGCCCAGGGATCCTGTTGTGGAAAGAAGAGTTCCTAGAAAGTTGGGCTTTGAAGACCAGTAGTGCTTATTTTCCAGAGAGCCAGAGGGTTGTGGGAAATAGAGATTCCACTCTTAAAAGATGCTCACAAAATCCCACATGATCTGAGAATCAGAGCAGAAGCAGTCATTTGAAAGGATCCCGGGTCACACCTACCTCCTGATCTTGGAGAGTCTCCCAGAGAGGCAAGAGGCAACTACAGCACAGCCTCAGGGACAGAGACACTGGCAGCAGCCATTCGGGGGAGCTCCTTCTACCTCGTGGACGCTGGTACCAGCAAGCATAATTTCAGAATCCAACACCAACCTGTAGCTTATCAGCCTCAGGACCGAGCCCCACCCATTTCCACCAGACTACAGACACAAGTACTAGGATGCTGCAGGCCAAGCAACTAACTGAGCAGGGGCATAGCCCCATCCACCAGCAAACAGGCTGCCTTCAGATCCTCTCAGTGCACAGCTGCCCCTGGACATGGGTCCAGCCACCAAAAGCCCCAGGACCAGCCTCCACACCTCAGTGGAGAGGCACCAGCCCCAGAGTCCCTGGCCCCTCTGACAAGTGAGCCTGCTCTGGCCTTGGAGTCAGCCTCACCATCGGCAGGTGGTAACTGCACAGGGACTGGATGGAGCTTGGACCTACCCAACAGCAAACCTGCTTTAGCAGTGGGATCAGCCTCATACACTGACAGGCACACACCAGCTCCAGGGATACCACAGCCCAGCAGCCTGTGTAACCAGGCCACTTAATTGCAGGCCAGAAGCAGCCATGGACTCAGCTGGGTCCTGACCCTGCCCATCAGAATGCCAACACAAGATTAGGGATACCCCCGGCCCTGCAGAGAGCTGTGTCAGGAACAGTGATCCAACACCAACTCTGTGGCTCCTGGGCCCTGCAGCCAGAACGCAGAACCTGTCTCTTCCTCCCAGTAGCCAGCATAGCCCCAGAACCAGTGACTGGGCACTAGCCCTGATATCACCTGGACTGCAATTCTACCCGTAAGTGAACCAGCACCAGATTTGGTGTCCCCCAGAGTTGTGCAGCCAGCTGCCTTATGATTTAGTCTCACCAAGCAGCACAGACAGCCTCTATACAAGGCAGAGCCTGGCAAACAAGCAGTCTGGGGGCAGCCAAGCCTACCAGACTACCCACAGTAGTCAGCCCACCACAGCAGAAGAGCCCAAGCAGCCCACATAGGGGGTACATACACCTAGAATATATAGCTCTAGTGACCAGGGGAGAGGGGGCTGCTGGGACCCATAGGACAGCTCCTACAAAAGGCCACTTCCCCAAGGTCAGGAAATGTAACGAACCTACTACACACATAGCAATAAAAACAGGAAGTTAAGAAAAATGAGGTGACACGGAAACACGATCCAAATGAAGGACCAAGATAAGAATTCAGAAGAAGATCTAAGTGAAGTGGAGACAGCCAATCTCCTCAACAAAGGGTTCAAGGTAATGACTGTAAAGATGATCAAAGAACTCAGGAGAAGAATGGACGACCAGAGCAAGAAGTTAGATTTTTTTTAAAAAGAGTTAGACTTTAAAGAACAACAAAACAGAGATGAGGAATACAATAACTGAAATGAAAAATACATTAAAGGAAACTACTGTAGACTAAATGATACAGAGGAATGAATCAGAAAACTGAAGGACAGAGTACTGGCAATCACTGAAGATGAACGGTAAAACAATAGATTAAAATGAAATGAGGAAAGTTGAACAGACTTGTGAAACAACATCAAGTGTACTAATATTTGCATTATACTGGTCCCAGAAGCAAAAAGGAAAGACAAAGCAGTGTAGAACATACCTGAAGACATAAGAGTTGAAAACTTCCCTAACCTGGGAAAGAAAACAGACATCCAAGTCCAGTAAACACAGTAAGGCCAAAACAGGATCAACCCAAAGAGGACCACACCAAGACTCATTGTAATTAAAATGGAAAAAAAAATAAAGATAAAAAGACACTATTAAAAGGAGCAAAGGAAAAGCAACAAGTTACAAACATGGGAAATTGCATAAAGTTATCTGCTGACTTTTCAGGATAACCTCTGCATGCCAGAAGGGAGTGGCATGGTATATTTAAAGTCATGAAAGGGAAAAGCCTATAAGCAAAAATACTCTACCCAGCAAGGCTCTCCCTCAGCTTTGATGGTGAGATCTAAAGTTTTACAGAGAAGCAAAACTAAAAGAGCTCAGCATCGCCAAACCAGCCTTATGAGAAATCTTAAAGGGGCTCTTCTAAGTGAAAAAGAAAAGGTCACGATTGAAACATAAAAATTAGGAAAGGAAACTTACTAAAGGAAAAACCTCATTGGTTAAGGCAAATATTCAACAAAGGTAGTAAATCAACCATGGACACAGCTAATAGGAAGGATGAAAAAAAAATAGTAATAAAATCATCTATATTCACAATAAGAAGTTAAGGGACACACAAAACAAGTAGATGTAAAATATAAGGTCAAATTCAGTAACTGTGGGGGAGCAGAGTAACAATGCAGGGTTGTTAGTGTCCATGTGAAATTAAGAGCTCAGCAACTTAAATAATCACACACACACACACACACACACACACACACACACACACACACAACAAAACTGAAAGAAATCCAAACATAATATTAAAGATAGTCCTCACATCACAGATGAAGGGAATAAAAGGGGAAGAAAGGAACACTGAAGAAATGAAAGAGGGATTCTAAAAATACCCAAGACAAATGAAAATGAACACACAATGATCCAAAATCTATGGGACACAGCCAACGCAGTTCACAGGGGGAAGTTATAGTGATACAAGCTTATTCTTAGGAATCAAGAAAAATATCAAATAAACAACCTAACATTACACCTGAAGGAATTAGAAAAAGAAGAAAAAACAAAACTCAAAGCTGTCAGAAAGAAAAATTAAGAAAACTATACCATATGCAATGACATCAAAAAGAATAAGACACCTAGGAATAAACACACCTAAGCAGGTAAAAGACATGTGCTCAGAAATCTATCAGCCATTGGTGAAAGAAGTTGAAGACAACACAAAAAGATGGAAAAATATAGCATGTGCATCGACTGGAAGAATTAATACTGTTAAAATAACCATACTATCAAAGACAATCTACAGATTTAATGCAATCCCTATCAGAATACCAAAGCATTTTCACAGAACTTGAAAAAGTAATTTTAAAATTTGTATAGAAACACAAAGACCCCAAATAGCCAAACAATCTTGAGAAAGAACACAGGTGGAGGCATCACGCACCTTGACTTCAGACTATACTGCAAAGCGACAGTAATCAAAGAGAAAGGTACCAGAGCAAAAAGAGACACAAAGATCACTGGAATAGAATAGAGATCCCAGAAATAAGCCCACACACTTATATTTAATTGATTTATGACAAAGCAGGCAATATGGAGAAAAAACTGTCTCTTCAATAAGTGGTACTGGGAAAACTGGTCAGCTACATGGAAAAGAATAAAATTAGATTATTTTAGCACACCATATATAAAATAAATGCAAAACTGAATAAAGACCTAAATGTAGGACCAGAAACCATAAAACCCCTAGAGGAAAATATAGAACATTCTTCAACATAAATGATAGCAACAGTTTTAGTTTCAGTCTACTAAGGCAAATGAAACAAAAGCAAAAATAAACAAATGGGACTTCACTAAACTTAAAAGATTTTGCACAGCAAAGGAAACCAAAGACAAAATGAAAAGACAACCTGCTGAGGGAGAGACCATATTTGCACATGATAAGAGGTTAACATCAAAAAAGATGACCAAGCAAGGGTTCATACCTAAACTACAGAAACAGCAGATACAACTCAATATCAAGAAAACACCCAAAATCTTTTTTAGAAAAATGAGAAGACCTAAATAGACATTTTTTTCCAAGGAAAAACTACATATAGACAGCCAGAACTCACAAAGATGCTAAACATAGCTAATCGGCAGTAAAATGCAAATCAAAACTATGAGATATATCACCTCAGTCTTGTCAGAATGGCTGTCATCCAAAAGATCACAATAACAAAGGTTAGTGAGGATGTGGAGAAAGGGAAACTCTTGTACACTCTTGATGTGAATGTGAAGTAGTGCAGCTACTGTGGAAAGCAGAATGGAGGTTCCACAAAAAACGAAAAATAGAACTACCATAATATCCAGCAATTTCACTGTTGGGTATATCAGAAGAAAACAAAAACACTATTTCAAAAAAAATAACTGCACACCAATGTTCATAACAGTGTTATTTGCCATAGCCAAGATATAGAGTCAAACTAAGTGTTCATCAATAGCTTCGTGGATAAAAAATATTTTTTATGATGACTTCAGCAAAAAATAAAATTTTGCCATTTGCAAGAACATGGATGGATTTGGAGGGTATTATGCTTAGTAAAATAAACCGCAGAGAAAACAAGCATGGCATGTTATGAGAAAAAAAGCATGGTATGGTATGAGAAAACAAGCATGGTATGTTATCACTTACACGTGGCATCTAAAAAATTGAATACCATAACAACAAAAAAACAGACTCACAGATTAAAGAACAGACTAGTGGTTACCAGCAGGGAGAGATAGGGTGGAGGAGCAAAATAGTGGTAGGAGATTTTGAGGTACAATCCACTATGTATAAAATCAATAATCTACAGTGATGTACTGTATAGCATGGGGAATATAGCCACTCTTTTATAATAACTATAAATGGAGAAGAACCTAAACATTTATGAATCACTATGCTGTACCTCTGAAACTAATATAATAACGTAAATTAACTATAGATCAATAAAATATAAAGTAAGAAACAATAAAGGGGAGACACAGATTATTAGATAGAAATCAATTAAATAAACACAAGTTTTGGAAATCAAGGAATTAAAAAACAACACGTAAGACACAACATTGGCATTTAAAGTGTACAATCTATTCATTTAAAAGAAATCATTTAAGTGGTAAAAAATGGTACCCATTCTCACAATTTTGTATATCTAGGATAAATTATTATCTACAAAAATATGTTACAAATATTCACTCAAAAAGAAAGAGAAAATTGGGATAAACCCATTTTAGTATCCAAATTTAATATCAAAGTCTCTATGCAAAGTTGATTTGAATAAGTTCTGTTAGCCACTTCTAGTTTCTTTGTGATGTAAAATCTTTTAAAGCATAAAAATCAGCCTTTCTACATTATTCCATTAGACATACATAGAAGTTAAAAGAAATGAGAAGACAGAACAATCAACCAGGAAGGTGAATTTACTGAGAAACAGTCATTCGTTCTCCCTCCTCCTTTTCTTTTCCTCCTTTTCCAGGTCTCTTTCGGTTCCGATCAAGAGAAATCTTGAGAGTTCTGAGAATATTTCTTTGAGGGCTTCAAATCACCATACCTACATCCTCTGCCACAACTACACACACGGGAACAAAAATAAACCTCTGCTATCTACTCACGTAGGAGGGATTCATGCAAAATAAACTCCTACATGGAGACCAACAGGTGAGTTTTCTACCTGTTCTTTCTAATGTCCTTCCATTATAGTAAATCCCACACATTATGAGGAAGAAACGGTTATGTGAGCTTTTCCTTGCAGTCAAAAAACTTGCATTCATTTCAAGTACCTGGTGATCATAGGGTACAGCCAGGGAAGGTGCCATCCCCCTTGGGGGGAGGGGCGGTGGATGGGCTCCCGCACCCATGCACCTCCTGATGCACAGATTCTGGAGAAACAAAGGGCAGTCACACCGCAGTCAGCCTGTCAGGCTGTCGGGCCACTGGGCAACCCGACCAGCATGGAAGTGCCCCATCAGTTTGCTGAAAGCAAAACCCTGTCCCCCCTGTTAGGCCAGGCAATTTGGGTCAGAGAGTCAGAGGAGACCGGTAATCAACTCCTCCTCTCTGCTCACCTCCTTGGGGTTACAGCAACCCCATCTCCAAACCCAAATCTGACCCTGGAGTGCCAAACTGGGAGTGGCAGGTGGGCTCTGCCGGTGCTTCAGCGCCCTCTGGAGGTTGTCTGCTCTAATGGCAACTCTCAGCCCTTCCTCCTCCTCCTTCCCTAGTCCTGGGGGCTGCCTTGGCCTCCTGCAGCTGCTGGCCTGAATTCATTCTTCTTTTTTCTCCCATTACAATGAAGTGTCTTACAGAGGTTTGGAATCTCTTGAAGAAGGAAGATCTTTTAGCCAATACACCTTAACCGTGAGAAGTTGGTTTCAAGAATGAACCTGAAATACTGTATTTTTCTCCTGATGATTCCAAGGAGAGACAGCTCAAGTTTTCTAAATCATAAGAAAAACCAAGGTAAATATGATATTCTGAGCCAGAGATGAAAAAGCAGTTTTTAGCACCCCCTCCTCATGTCATATGACCGGGATTTAAATCAATCAACTGCCACTGGTTTTTAAATCAAGTGACCCAACTTTAAATCCATCAGCTGCTTCCCTGTAACTCACGTGACTTGGCTTTGAATAGTAAGAAATGCAGAGGTATAAAAATGATGTTCTGAACAATAAATGGAAAGACAACATTTTAGAAAGTTTTTTCCTTTTCGAATGGACCATTCATTGCCTACAGAATAAAGGATTCCCTTGTGGATTTCTTGAACTGTAAACACATACATTGTCTCCGTTGGCTTGATTGACTTAGATTTTGGGTTTTTTGTTGTTGTTGTTGTTGTTAACATCTTTATTGGAGTATAATTGCTTTACCTTGTTGTGTTAGCTTCTGCTGTATAACAAAGTGAATCAACTATTCGTATACATATATCCCCATATCCTCTCCCTCTTGTGTCTCCCTCCCACCTTCCCTATCCCACCCCTCTAGGTGGTCACAAAGCACTGAGCTGATCTCCCTGTGCTATATGCAGCTGCTTCCCAATAGCTATCTATTTCACCTTTGGTAGTGTATATATGTCCATGCCACTCTCTCACTTCATCCCAGCATACCCTTCCCCCTCCCTGTGTCCTCAGGTCCGTTCTCTACATCTACGTCTTTATTCCTCGGCAGCGACTCCTGCTAGGGACGGATACTTCCTTTTATGCTCAGGGAAATCCCCTAGTTTGAATATGATTTGAGTTTGATCCTGTGAAACCATCAGAACTTCCCACCAGAGATAAATGAGGAGATTCTGGCCTTTATTAGTATGCATGATGAACACGGGTGTCCTGGCTGTACTTGCCAACCCTCCTATTTTACCCACCTATTTTTATCCACCTTCCTCCCTGTGAGTACCTTTGACCAACCCTGAGTTCAGACTCCTGACCTATTACAGTGACTTTGTCAGCCTTTCTTTAAAAATGGACAGGTAATAAAACGAATTTAACCTAGAAGCAGCAGCTCAGTAAGGGAAATAAAATCATCAGAAGTTATCTAATCACAGCCACAGCCATCCAGGGCTCTGTCTTACCTGCTGGGTCATAAGAATGGGACCTTCCTAAACTTGAAGGGCATCCAATCAAATAAGTAAAGGTCTGCTCACCTCTGGCTCTTGGAGGGATTGCTAGGCACTCTACCCAGTGTATACTAACTGCAAAACACTCTCATGGTTGTGAAACACCTATGTTCCAGGAAAGCTTTTTGGAGTGCATGGGGAAGGTTTCTTTTTGACATCAAGCAAAAAATAAATCACCAAGCTCTTTGAGCACAGGGGTTCTTAAGAGGGCAGTAGAAGGAAGGAATGGGCAGAAAAAACGATCTCCAGTGAAGGGAAGGCCGTTTTTCCAAAAGAGTAGGCTTTAGTCTCAGTTTAAGGAGAACACTTTTAAATAGCTGGGACAGCTCCAAACTGCAGTTTAGGGAACGAGTGCTTCAAAAGAACAGTGCTTTAAAAGTCCTGGCAAGGCAGCAAGAGGATGAAGAGTTGGTTTTGCATAGTTTTGAACACAGGAGTAAAGAAGCAGAGGCATCTCTGACTAAAGGGCCCTGAGATCCTATGGCATCAATGGGTCAGTTGCAGGGGCAGGGGGTGTGGGGGGCGATATTTCTCTCTCAACGTCTCCCAGGGCAGCCACCCTTCCCGACCACACCCCCCACTCCCTTCACCCTTCCTCCCTCCACTGTTGGGTCCCCAGGGACAGCACTTTTCAAGCTGGAGCCCTCAGGCACCATCTCTGCTGTCTGGATTCTTCCTGGAGCCTGGCAAGTTCTGGGACAGGAAGGCGGGTCTGCAAGGCCGCTGTGGTGCAGTCGGACCTGGAGGCCTGGAGGGGAACTGGAGCCCTGAAGCCCACCCACGTCCTTGAAGCCGAGGGAGCAACACATCCTCCTTACAGTACTTCTTAGGGGTCAGCGTGCTCCCCACCCGACGGTGATCTATACTCACTTGAGGCAGCAAGGACTGCCTCTAACTGGCCCCCTCGATTCTGCCTTAAGGGTCCTCGCACATGTGTGATAGCGCAGGCCCCGGATCTCTTTAGTCAGCTGAGGCCAGTGCTGCCGGCATCCCTCCAGTCCCATCCCCCAGCCCCTCCCTCTGGGACTGTATCTAATAGAAGAAAGAGCACAGAGGAATTGGCTGAATCAAGGGACCTGGGAGCCTGGGGATGAGTTTGAAGACCGAGAACCTAAGGCGCAATTACATATTATTGGAAACTCTTGTGGAGTGTGTGGGGGGGGAGGTTAGGAGGCTGAGAGGTTGAGTCGACCTGCTGAGTCCAGCCCCAGGACACCACACAGCCCTGTCCCCCTTTCCCTGCCATCAGACAAGCGGTGCTGCAACTCCAGCCGGGACTCTGCACTTCCCCCTCCCTGATTCTCCAGAAGAGCAGGTGGCCCCCCTCTGAGGGCAGGGGCAAGACAACGGACCAAGTCCCCCTGCACTAAGGCGCTACTGGAATCTCTTCCTGAACAGCAGTGCTGGCTTGGAGCGAACCCGTGCACCGCCAAAATTGGTCTCGTCCTGCAGCTGAGGGACGCAGGCTTTAAGTCAGCTGCCTTGGCTTTAAATCAATCAGTCCCCCCTTTAAGTCAGGTGACCCGACTTAAAATCACTGTGTGCCCCTCAAGCCTGCCACTTCAAAAGTTGGGAACTTCACTTTGATCCCAGCACCTCACACAGCTGAATGCACACTGTAGTCACCCCCAAGCCTGGCTTAGAGGCAGGATATAAGGTAAGGGGATGGGCTGCACACATGGTGAGGAGGGTGCACTTCATGTACCAGAAGGGTCCAGGTACTCTGGGTACAGCAAGCAGTGCACGATACAGCAGCTCCCTGGCAAAGCTGGTGATGCACAGGGGTAGCAGGCACACCCAGGCACGCAGAGGTTCCAGGCCGGGAGCTGGGGCACAGCCAGCCGGGAGGGTGTGAAAGCCGAGGATCTGAGCCTTCTTGAGAAAGGCAGACACAGAGGATGGATGAGAAACAAAGACCAGATGAAACATGGATTTGAAACGCACACCCTGCTCTTGAAATTGGGGTGGGGTCACCCCAGATTTGAGTCTTCTTACGTCCCAGTACCTAGTGCTTTGGCATTTGCCCAATTACTTATAAAATGTGACTGATAATATCTAAACCATAGAATACTGCATTTGGAGTGGTTTTGCGTGTTTATGTTTCTATAGTGGAATAATCTTTTCTACAAGAAAAATGTACACAATCTGAAATAAATTCAAACCCCTCTTTAAAAAGTACTATATCGGACTTCCCTGGTGGCGCAGTGGTTAAGAATCTGCCTGCCAAGGCAGGGGACATGGGTTCGATCTCTGATCAGGGAAGATCCCACATGCCGCGCAGCAGCTAAGCCCATGGGCCACAACTACTGAGCCTGCAGACCACAACTACTGAAGCCCGTGTGCCTAGAACTGGTGCTCCACAACAAGCCCAGCAAGAGAAGCCACCGCAATGAGAACCCCGCGCACCGCAACAAAGAGTAGCCCCCGCTTGCCGCAACTAGAGAAAGCCTGGGCATAGTAACGAAGACCCAACGCAGCCAAAAACAAATTAATTAATTAATTAGTTAACTATTTTAAAAAGGTACTATATCCTTCAGTACAGCTTCTCTGGGAAGAACAGAGAGATGGCGTAGGAGAGTGAGAAAGACCAATATTTAGTGCACATCTCTCATGCAGCTGCTCTGCTGGCTCAGATAGATTTATCCCCACTTTACAAAGGAGGAAATAATCTCAGAGAGGTTTAGTAATTTTCCCAAAGCCAAACAGCTATGGAGTGGCAGAACCAAGATCTGAACCAAGTCTGTTACCTTCAAAGCCTAAGTCCTCATCACAACAAAACTCAATTAATATTTACATTTATCGAATTACATTGCAACCTGGGGAGTTCTTGGCACAATCCTGAATAAGAGTGAGAAAGAAAGAAATAGCATTGTTCCTACAGTCAACCCAAATTTTTGGAGCAGCTGCTAGATGCCTGGTCCTTTTTGGGGTTCAGCAGTAATAAAGACAGGAAGAGTCCTGCTTTCATGAACCACGTAGTGGGGAGGAGAGACGGGTGCAACTTGGGTGAGGGATTTCACGTTGCTGGACCTCTGTTTTCTCATCTGGAAAATGGGATGGGTGTTCCTCATTTTCTGGGATTGTCCAGCCCTCACATTCTCTACTTCCATAAGAAGCATTTGTTTTCCTGTTTCTTTAAAATTCATTCAGGCCGTGAGCTGTGATAAATGTTGTTAGCTGCTCCCCAAAGCACTCTTTTCCCACCCTTTTCCTGTGATGAATGTTGTTAGCTGCTCCCCAAAGCACTCTTTTCCCACCCTTTTCCTGTGATCAGGTCTTTCCCGAAACATGACTCACAGTCAGTCCAGTCACAGAACCTAAGGGGCACCCAGCAGAAAAATTCCAACCCTTGCTTCCTAGGAGCTCTGCGGTCTACCTGCCAGGTAAACTTAACTCACCTGGCACAAGGTGGCCATCCCTGGTTTCACATCAACATGATCTCAGGCACAAACCTCCTTGTCTTTCCATTTTGTCTTTAAGTTACTTGTTGAAACAACTGCACAAATATGACACAGATATAAAATCAGGCATCTTCTGCCCCCAGTGCCTACTAATAAATGATATTCTGCCACTTTAATGATAAAGATAGAACATTTCAACATTCTGCTACCCTTATTATTTGTCATTTTTGTTGATATTTCTATTGACTACATCTTTCAATATTTTAACAATGGAACATTTATTTAGGGTGTTCCAGACCCAGCCTTTAGTGGTAAAGGTTTCGTTGTTATATTTCTATTATGTTTCCTTTCAAAATCATTATCCTATTTAAATGGATTAAGTCAATTCTATAGGCATTTATCTTATGATATTGATGAAATTGATACATAGAGGGCAGTAGTACAAGTTGATTGGACTTGAGAACCTCTATTAGCACAGTTAAGTATAAATATTATCTATATGTAAACCAAAGTACAGGCCGAGTGAGATTCTCTGACTTTTTTCCACTGTCTGCCCCTCAAGCCTGTGAGAAATGGAATAGTTCTTGCCCTATAAGTAAACAAAGGATGTCACAGTCTTCAGCACTTGCAGCCCTCCAATGTGAGCCGGCGGGCCCTGAGGCACTCAGGATATGCAAATACAGAATGCAGGCCCCAGAGAGCTGAGGTGCATATCAAAGGAAGGAATTCAGTGAGCCCAGGCAAAGAAAAGCGCCGCATTCCTCACCTTGGGAGAGCTGGTTTTCCTTAGTTAACAATCACCTTTGGATGTTCCCCATTACCTGCGCCAGTTCCCTGCCCTGTCCCCTCCCCCCGGTACTTTAGCTCAGGGAGGAAGGAGCACAGAGGGACTCGGCTGAATAAGGGGCCTACGCCCCTCGGGAGGAGTTTTCAGCCGCTTTCCCCGCAGTCGGGAAGAGGGGCGCTGACGCTGCAGCCGGACCCTGCGCCTCCCTTGCCCCGTTTCCCCTCAGGACGCTCAGGCCGACCCCCTCCTCACGCCCACCAGGCCTCGCGAGCCAGGACGAGGGCAGGGGCGAGAGGACGGACCGAAGTTCCCGGGGACCAGACGCTGGAGGCCGCTCTTTCTGCACAGCAGCGGCGGGTGGCAGCGAACCCCTGCCCCTCAGAAGCTGGTCTTGTGCTACCGCCCGGGCACCGGACCAGGGGGAGGGTCGGCGCCCACTTACCCGACCCGCCGTCCCCGCGACTGTCATGGCTTCGGCCGCCTGGGCACCTACAGAGCCAGCAGCCTCAGTGAGGTCGCCCTCCCCTCGGGCTCCGGGGCAGTTCCGTGAAGGCGGAGGGAAGAGACCCCGCCTGAGCCGGGAGTTCCAGCTCTGAGGAAACGCGGGCTCTGTTCAGCGCGCAGTGGGTGGGACCGCTCTGCCCCGAAGCCTTCCGGGAGGGAGCGGGGCTGCGGGGGAGGGAGCCGCCAGGAGCGCAGGGCCCCGTCGGGGGTCCTGGAGGGGCGGCCCGGCCTGGGGGCCACGCCCATTGTGGCCGCAGCCCAGGCCTTTTTCCTGGAATCCTACACAAAAAAATTAGAAAGATACACAGTCTATAGTAAATACTCACAAATGATTGTTGCTGCTGTGCTCACTATTCTATTAAAGGTGTAAATCGATAAAACACTTTAAGTTCAAAATTAAATGTGAATTTTTACCTTTCTAATTATGTCTCTGATATTCACAGTTGTGGTTAATGAATCAGAGACTGTGGCATCACTAGTTAAAAATCAGCTTGTTAAAAAAATAGAACTCAGGCCCACCGGACCTACTGAATCACAAGCTGCACTTTTACAATCTCCCCAGTGTCCTCGTGTACCCATGAATAGCTGAAAGGTACATTTCTACCTCGACAGGTCTTTTCTCTATGAGAAATACACACATTTTATCCAATTTGATATAAATAAAACACTCAAAAATGCATATGCCTGTGTTGAAACCATCATTTTATCATTTCTTTTCCAGACAAGTATAGTCTCTATACTGGTTTTGTGGATCACATGCCATACTCTTTTCTTGTAGTTAGAAATAAGGTAGAGAAAGTTACTTTGTAAAAAAAAAAATTATATATATATATATATATATATATATATATATATATATATATGTATATATATGTATTAGTGGATAATTGAAGAGACTCTTCTAAATTAAAACCTTCTCTTAACTTGCTGTTTTCTTCTTGGGTCATATTATGAACTCTTCCCGTGGCCACATGGCATGTGTACGTTTAATTTCAGGGACTGCTGACATTCCAGGATGTGGCCATAGATTTCTGTCAAGAGGAGTGAGAATGCCTGGGCCAAGATCAATGGGAATTGTACAGGGATGTGATGTTAGAGAAGTATAGGAACCTGCTCTCCTTGGGTGAGGATACCTTCCTTCCAGAATTCCTTATCCAACCACAGGGTTTGGAGTCCTTCATTTGTAGACTATCTCCTGGAATCTTCTGCTTCCTACAATAGGGTTTCAGATTGGAACGTTTCAGGAAAGATTGGGAGTTTGTGGGTATAATTTTTCTTATTCTTTTAAAATTGCAGCCTCCCTTTTAATATACTTTTTAACTGCTTGGGATGTGTCTATATGAACTGTGTACTATATGCTTCTGTTATAGTCCTTACAATATTTTATTGCCTTATTTTCTCTAACAATTTTCCATGGATTCTTTGGGCTTAAGGTATATTAAAAGGGAGACTGCGAATCTGGGACTTCCCTGGTGATGCAGTGATTAAGAATTCGCCTGCCAATGCAGGGGACCCGGTTCGATCCCCGGTCCGGGAAGATCTCACGTGCCACGGAACAACTAAGCCATTGGGCCACAACTACTGAGTCTGCACGCCACAACTACTGAAGCAGGTGTGTCTTGAGCCCATGCGCCATTTATTTTTGGGAGAATAAAACCGCTTCTGAGTGATTAAAATTTAGGCCAGCTAGTCAAAATGCTTTATCACCTGTTCTTCTAAAACACTGGTCAATGGAACAAGTTTTCCTAGGGATAACAGTGTAATTGTATTCTGGAGTTCATATGGGCAATATGGTTTATGACCTTGATGCTGGATCACGACATTTCAACGGTATAACTGCTATTAATTGTCTGTTTGTTCAACGATTAAAGTCTCACGTGATCTGAGTTCAGACTGGAGTCATCCTGGTTGGTTTCTGTCTATTGCAGATTTCTTCCAGTATGAAAGGACAAGAGCAATACGGCTTCCTTTACAAAATGTCTTCAAACTACATGATGATATAATCTACATTCAATTAATTTATACATACCCTACTGTAGAACAGGGTTCGTTACGCTGGCAGAGCCCGGTAATTATGTAAAACTGAAACTTTTTCTGCACTGGTTCAAGTCCTCTTCCTAAGAATATGTTTATAATCAACATTCTTTCACAAATTACCCAATTTAATTCACCATAGCATTCCTCAAATTAACCAAATGGAAAATCCTAGGCTATATACAAATCCAGAAAGGGCCAAAAATCATCAGCCCCCATGGATGATTACAACCCATTGCTGAGGCATTCAAATTACTTATTAAAGAACCACTATGTCCATCAACATCATCAATTTATATATTATTGCCCCAATGCTAGCCATAACCCTGCCTCTCACAACATGAATTCCTCTTCCCATATCTTATCCACTAATTAGTATAAATGTAGGCATATTATTTCTATTAGCCATATCACACCTAGCCATTTATTCCATCCTCAGATCTGGATGAACTTCACATTCAAAATACTCACTCACTGGAGCTCCAGGAACAATAGCACAGAGGATCATCTCATATGAAGTAATGTAGCAGTTATTCTATTCTCAGTCTTACTGGTAAATGGATCATTTACACTTTCAACAGTAATTACTACACAAGAACACCTATGACTAATTTTCTCCTGACCCCTACCCAGAATTTGATTATCTCCGCAGTAGCAGAAATCCAGTGAAGCCCCACTTGATTTAACAGAAGTAGAATCAAAACCTGTACATGTCTTCAATGTAGAAAATGTAGCAGGCCCATTCACCCCGTCCTTCCTAGAGAATATGTCAATTTCCCTATAATAAACCTTTCCACAGCAATCTGTTTTTAGGAGCATTCGACAATCCCTAGGTGCCAGAATTATAGATTCTTTCATCTTGTAAATATAGTTTTCTTTAAAAAATAATTTTTATAGTTTTACTACCTTTAAACAAAATGTACTCCATTGCTGTGGAATATTCCTTCATAGGAGCGTGCATGGTTCATTTCTGCATCCGTCGGTGATGGCCTTCAGGTTCCTTCAGGTTTGGCTCCTGTGGCTGCCAGTCCATGTCCGTGTGTCCTGGTGCAGGGCTGGTGGGTTTGTGTTCAACTGGGAGGAGCACTGTGGGTCTCTGTGCACGGACTTCGCTATCTGAGGCCCGATTGCTTCAGAAGTGGTTGCATCCCCCCGTTGCGTACCAGGCTTTCCATTGCTCCACATCCTGCTGATATTTGATACTATGTCTTTCATGTCTGCCATTCTGGTAGGTGTATGCACAGTATTTTTCTTATGGCTTTAATCCCTCTGTTGTTAGTGAAGTTGTGCATCTTGTGGTATTCATGGACTATTTCCTGTTGTTTTCGGAAAAGTTTTAAAAATTGTGGTCTGGTACACATAACATAAAATGTACTATCTTAACCATTTTTAAGTGCACATTTCAGGGTCGGGAAGTAATTCACACTGTTGTGCAAACCTGACCACCATCATCCTCCAGAACTTTTTCATCTTGCAAAATTGAAACAGTCCCCATTAAACACTCACTCCCCATTGTCCCTCCCTCAGCCTCTGGCCCTCCACATCCTACTTTATGTCTCTATATTTCCGACTGCTCTAGGGGCCTTGTATGAGTGGATCAAGCACTGTTTGTTTTTTTGTGTCTAGCTTACATCACTGAGCATAATGCCCTCAAGGTTCATCCCTGCTGCATCCTGTGTCAGAATTGACTTCCTTTTTAGGCTGAATAGCATTCCCTTCTATTGATGGACCGTGTTTTTCTTCTCCATTCTTCCATTAGTGGACACATGTAATATCTACATTCATTTCTGCTGTCATAATATTTGTGGAATAAAATCAGAAAGTCCTATGAATCAAAAGTCATTTGCCATTAACTTTTTTCTTAAACTTTTTGTTGTGGAAAACATCAAGGCTAAGAAAAGGGAAAAATACATGTCAGCTTCACTTGTGTTCAGGAATTAATGCTTTACGGATTCACTTTATTCCCTGTGTGTGTGCTATGCGTGTGCATGTGCCTGTTTGCATAAATATGCTGTGCATGTGGATAGGTATGTGAACTTGCACACATTAGTGTGTGCATGGGCATATGGGTGCATGTGTGTTCACATGCTAGTGAGTGAATATATTTGTGCTGTGCACGTGCATATGTTTGTGTGTGTGCTGTGCCTGCCTGTGCGCACACCTGTGTGTTTGCTGGAACCACTTGCAAGTTGGCTGCAGACTGAATTGTGCCCCAGATATATCCGCACGCAGCTGCTCTAACAATCCTGAGTAGCCACGTAAAGGTCACAGATCTCAGGGATTTAAATGGATGGAGCAGGATATCCTGACACAGAGTTTGTCTTCCAATGACTGTCACTGTCTCAGTAACATCCTTCACACCTTCTTTAAGCCGCATTCAGGGTCCAGTTTAGACTCCCATTACATTCAGTCACCTGTCCCAGGTCCCCTAAAGCAACAATGTCACCGTGGGAGAGCCCGGCCAAGGCTGGGGGTGCCCCTCCTGTTGGCCTGGCCTCCAGGCCCTGCCCTTGGCTCCTGTTTCCTCATATCTCAGCCAGGCCCCGACTTGGATCGGGCCGCCACCTCTTTCCTCACAGGGTCCCATCGCCCAGTCAAGGGGGTTCATTCTCCCCCTAAACACAGCATCAGGAGTTGGGGGCTGACAGTCCACACTGGGTCTCCTTCATGTGAGACCCTGTGCTGTTGAAAGAGCAGGCACCCTGCCCTCGGGGGTGGGGGACTGGGGGGCGACATGCGGCCCACGATGGGCAGGCGGGTCTCCGGGTGGGGCGAGCCAGTGTGCAAGGAGTTCCGCGGTGGGTTCTCCTCTCCAACGGCTTCTGTGCCCCTACCTCTCCCCGTGCCTCCCCTCGAAGACAGCGCGGTGCCCGGGTTGGGAACCATGGGAGCCGTCAGCCACCGCCCCCTCTACACACACACACACACACGCACACGCACACGCACACGCACACGCACACGCTGCAGGGAAGCAGGACCTGAGTGCAGGGCTCTCAGCGGCCCTGAGCGCCCCGCCCGGAATCGGCCAGGCGAATGGACAGACCGGATCTCCCGGCCCGGACCATGCAGGACTCTCCTGACCTGGCTTGCAGTGTGGCCGCCTCCTTCTGGAAGCCTGGGAGGCTGGAATCAGGCCACTTCTTGTCTGTCCTGGCAGCAGACTGGGCTGCACTCTAAGAAGTTCGTGGCTCGCCCGTGGATCCTGACCATCAGGTGGTCAGAGAAATTGGGAACATTTCTGTTTTACCTGTTGAAATGTTTAATGACAAAGATTTTGTTCAGTTTCCTGACGTGGGTGTCCAAAGATGAGAGACCCATGTGTGTGATCTGTACCCCCTATGAGATCAGCCCTAAGCTACTTTAAACATGATCAAGTTGTGTCTACATGGTAGATTTAGACCTCTGCATGTCCTGTCTACTGATTATGTTTAGAGCTGACCATGTGTTGTCTATAATAAGAAGATTTAGACCTGACCAAGTTCTGTGTACGCTAGGACTATGGGGACCTGGGTAGAGACCCGGCCTGGCCTCAGTACTGGGAAGTTCCGTGCCTGCATCTGAATGTCAGTGCTTAGATGTCTGGGGTCTGGAGCTGAGGTGGGCTTGTCTACGTAACAGCCTCTCTCCTGAGTGTGGTGACCTGGTCCTCCCAAGGGTCAGTGCTATGGTCGGGGCCTTAGTCTTAATCCCTGCCAGGTTCACCTTCCCTGGGGTTCATGGAGAATCCTCAGGAGGACTACCTGGCAATAATTCCAATTTACCAGCACGTGCATGGTGCATAGGGAAGCAGGTTTAGCTTCTGAATTGATTGCAGGGCACGCAGATCGGGCAAAAGGCCGATGGGTGACAGCTGAGGCTGCTGCTGAGCTCTCCCTCCAGTCTACCGTCCCTACTCAGCAGAGTCCAGAGCTGCCCCTCGGCTTTCAGCCCTGCTGTCCTGTGAGTTTTCTCAACATGTAAGTGAGACGAGAAAGGACTGAGCATGCCAGCACCAGGGTCGTGTGTTCAACTTTAGTATTAAAGCTGTACAAACAGTTAAAATCACACAGAACCAAAGTGAGAAGAGGAGGACTCCTCTGGGACAAGTGTGGGGAAAGGAGACCCACCTGACACTTTTTCCCATCCCAGGAGGTCCCAGGGACCCAGCTTGTTTCCACATTGGGGGAGCCCCTTGCAGAGCCATGGTGTCCTGACCAAGGGGACGTGTGACCCCAGGTGCAGGGTCTGGGGAGGTGAGGTCACCCTGGGACTGTGGACATGTGACCCAGGTGGAGGGGTCTGGGGAGGTGGGTCACCCTGGTGAGTGTGGATGTGTGGCCCCAGGTATAGGGTGCGGGGACTGTGTGGGTCTCACCATACCTGCATGGGTCAGGATCACATGGATGGGGAGACCGCATATGCGCTCTTTGCCTGCAGTGTGTCCTGTCCCCTTTGAGATTTCCAACCTCTGCATTAAGGGTGTTGTCCTGATTAACCTGTGGTTCCTTTTCTTCTCTTCATCTTGTCACAATCATATGAGGTCAGGCATGTTTGAGTGGGTTGCTGCTCTGTGTTCCGGTGAGTGACAACATTTGGTGGTGTCGTATTAATACTATAGCATATCATATGTCTAATCTATGGGGGTCACCACTGCCTGGGTCCCCCTGGACAGAGGTCAGGTGAGCACAGACTAGCCCCCCCTATGAATGGTCTCCCACGTGCTCTGTGAGGGTACCGTGATGGCCCCTAAGGTAGGGGACTGTGTCTGGGCCTCCGACATTTGTGATGAAGGGGAGTCGAAATGGAATCTCAATTAACAAGACATTATTTTAAGAATTTATTTTAAGTGAAATAAAACACACGTCACATACCCTTTACCATCATCACCATTTTAAGTGCACGTTTCTGAGGCATCAGATAGATTCACTTTCTCGTGGAGCCATCACCACCATCAGTAGAACTTTTCGTCCTGCAAAACCAAAATTCCACAACCATGAAAGTCTCATTCCCCATTCCCTCCCACTGCCCCTGGCACCGATATCCACTTCAGTCCCTGAGTTGTCGACTGCAGGGCACCCACTGGAGTGGAATCCTGCAGTGTTTGCTGACAGGTCATTTTGGAAGAGCTGACTTTCAGTCTGAAGCTCTGCCTGTTCGCATCTGAAGAATCTGCATTTAAGGAGAGGGTGTATGAGGAAGGGGGTGTATGCGGGACAAAGGTGTCCGGGGTGCAGGTGAGCCAGGACCTGACCAGCTGCCTTTTGGGTCCTCTGGTCCCATCTCTTGGTCTGTGCCTCATCTGCATCATCACTGTCCCCGCTGGCACCGCTGGGGTGTTGTTGTCTGAGTGAGAGTCCCCTGGTGTCCCTGCTCTCCTCCCCTCCTCCTGCTGGTTGGGGAGGGAACTGCTTGCTGTGTGGTCTCTACTCCTGAGGCATGAAGGACCCTGTAGCATGGACCTGCAGAGTGTGGGGTGTGGTCCCAAGAGCATGGGGCCCACATAGGACACGACATCGGGCCGTGACAGGTGCTAGGGCTGCCTCATCACTGACAGGGAATGTTGCCCAGATCCTGCTCCAGAGGGCGTGGTGGGTGGCCTGGGACCCTAGAGGCCCCATTCCTATACTGGAGCTTGGAGAGTGCATCCCCATGGGCTGCAGATTCACCCCATATCTCAGACATATCCCTCTGTCCTGTCTTTGAACTCAGGAAAACGAGCTCTCTTGTCCACAACATAGGCCGGGTCCTGTTGATATTAGGATTCTTTAAGTTAGGCGTCCTGGGATAGCAGCTCCTTTTAGGCCTGAGAAGGAACAACTCCGGAGTGTACAACAATTTCAGATGAAACTAGTATTCAATGACTATCCCTAACTACTCGGTTGTTGACTTCTATTAGTCATTATTCTCCTGGTTTTAGCTCTGATGTGGGGATTACAGAGGAGTCAACATTTAAATCTTCGTAATCTGTGTATTTGTAGCTTCAGTATCGTTACGGACCCATAGTTTTTTATGGTTTGGGAAGAGTTATTGATTTCATGTATCATGTAAAGGATTCACAATGATGATAGGGCAATTAAGATTACAATAATAGCTAGTAAATTGTTCACATTTTCTCTACCTGTGCATCTATTGTATGCATATGAGTTTAGATGTCAATATTAGTGAAATGATATAGAGGACTAGAGAACTTATTTTAAAAATCACTATTAATGTGTGATGAAGAAAATGTAAAAGTTCTTCCATAATCGGTGATGTTGTATCTTGAGAGCCTAGATGAAATTGATATGCCTTAGTCATATACAGGATTTTAGCCTATCATTTAACTTTGACAAAGCTACATCACTTTTTACTTTTATCTCATTTATTGAGGAAGACATAATTGTTATGGTGTTGGCTTGAAACTGGTTGAAAAGGACTTGAGTCCTTCCTTATTTTACATTTACATAGGTAGGATCTTGAAACGTAGGATATGGTGGAGGACATCCGTGTAACCATTCTAGGTTAGGAGTAGCAATTTCCACTGCTAAGACTTCTTGTTTAGACACAAATGCTTTTCAAAGTATGAAGATTATTAGCATTACTGCTGCTACTGAGATGAATGAGCCTAAAGACAAAATATTTCATGTTGTGTGTGCCTCAGGGTACTCAGACTAACGTAGTGACATCCCTGAGAGGCCACGAAAGTGCTGCAGGAAGTCATATTTACGACTACAAATATACTTGTGAAGTGAATTTTTGCTCATGCTGTGTTAACTGTATAACCTGAGAATAGTGGGAATCAGTGTAGAAAGCCTCCTATAATAGTGAAGACTGCTCCCATGGACATTAGGTCATGGAAGTGTGCTACTACATAGTATGTATCCTGGAGGACAATGTCTGGGGATGAGTTGACTAAGATGATTCCTGTCAAACCACCTACTGTAAAAAGAAAAACTAAAGCCTAAAACTCATAATATAGTGGGAGGTCATATAGTATTACCTCCGTGAACAGTTGCTAACCAGGGACTTCCCTGGTGACGCAGTGGTTAAGAATTCGTCTGCCAATGCAGGGAACACGGGTTCGAGCCCTTGTCTGGGAAGATCCCACATGCCGCGGAGCAAAAAGCCCGTGTGCCACAACTACTGAGCCTGCCCTCTAGAGCCCGCAAGCCACAACTACTGAAGCCCACGCGCCTAGAGGCCGTGCTCTGCAACAAGAGAAGCCACTGCAATGAAAGGGCCGCACACCGCAACGAAGAGTACCTGCCGCTCACCGCAACCAGAGAAAGCCCATGCGCAGCAACCAAGACCCAACTCAGCCAAAAAAAAAAAAAAAAAGAAAAGAAAAAGAAAAATTAAATAAAGAGTTGCTAATCAGCTAGATACTTTTACTCCTGTAGGGATAGAAGTAATTACGGTAGCTGATGCAAAGTATGCTCCTGAGTCCACAGCTATCCCTATGGTAAACATATGATGGGCCCACAAGAGAACTCCTAAAAAACCAGTGGACATGACTCATACTATTCCCAGATAGCTGAAAGGCAATTTTTGTCCTAAATAGTATGTAATGCTATGTGAGTTTATAACAAACCCTGTAAGGCCATGAATACAGACTTCAGGGTGAGCAAAGTATCAAAAGAGGTGTTGGTATAGGATTCGGTCTCCTCCTGCAGGGTCAAAGAAAGTAGTGTTTAGATTTCTATCTCTTAACAGCATGGCAATTCTGGCTGCTTGGACTGAGATTGGTAATTATAGTAATATGGCTATAGTTGGGGAAGATTAAACAAATAATGGTGTTTGGTATTGGGATATGACTGCTGGTTTTGTATTAAAGACTATAGTAATAAAAGTAATAATACCAAGAATTGAGGAGACACCTGCTAAATGTAAGGAGAAAACAGTTAGGTCGACAGAGGCTCCTGCATGGGCCAGATTGCAGGCTAGAGCTGCATACACCGTCCCACTGGTACCAGAACCAGCTTCTACTATTGGTGATATGAGTAGGAGTAAGAATGATGGGGGAAGTAGTCAAAAGTTTATATGATTTATTGGGGGAAATGCTACTTCAGGTGTCCGAGTTCTTAGTGGCCCAAGTCAGTTTTCAAAGCCTGCAATCATAACGGGTACAGCTATAAAGAAAATTATTACAAGTGCAGGGACTGTTATGACAACCTTACAGATTTGGGCATCTCCAAGTAGCGGTCCAGGTCAGCATAGCTCAGCCTGGATTAATATAATTAAGGTGCTGCCTGCTACTCCAGCTCAAGCACCAAATAGTAAATATAAAATGGCGATATCTTTGTGATTTGTTGAAAATAATCAGCAGTGTATGAACAGAGGTAAAACGACTGAGTTAGCATTAGACTGTAAATCTAAAGACAGAGATTGAGCCCTCTTTCTGGCAAACCCTGTGGTGAATCAACAAATTGAATTGTAACTTCAGAGAAGCAGCTTCAATTCTGCCAGTGATTATCCTGCCTTTTTTTTTTTTCTTTTTTTCTTTCTCAAATGAAGGAGAAGTAGACTGAAGTCAGTTGACTAGAGGATTTGCCTGTTAACTAAAGTTTCCTGGGGTTAAAACTCATCAATCTCGTGAAGATTTGGCTTCAATACAGTGTTTGCTTTACATTCAATTGATGTAGAATAAAGTCTTGCAATCCTTATTTTTAGGAATTAAGTAAATTTCACTTGTTTAGGGTTTTGAAAGCTCTTGGTCTGAACTAACCTAAATTCCTAGTCCAGCACCGATAGAATGGGTGTTGTGTGTAGTAACCGTGTGGGTATTATGATTGGTAATGATAGGAAGGTTATTTCTTTGTATGTTCAAATTGTTTTGTGTTTGTGTTGTTTAATGAAGGGAATATAGTTAGTGATGTGGAGTATGTTAGCTGCAAGTAGAAATATATGCTGAGGACTGCTATGATGGTTATTAGTGTTGGTAGAATGATGTTGTCGTTTTTGTTATCTCTTGGATAATTATTCATTTGGGTAGAAAGCCTGATAGTGATGGGCGATGTCCTAATGATACTATAATGGTGAGGAAAATGATTGTGATGGGAGGTGTTTTATCTCATGTGTGTGATAATGATACTCTTGTAGTACATGATCTGGGCATAAATAAGAAGAAGATAGTGTTGTTATGATATAAATTAGTATGTTTAGGATTGTTATAATCTGAATATACATTATAATAGCTGTTATTCATCCTATATGGGCAATTGATGAGGAGGGTGTAATATTTTCCAGGTGAGTATGGGGAAGTCTGCCTCAGCCTCCAGCTATGATTTATAATATCACTGTGATTAATAGTATATTTAGGTTGATGGAAGGTGACCTGTGGTATAAAACTGATAGGGGTGCAATTTTGTCATGTTGATAGCATCAGGTCTGCTGTTCATGGGATGCCTCGTGTGACTTCAGGCACTCAGAAGTGAAATGGGGAAAGTCCTACTTTTGTGACAAGGGCGATTGTCATGAGGGTGGATGCTGCTGGATTAAAGATTCTTGTTATTCATTGTGCTCTTTGACCAGAGTATATTAGATTAATGATAATAGCCATTATAAGTAGTATTGATGTGGTGGACTGTTTTAGGAAATATTTGTTGGATGCTTCTGTAGCTTATGGGTTCATGTTTTTTATTAGAATGGGGATACCATTAACCAGTGTGAGCTTGTTATACAATTATATTTCCTGAGAAAATGGTCAGTAGAATGATGGTAAAAACAATGAGAGTTTATTAGCACAGGAAGGATATACAAAAATATTTTGGGGGTATGGGCCTGAAGCTTACTTAGAGAACTTTACTATATAGCATGTGGTGTAATGTGGTAGGTAGCATGGAGAATGTAAAATTATTAGGAAGAATTCAATTCCAGGAATAAGAGCATTGAAACCTCTGTGATTTACTCTATCAAAGTAACTCTTTTGTCAGACATATTTCTTAAATTTGTGGTGGGTTGCCTGGTATGATGACAATTAGTGAAAACTCTCATATACATAGGGTTAATGTTAGTCGTAAAATACTTTTTATAAGAGATGTATGCGTTGATCATATCAAAATTGTAGGTAGGAGTCTCAAATTCATAGAAAGGAGATTGTTAGATGTGTTTAATGATGACTTGGGCTGTATATAATTCTGGCACCTAGGGATTGTCGAATGCTCCTAAAAATAGATTGCTGTGGAAATGTTTATTATAGGGAAATTGACATATTCTCTAGGAGGGACGGGGTGAATGGGCCTGCTACATTTTCTACATTGAAGACATATACAGGTTTTGATGCTACTTCCGTTTAATCAAGTGGGGCTTCGTTGGATTTCGGCTACTGCCGAGATAATCAAATTCTGGGTAGGGGTCAGGAGAAAATTAGTCATAGGTGTTCTTGTGTAATAATTACTGTTGAAAGTGTAAATGATCCATTTATCAGTAAGACTGAGAATAGAATAACTGCTACATTACTTCATATGAGATGATTGTCTGTGCTATTGCTCCTAGAGCTCCAGTGAGTGAGTATTTTGAATGTGAAGTTCATCCAGATCTGAGGATGGAGCAAATGGCTAGGTGTGATATGGCTAATAGAAATAACATGCCTACATTTATATTAATTAGTGGATAAGATATGGGAAGAGGAATTCATGTTGTGAGAGCCAGGGTTAAGGCTAGCTTTGGGGTTAAGGCTAGCAAGAGAAGCCACCGCAATGAGAAGCCCGCGCACCGCAACAAAGAGTAGCCCCCGCTTGCCGCAACTAGGCAAAGCCTGCGCATAGCAACGAAGACCCAACGCAGCCAAAAACAAATTAATTAATTAATTCGTTAACTATTTTAAACAAAAGTACTATATCCTTCTGTACAGCTTCTCTGGGAAGAACAGAGAGATGGCGTAGGAGAGTGAGAAAGACCAATATTTAGTGCACATCTCTCATGCAGCTGCTCTGCTGGCTCAGAGAGATTTATCCCCACTTTACAAAGGAGGAAATAATCTCAGAGAGGTTTAGTAATTTTCCCAAAGCCAAACAGCTATGGAGTGGCAGAACCAGGATCTGAACCAAGTCTGTTACCTTCAAAGCCTAAGTCCTCATCACAACAAAACTCAATTAATATTTACATTTATCGAATTACATTGCAACCTGGGGAGTTCTTGGCACAATCCTGAATAAGAGTGAGAAAGAAAGAAATAGCATTGTTCCTACAGTCAACCCAAATTTTTGGAGCAGCTGCTAGATGCCTGGCCCTTTTTGGGGTTCAGCAGTGGTCAAGACAGGAAGAGTCCTGCTTTCATGAACCACGTAGTGGGGAGGAGAGACGGGTGCAACTTGGGTGAGGGATTTCACCTTGCTGGACCTCTGTTTTGTCATCTGGAAAATGGGATGGGTGTTCCTCATTTTCTGGGATTGTCCAGCCCTCACATTCTCTGATTCCATAAGAAGCATTTGTTTTCCTGTTTCTTTAAAATTCATTCAGGCCGTGAGCTGTGATGAATGTTGTTAGCTGCTCCCCAAATCACTCTATTCCCAGCCTTTTCCTGTGATCAGGTCTTTCCCGAAACATGACTCACAGTCAGTCAAGTCACAGAACCTAAGGGGCACCCAGCAGAAAAATTCCAACCCTTGCTTCCCAGGAGCTCTGCGGTCTACCTGCCAGGTAAACTTAACTCACCTGGCACAAGGTGGCCATCCCTGGTTTCACATCAACATGATCTCAGGCACAAACCTCCTTGTCTTTCCATTTTGTCTTTAAGTTACTTGTTGAAACAACTGCACAAATATGACACAGATATAAAATCAGGCATCTTCTGCCCCCAGTGCCTACTAATAAATGATTTTCTGCCACTTTAATGATAAAGATAGAACATTTCAACATTCTGCTACCCTTATTATTTGTCATTTTTGTTGATATTTCTATTGACTACATCTTTCAATATTTTAACAATGGAACATTTATTTAGGGTGTTCCAGACCCAGCCTTTAGTGGTAAAGGTTTCGTTGTTATATTTCTATTATGTTTCCTTTCAAAATCATTATCCTATTTAAATGGATTAAGTCAATTCTATAAGCATTTATCTTATGATATTGATGAAATTGATACATAGAGGGCAGTAGTACAAGTTGATTGGACTTGAGAACCTCTATTAGCACAGTTAAGTATAAATATTATCTATATGTAAACCAAAGTACAGGCCGAGTGAGATTCTCTGACTTTTTTGCACTGTCTGCCCCTCAAGCCTGTGAGAAATGGACTATTTCTTGCCCTATCAGTAAACAAAGGATGTCACAGTCTTCAGCACTTGCAGCCCTCCAATGTGAGCCGGCGGGCCCTGAGGCACTCAGGATATGCAAATACAGAATGCAGGCGCCAGAGAGCTGAGGTGCATATCAAAGGAAGGAATTCAGTGAGCCCAGGCAAAGAAAAGCGCCGCATTCCTCACCTTGGGAGAGCTGGTTTTCCTTAGTTAACAATCACCTTTGGATGTTCCCCATTACCTGCGCCAGTTCCCTGACCTGTCCCCTCCCCCCGGTACTTTAGCTCAGGGAGGAAGGAGCGCAGAGGGACTCGGCTGAATAAGGGGCCTGCGCGCCTCGGGAGGAGTTTTCAGCCGCTTTCCCCGCAGTCGGGAAGAGGGGCGCTGACGCTGCAACCGGACCCTGCGCCTCCCTTGCCCCGTTTCCCCTCAGGACGCTCAGGCCGACCCCCTCCTCACGCCCACCAGGCCTCGCGAGCCAGGACGAGGGCACGGGCGAGAGGACGGACCTAATTTCCCGGGGACCAGACGCTGGAGGCCGCTCTTTCTGCACAGCAGCGGCGGGTGGCAGCGAACCCCTGCCCCTCAGAAGCTGGTCTTGTGCTGCCGCCCGGGCACCGGACCAGGCGGAGGGTCGGCGCCCACTTACTCGGCCCGCCGTCCCCGCGACTGTCATGGCTTCGGCCGCCGGGGCACCTCCAGAGCCGGCAGCCTCAGTGAGGTCGCCCTCCCCTCGGGCTCCGGGGCAGTTCCGTGAAGGCGGAGGGAAGAGACCCCGCCTGAGCCGGGAGTTCCAGCTCTGAGGAAACGCGGGCTCTGTTCAGCGCGCAGTGGGTGGGACCGCTCTGGCCCGAGGCCTTCCGGGAGGGAGCGGGGCGGCGGGGGAGGGAGCCGCCAGGAGCGCAGGGCCCCGTCGGGGGTCCTGGAGGGGCGGCCCGGCCTGGGGCCCACGCCCATTGTGGCCGCAGCCCAGGCCTTTTTCCTGGAATCCTACACAAAAAAATTAGAAAGATACACAGTCTATAGTAAATACTCACAAATGATTGTTGCTGCTGTGCTCACTATTCTATTAAAGGTGTAAATCGATAAAACACTTTAAGTTCAAAATTAAATGTGAATTTTTACCTTTCTAATTATGTCTCTGATATTCACAGTTGTGGTTAATGAATCAGAGACTGTGGCATCACTAGTTAAAAATCAGCTTGTTAAAAAAATAGAACTCAGGCCCACCGGACCTACTGAATCACAAGCTGCACTTTTACAATCTCCCCAGTGTACTCGTGTACCCATGAATAGTTGAAAGGTACATTTCTACCTCGACAGGTCTTTTCTCTATGAGAAATACACACATTTTATCCAGTTTGATATAAATAAAACACTCAAAAATGCATATGCCTGTGTTGAAACCATCATTTTATCATTTCTTTTCCAGACAAGTATAGTCTCTATACTGGTTTTGTGGATCACATGCCATACTCTTTTCTTGTAGTTAGAAATAAGGTAGAGAAAGTTACTTTGTAAAAAAAAAATTATATATATATATATATATATATATATATATATATATATATGTATTAGTGGATAATTGAAGAGACTCTTCTAAATTAAAACCTTCTCTTAACTTGCTGTTTTCTTCTTGGGTCATATTATGAACTCTTCCCGTGGCCACATGGCATGTGTACGTTTAATTTCAGGGACTGCTGACATTCCAGGATGTGGCCATAGATTTCTGTCAAGAGGAGTGAGAATGCCTGGACCAAGATCAATGGGAATTGTACAGGGATGTGATGTTATAGAAGTATAGGAACCTGCTCTCCTTGGGTGAGGATACCTTCCTTCCAGAATTCCTTATCCAACCACAGGGTTTGGAGTCCTTCATTTGTAGACTATCTCCTGGAATCTTCTGCTTCCTACAATAGGGTTTCAGATTGCAACGTTTCAGGAAAGATTGGGAGTTTGTGGGTATAATTTTTCTTATTCTTTTAAAATTGCAGCCTCCCTTTTAATATACTTTGTAACTGCTTGGGATGTGTCTATATGAACTGTGTACTATATGCTTCTGTTATAGTCCTTACAATATTTTATTGCCTTATTTTCTCTAACAATTTTCCATGGATTCTTTGGGCTTAAGGTATATTAAAAGGGAGACTGCGAATCTGGGACTTCCCTGGTGATGCAGTGATTAAGAATTCGCCTGCCAATGCAGGGGACCCGGTTCGATCCCCGGTCCGGGAAGATCTCACGTGCCACGGAACAACTAAGCCATTGGGCCACAACTACTGAGTCTGCACGCCACAACTACTGAAGCAGGTGTGTCTTGAGCCCATGCGCCATTTATTTTTGGGAGAATAAAACCGCTTCTGAGTGATTAAAATTTAGGCCAGCTAGTCAAAATGCTTTATCACCTGTTCTTCTAAAACACTGGTCAATGGAACAAGTTTTCCTAGGGATAACAGTGTAATTGTATTCTGGAGTTCATATGGGCAATATGGTTTATGACCTTGATGCTGGATCACGACATTTCAACGGTATAACTGCTATTAATTGTCTGTTTGTTCAACGATTAAAGTCTCACGTGATCTGAGTTCAGACTGGAGTCATCCTGGTTGGTTTCTGTCTATTGCAGATTTCTTCCAGTATGAAAGGACAAGAGCAATACGGCTTCCTTTACAAAATGTCTTCAAACTACATGATGATATAATCTACATTCAATTAATTTATACATACCCTACTGTAGAACAGGGTTCGTTACGCTGGCAGAGCCCGGTAATTATGTAAAACTGAAACTTTTTCTGCACTGGTTCAAGTCCTCTTCCTAAGAATATGTTTATAATCAACATTCTTTCACAAATTACCCAATTTAATTCACCATAGCATTCCTCAAATTAACCAAATGGAAAATCCTAGGCTATATACAAATCCAGAAAGGGCCAAAAATCATCAGCCCCCATGGATGATTACAACCCATTGCTGAGGCATTCAAATTACTTATTAAAGAACCACTATGTCCATCAACATCATCAATTTATATATTATTGCCCCAATGCTAGCCATAACCCTGCCTCTCACAACATGAATTCCTCTTCCCATATCTTATCCACTAATTAGTATAAATGTACGCATATTATTTCTATTAGCCATATCACACCTAGCCATTTATTCCATCCTCAGATCTGGATGAACTTCACATTCAAAATACTCACTCACTGGAGCTCCAGGAACAATAGCACAGAGGATCATCTCATATGAAGTAATGTAGCAGTTATTCTATTCTCAGTCTTACTGGTAAATGGATCATTTACACTTTCAACAGTAATTACTACACAAGAACACCTATGACTAATTTTCTCCTGACCCCTACCCAGAATTTGATTATCTCCGCAGTAGCAGAAATCCAGTGAAGCCCCACTTGATTTAACAGAAGTAGAATCAAAACCTGTACATGTCTTCAATGTAGAAAATGTAGCAGGCCCATTCACCCCGTCCTTCCTAGAGAATATGTCAATTTCCCTATAATAAACCTTTCCACAGCAATCTATTTTTAGGAGCATTCGACAATCCCTAGGTGCCAGAATTATAGATTCTTTCATCTTGTAAATATAGTTTTCTTTAAAAAATAATTTTTATAGTTTTACTACCTTTAAACAAAATGTACTCCATTGCTGTGGAATATTCCTTCATAGGAGCGTGCATGGTTCATTTCTGCATCCGTCGGTGATGGCCTTCAGGTTCCTTCAGGTTTGGCTCCTGTGGCTGCCAGTCCATGTCCGTGTGTCCTGGTGCAGGGCTGGTGGGTTTGTGTTCAACTGGGAGGAGCACTGTGGGTCTCTGTGCACGGACTTCGCTATCTGAGGCCCGATTGCTTCAGAAGTGGTTGCATCCCCCCGTTGCGTACCAGGCTTTCCATTGCTCCACATCCTGCTGATATTTGATACTATGTCTTTCATGTCTGCCATTCTGGTAGGTGTATGCACAGTATTTTTCTTATGGCTTTAATCCCTCTGTTGTTAGTGAAGTTGTGCATCTTGTGGTATTCATGGACTATTTCCTGTTGTTTTCGGAAAAGTTTTAAAAATTGTGGTCTGGTACACATAACATAAAATGTACTATCTTAACCATTTTTAAGTGCACATTTCAGGGTCGGGAAGTAATTCACACTGTTGTGCAAACCTGACCACCATCATCCTCCAGAACTTTTTCATCTTGCAAAATTGAAACAGTCCCCATTAAACACTCACTCCCCATTGTCCCTCCCTCAGCCTCTGGCCCTCCACATCCTACTTTATGTCTCTATATTTCCGACTGCTCTAGGGGCCTTGTATGAGTGGATCAAGCACTGTTTGTTTTTTTGTGTCTAGCTTACATCACTGAGCATAATGCCCTCAAGGTTCATCCCTGCTGCATCCTGTGTCAGAATTGACTTCCTTTTTAGGCTGAATAGCATTCCCTTCTATTGATGGACCGTGTTTTTCTTCTCCATTCTTCCATTAGTGGACACATGTAATATCTACATTCATTTCTGCTGTCATAATATTTGTGGAATAAAATCAGAAAGTCCTATGAATCAAAAGTCATTTGCCATTAACTTTTTTCTTAAACTTTTTGTTGTGGAAAACATCAAGGCTAAGAAAAGGGAAAAATACATGTCAGCTTCACTTGTGTTCAGGAATTAATGCTTTACGGATTCACTTTATTCCCTGTGTGTGTGCTATGCGTGTGCATGTGCCTGTTTGCATAAATATGCTGTGCATGTGGATAGGTATGTGAACTTGCACACATTAGTGTGTGCATGGGCATATGGGTGCATGTGTGTTCACATGCTAGTGAGTGAATATATTTGTGCTGTGCACGTGCATATGTTTGTGTGTGTGCTGTGCCTGCCTGTGCGCACACCTGTGTGTTTGCTGGAACCACTTGCAAGTTGGCTGCAGACTGAATTGTGCCCCAGATATATCCGCACGCAGCTGCTCTAACAATCCTGAGTAGCCACGTAAAGGTCACAGATCTCAGGGATTTAAATGGATGGAGCAGGATATCCTGACACAGAGTTTGTCTTCCAATGACTGTCACTGTCTCAGTAACATCCTTCACACCTTCTTTAAGCCGCATTCAGGGTCCAGTTTAGACTCCCATTACATTCAGTCACCTGTCCCAGGTCCCCTAAAGCAACAATGTCACCGTGGGAGAGCCCGGCCAAGGCTGGGGGTGCCCCTCCTGTTGGCCTGGCCTCCAGGCCCTGCCCTTGGCTCCTGTTTCCTCATATCTCAGCCAGGCCCCGACTTGGATCGGGCCGCCACCTCTTTCCTCACAGGGTCCCATCGCCCAGTCAAGGGGGTTCATTCTCCCCCTAAACACAGCATCAGGAGTTGGGGGCTGACAGTCCACACTGGGTCTCCTTCATGTGAGACCCTGTGCTGTTGAAAGAGCAGGCACCCTGCCCTCGGGGGTGGGGGACTGGGGGGCGACATGCGGCCCACGATGGGCAGGCGGGTCTCCGGGTGGGGCGAGCCAGTGTGCAAGGAGTTCCGCGGTGGGTTCTCCTCTCCAACGGCTTCTGTGCCCCTACCTCTCCCCGTGCCTCCCCTCGAAGACAGCGCGGTGCCCGGGTTGGGAACCATGGGAGCCGTCAGCCACCGCCCCCTCTACACACACACACACACACGCACACGCACACGCACACGCACACGCACACGCTGCAGGGAAGCAGGACCTGAGTGCAGGGCTCTCAGCGGCCCTGAGCGCCCCGCCCGGAATCGGCCAGCCGAATGGACAGACCGGATCTCCCGGCCCGGACCATGCAGGACTCTCCTGACCTGGCTTGCAGTGTGGCCGCCTCCTTCTGGAAGCCTGGGAGGCTGGAATCAGGCCACTTCTTGTCTGTCCTGGCAGCAGACTGGGCTGCACTCTAAGAAGTTCGTGGCTCGCCCGTGGATCCTGACCATCAGGTGGTCAGAGAAATTGGGAACATTTCTGTTTTACCTGTTGAAATGTTTAATGACAAAGATTTTGTTCAGTTTCCTGACGTGGGTGTCCAAAGATGAGAGACCCATGTGTGTGATCTGTACCCCCTATGAGATCAGCCCTAAGCTACTTTAAACATGATCAAGTTGTGTCTACATGGTAGATTTAGACCTCTGCATGTCCTGTCTACTGATTATGTTTAGAGCTGACCATGTGTTGTCTATAATAAGAAGATTTAGACCTGACCATGTTCTGTGTACGCTAGGACTATGGGGACCTGGCTAGAGACCCGGCCTGGCCTCAGTACTGGGAAGCTCCGTGCCTGCATCTGAATGTCAGTGCTTAGATGTCTGGGGACTGGAGCTGAGGTGGGCTTGTCTACGTAACAGCCTCTCTTCTGAGTGTGGTGACCTGGTCCTCCCAAGGGTCAGTGCTATGGTCGGGGCCTTAGTCTTAATCCCTGCAAGGTTCACCTTCCCTGGGGCTCATGGAGAATCCTCAGGAGGACTACCTGGCAATAATTCCAATTTACCAGCACGTGCATGGTGCATAGGGAAGCAGGTTTAGCTGCTGAATTGATTGCAGGGCACGCAGATCGGGCAAAAGGCCGATGGGTGACAGCTGAGGCTGCTGCTGAGCTCTCCCTCCAGTCTACCGTCCCTACTCAGCAGAGTCCAGAGCTGCCCCTCGGCTTTCAGCCCTGCTGTCCTGTATGTTTTCTCAACATGTAAGTGAGACGAGAAAGGACTGAGCATGCCAGCACCAGGGTCGTGTGTTCAACTCTAGTATGAAAGCTGTACAAACAGTTAAAATCACACAGAACCAAAGTGAGGAGAGGAGGACTCCTCTGGGACAAGTGTGGGGAAAGGAGACACACTTGACACTTTTTCCCATCCCAGGAGGTCCCAGGGACCCAGCTTGTTTCCACATTGGGGGAGCCCCTTGCAGAGCCATGGTGTCCTGACCAAGGGGACGTGTGACCCCAGGTGCAGGGTCTGGGGAGGTGAGGTCACCCTGGGACTGTGGACATGTGACCCAGGTGGAGGGGTCTGGGGAGGTGGGTCACCCTGGTGAGTGTGGATGTGTGGCCCCAGGTATAGGGTGCGGGGACTGTGTGGGTCTCACCATACCTGCATGGGTCAGGATCACATGGATGGGGAGACCGCATATGCGCTCTTTGCCTGCAGTGTGTCCTGTCCCCTTTGAGATTTCCAACCTCTGCATTAAGGGTGTTGTCCTGATTAACCTGTGGTTCCTTTTCTTCTCTTCATCTTGTCACAATCATATGAGTTCAGGCATGTTTGAGTGGGTTGCTGCTCTGTGTTCCGGTGAGTGACAACACTTGGTGGTATCGTATTAATACTATAGCATATCATGTCTAATCTATGGGGGTCACCACTGCCTGGGTCCCCCTGGACAGAGGTCAGGTGAGCACAGACTAGCCCCCCCTATGAATGGTCTCCCACGTGCTCTGTGAGGGTACCGTGATGGCCCCTAAGGTAGGGGACTGTGTCTGGGCCTCCGACATTTGTGATGAAGGGGAGTCGAAATGGAATCTCAATTAACAAGACATTATTTTAAGAATTTATTTTAAGTGAAATAAAACACACGTCACATACCCTTTATCATCATCACCATTTTAAGTGCACGTTTCTGAGGCATCAGATAGATTCACTTTCTCGTGGAGCCATCACCACCATCAGTAGAACTTTTCGTCCTGCAAAACCAAAATTCCACAACCATGAAAGTCTCATTCCCCATTCCCTCCCACTGCCCCTGGCACCGATATCCACTTCAGTCCCTGAGTTGTCGACTGCAGGGCACCCACTGGAGTGCAATCCTGCAGTGTTTGCTGACGGGTCATTTTGGAAGAGCTGACTTTCAGTCTGAAGCTCTGCCTGTTCGCATCTGAAGAATCTGCATTTAAGGAGAGGGTGTATGAGGAAGGGGGTGTATGCGGGACAAAGGTGTCCGGGGTGCAGGTGAGCCAGGACCTGACCAGCTGCCTTTTGGGTCCTCTGGTCCCATCTCTTGGTCTGTGCCTCATCTGCATCATCACTGTCCCCGCTGGCACCGCTGGGGTGTTGTTGTCTGAGTGAGAGTCCCCTGGTATCCCTGCTCTCCTCCCCTCCTCCTGCTGGTTGGGGAGGGAACTGCTTGCTGTGTGGTCTCTACTCCTGAGGCATGAAGGACCCTGTAGCATGGACCTGCAGAGTGTGGGGTGTGGTCCCAAGAGCATGGGGCCCACATAGGACACGACATCGGGCCGTGACAGGTGCTAGGGCTGCCTCATCACTGACAGGGAATGTTGCCCAGATCCTGCTCCAGAGGGCATGGTGGGTGGCCTGGGACCCTAGAGGCCCCATTCCTATACTGGAGCTTGGAGAGTGCATCCCCATGGGCTGCAGATTCACCCCATATCTCAGACATATCCCTCTGTCCTGTCTTTGAACCCAGGAAAACGTGCTCTCTTGTCCACAACATAGGCCGGGTCCTGTTGATATTAGGATTCTTTAAGTTAGGCGTCCTGGGATAGCAGCTCCTTTTAGGCCTGAGAAGGAACAACTCCGGAGTGTACAACAATTTCAGATGAAACTAATATTCAATGACTATCCCTAACTACTCGGTTGTTGACTTCTATTAGTCATTATTCTCCTGGTTTTAGCTCTGATGTGGGGATTACAGAGGAGTCAACATTTAAATCTTCGTAATCTGTGTATTTGTAGCTTCAGTATCGTTACGGACCCATAGTTTTTTATGGTTTGGGAAGAGTTATTGATTTCATGTATCATGTAAAGGATTCACAATGATGATAGGGCAATTAAGATTACAATAATAGCTAGTAAATTGTTCACATTTTCTCTACCTGTGCATCTATTGTATGCATATGAGTTTAGATGTCAATATTAGTGAAATGATATAGAGGACTAGAGAACTTATTTTAAAAATCACTATTAATGTGTGATGAAGAAAATGTAAAAGTTCTTCCATAATCGGTGATGTTGTATCTTGAGAGCCTAGATGAAATTGATATGCCTTAGTCATATACAGGATTTTAGCCTATCATTTAACTTTGACAAAGCTACATCACTTTTTACTTTTATCTCATTTATTGAGGAAGACATAATTGTTATGGTGTTGGCTTGAAACTGGTTGAAAAGGACTTGAGTCCTTCCTTATTTTACATTTACATAGGTAGGATCTTGAAACGTAGGATATGGTGGAGGACATCCGTGTAACCATTCTAGGTTAGGAGTAGCAATTTCCACTGCTAAGACTTCTTGTTTAGACACAAATGCTTTTCAAAGTATGAAGATTATTAGCATTACTGCTGCTACTGAGATGAATGAGCCTAAAGACAAAATATTTCATGTTGTGTGTGCCTCAGGGTACTCAGACTAACGTAGTGACATCCCTGAGAGGCCACGAAAGTGCTGCAGGAAGTCATATTTACGACTACAAATATACTTGTGAAGTGAATTTTTGCTCATGCTGAGTTAACTGTATAACCTGAGAATAGTGGGAATCAGTGTAGAAAGCCTCCTATAATAGTGAAGACTGCTCCCATGGACATTAGGTCATGGAAGTGTGCTACTACATAGTATGTATCCTGGAGGACAATGTCTGGGGATGAGTTGACTAAGATGATTCCTGTCAAACCACCTACTGTAAAAAGAAAAACTAAAGCCTAAAACTCATAATATAGTGGGAGGTCATATAGTATTACCTCCGTGAACAGTTGCTAACCAGGGACTTCCCTGGTGACGCAGTGGTTAAGAATTCGTCTGCCAATGCAGGGAACACGGGTTCGAGCCCTTGTCTGGGAAGATCCCACATGCCGCTGAGCAAAAAGCCCGTGTGCCACAACTACTGAGCCTGCCCTCTAGAGCCCGCAAGCCACAACTACTGAAGCCCACGCGCCTAGAGGCCGTGCTCTGCAACAAGAGAAGCCACTGCAATGAAAGGGCCGCACACCGCAACGAAGAGTACCTGCCGCTCACCGCAACCAGAGAAAGCCCATGCGCAGCAACCAAGACCCAACTCAGCCAAAAAAAAAAAAAAAAAGAAAAGAAAAAGAAAAATTAAATAAAGAGTTGCTAATCAGCTAGATACTTTTACTCCTGTAGGGCTAGAAGTAATTACGGTAGCTGATGCAAAGTATGCTCCTGAGTCCACAGCTATCCCTATGGTAAACATATGATGGGCCCACAAGAGAACTCCTAAAAAACCAGTGGACATGACTCATACTATTCCCAGATAGCTGAAAGGCAATTTTTGTCCTAAATAGTATGTAATGCTATGTGAGTTTATAAAAAACACTGTTAGGCCATGAATACAGACTTCAGGGTGAGCAAAGTATCAAAAGAGGTGTTGGTATAGGATTCGGTCTCCTCCTGAAGGGTCAAAGAAAGTAGTGTTTAGATTTCTATCTCTTAACAGCATGGCAATTCTGGCTGCTTGGACTGAGATTGGTAATTATAGTAATATGGCTATAGTTGGGGAAGATTAAACAAATAATGGTGTTTGGTATTGGGATATGACTGCTGGTTTTGTATTAAAGACTATAGTAATAAAAGTAATAATACCAAGAATTGAGGAGACACCTGCTAAATGTAAGGAGAAAACAGTTAGGTCGACAGAGGCTCCTGCATGGGCCAGATTGCAGGCTAGAGCTGAATACACCGTCCCACTGGTACCAGAACCAGCTTCTACTATTGGTGATATGAGTAGGAGTAAGAATGATGGGGGAAGTAGTCAAAAGTTTATATGATTTATTGGGGGAAATGCTACTTCAGGTGTCCGAGTTCTTAGTGGCCCAAGTCAGTTTTCAAAGCCTGCAATCATAACGGGTACAGCTATAAAGAAAATTATTACAAGTGCAGGGACTGTTATGACAACCTTACAGATTTGGGCATCTCCAAGTAGCGGTCCAGGTCAGCATAGCTCAGCCTGGATTAATATAATTAAGGTGCTGCCTGCTACTCCAGCTCAAGCACCAAATAGTAAATATAAAATGGCGATATCTTTGTGATTTGTTGAAAATAATCAGCAGTGTATGAACAGAGGTAAAATGACTGAGTTAGCATTAGACTGTAAATCTAAAGACAGAGATTGAGCCCTCTTTCTGGCAAACCCTGTGGTGAATCAACAAATTGAATTGTAACTTCAGAGAAGCAGCTTCAATTCTGCCAGTGATTATCCTGCCTTTTTTTTTTTTTTCTTTTTTTCTTTCTCAAATGAAGGAGAAGTAGACTGAAGTCAGTTGACTAGAGGATTTGCCTGTTAACTAAAGTTTCCTGGGGTTAAAACTCATCCATCTCGTAAAGATTTGGCTTCAATACAGTGTTTGCTTTACATTCAATTGATGTAGAATAAAGTCTTGCAATCCTTATTTTTAGGAATTAAGTAAATTTCACTTGTTTAGGGTTTTGAAAGCTCTTGGTCTGAACTAACCTAAATTCCTAGTCCAGCACCGATAGAATGGGTGTTGTGTGTAGTAACCGTGTGGGTATTATGATTGGTAATGATAGGAAGGTTATTTCTTTGTATGTTCAAATTGTTTTGTGTTTGTGTTGTTTAATGAAGGGAATATAGTTAGTGATGTGGAGTATGTTAGCTGCAAGTAGAAATATATGCTGAGGACTGCTATGATGGTTATTAGTGTTGGTAGAATGATGTTGTCGTTTTTGTTATCTCTTGGATAATTATTCATTTGGGTAGAAAGCCTGATAGTGATGGGCGATGTCCTAATGATACTATAATGGTGAGGAAAATGATTGTGATGGGAGGTGTTTTATCTCATGTGTGTGATAATGATACTCTTGTAGTACATGATCTGGGCATAAATAAGAAGAAGATAGTGTTGTTATGATATAAATTAGTATGTTTAGGATTGTTATAATCTGAATATACATTATAATAGCTGTTATTCATCCTATATGGGCAATTGATGAGGAGGGTGTAATATTTTCCAGGTGAGTATGGCGAAGTCTGCCTCAGCCTCCAGCTATGATTTATAATATCACTATGATTAATAGTATATTTAGGTTGATGGAAGGTGACCTGTGGTATAAAACTGATAGGGGTGCAATTTTGTCATGTTGATAGCATCAGGTCTGCTGTTCATGGGATGCCTCGTGGGACTTCAGGCACTCAGAAGTGAAATGGGGAAAGTCCTACTTTTGTGACAAGGGCGATTGTCATGAGGGTGGATGCTGCTGGATTAAAGATTCTTGTTATTCATTGTGCTCTTTGACCAGAGTATATTAGATTAATGATAATAGCCATTATAAGTAGTATTGATGTGGTGGACTGTTTTAGGAAATATTTGTTGGATGCTTCTGTAGCTTATGGGTTCATGTTTTTTATTAGAATGGGGATACCATTAACCAGTGTGAGCTTGTTATACAATTATATTTCCTGAGAAAATGGTCAGTAGAATGATGGTAAAAACAATGAGAGTTTATTAGCACAGGAAGGATATACAAAAATATTTTGGGGGTATGGGCCTGAAGCTTACTTAGAGAACTTTACTATATAGCATGTGGTGTAATGTGGTAGGTAGCATGGAGAATGTAAAATTATTAGGAAGAATTCAATTCCAGAAATAAGAGCATTGAAACCTCTGTGATTTACTCTATCAAAGTAACTCTTTTGTCAGACATATTTCTTAAATTTGTGGTGGGTTGCCTGGTATGATGACAATTAGTGAAAACTCTCATATACATAGGGTTTAATGTTAGTCGTAAAATACTTTTTATAAGAGATGTATGCGTTGATCATATCAAAATTGTAGGTAGGAGGCTCAAATTCATAGAAAGGAGATTGTTAGATGTGTTTAATGATGACTTGGGCTGTATATAATTCTGGCACCTAGGGATTGTCGAATGCTCCTAAAAATAGATTGCTGTGGAAATGTTTATTATAGGGAAATTGACATATTCTCTAGGAGGGACGGGGTGAATGGGCCTGCTACATTTTCTACATTGAAGACATATACAGGTTTTGATGCTACTTCCGTTTAATCAAGTGGGGCTTCGTTGGATTTCGGCTACTGCCGAGATAATCAAATTCTGGGTAGGGGTCAGGAGAAAATTAGTCATAGGTGTTCTTGTGTAATAATTACTGTTGAAAGTGTAAATGATCCATTTATCAGTAAGACTGAGAATAGAATAACTGCTACATTACTTCATATGAGATGATTGTCTGTGCTATTGCTCCTAGAGCTCCAGTGAGTGAGTATTTTGAATGTGAAGTTCATCCAGATCTGAGGATGGAGCAAATGGCTAGGTGTGATATGGCTAATAGAAATAACATGCCTACATTTATATTAATTAGTGGATAAGATATGGGAAGAGGAATTCATGTTGTGAGAGCCAGGGTTAAGGCTAGCTTTGGGGTTAAGGCTAGCAAGAGAAGCCACCGCAATGAGAAGCCCGCGCACCGCAACAAAGAGTAGCCCCCGCTTGCCGCAACTAGGCAAAGCCTGCGCATAACAACGAAGACCCAACGCAGCCAAAAACAAATTAATTAATTAATTCGTTAACTATTTTAAACAAAAGTACTATATCCTTCTGTACAGCTTCTCTGGGAAGAACAGAGAGATGGCGTAGGAGAGTGAGAAAGACCAATATTTAGTGCACATCTCTCATGCAGCTGCTCTGCTGGCTCAGAGAGATTTATCCCCACTTTACAAAGGAGGAAATAATCTCAGAGAGGTTTAGTAATTTTCCCAAAGCCAAACAGCTATGGAGTGGCAGAACCAGGATCTGAACCAAGTCTGTTACCTTCAAAGCCTAAGTCCTCATCACAACAAAACTCAATTAATATTTACATTTATCGAATTACATTGCAACCTGGGGAGTTCTTGGCACAATCCTGAATAAGAGTGAGAAAGAAAGAAATAGCATTGTTCCTACAGTCAACCCAAATTTTTGGAGCAGCTGCTAGATGCCTGGCCCTTTTTGGGGTTCAGCAGTGGTCAAGACAGGAAGAGTCCTGCTTTCATGAACCACGTAGTGGGGAGGAGAGACGGGTGCAACTTGGGTGAGGGATTTCACCTTGCTGGACCTCTGTTTTGTCATCTGGAAAATGGGATGGGTGTTCCTCATTTTCTGGGATTGTCCAGCCCTCACATTCTCTGATTCCATAAGAAGCATTTGTTTTCCTGTTTCTTTAAAATTCATTCAGGCCGTGAGCTGTGATGAATGTTGTTAGCTGCTCCCCAAATCACTCTATTCCCAGCCTTTTCCTGTGATCAGGTCTTTCCCGAAACATGACTCACAGTCAGTCAAGTCACAGAACCTAAGGGGCACCCAGCAGAAAAATTCCAACCCTTGCTTCCCAGGAGCTCTGCGGTCTACCTGCCAGGTAAACTTAACTCACCTGGCACAAGGTGGCCATCCCTGGTTTCACATCAACATGATCTCAGGCACAAACCTCCTTGTCTTTCCATTTTGTCTTTAAGTTACTTGTTGAAACAACTGCACAAATATGACACAGATATAAAATCAGGCATCTTCTGCCCCCAGTGCCTACTAATAAATGATTTTCTGCCACTTTAATGATAAAGATAGAACATTTCAACATTCTGCTACCCTTATTATTTGTCATTTTTGTTGATATTTCTATTGACTACATCTTTCAATATTTTAACAATGGAACATTTATTTAGGGTGTTCCAGACCCAGCCTTTAGTGGTAAAGGTTTCGTTGTTATATTTCTATTATGTTTCCTTTCAAAATCATTATCCTATTTAAATGGATTAAGTCAATTCTATAGGCATTTATCTTATGATATTGATGAAATTGATACATAGAGGGCAGTAGTACAAGTTGATTGGACTTGAGAACCTCTATTAGCACAGTTAAGTATAAATATTATCTATATGTAAACCAAAGTACAGGCCGAGTGAGATTCTCTGACTTTTTTGCACTGTCTGCCCCTCAAGCCTGTGAGAAACGGACTATTTCTTGCCCTATCAGTAAACAAAGGATGTCACAGTCTTCAGCACTTGCAGCCCTCCAATGTGAGCCGGCGGGCCCTGAGGCACTCAGGATATGCAAATACAGAATGCAGGCGCCAGAGAGCTGAGGTGCATATCAAAGGAAGGAATTCAGTGAGCCCAGGCAAAGAAAAGCGCCGCATTCCTCACCTTGGGAGAGCTGGTTTTCCTTAGTTAACAATCACCTTTGGATGTTCCCCATTACCTGCGCCAGTTCCCTGCCCTGTCCCCTCCCCCCGGTACTTTAGCTCAGGGAGGAAGGAGCGCAGAGGGACTCGGCTGAATAAGGGGCCTGCGCGCCTCGGGAGGAGTTTTCAGCCGCTTTCCCCGCAGTCGGGAAGAGGGGCGCTGACGCTGCAGCCGGACCCTGCGCCTCCCTTGCCCCGTTTCCCCTCAGGACGCTCAGGCCGACCCCCTCCTCACGCCAACCAGGCCTCGCGAGCCAGGACGAGGGCAGGGGCGAGAGGACGGACCGAATTTCCCGGGGACCAGACGCTGGAGGCCGCTCTTTCTGCACAGCAGCGGCGGGTGGCAGCGAACCCCTGCCCCTCAGAAGCTGGTCTTGTGCTGCCGCCCGGGCACCGGACCAGGCGGAGGGTCGGCGCCCACTTACCCGGCCCGCCGTCCCCGCGACTGTCATGTCTTCGGCCGCCGGGGCACCTCCAGAGCCGGCAGCCTCAGTGAGGTCGCCCTCCCCTCGGTCTCCGGGGCAGTTCCGTGAAGGCGGAGGGAAGAGACCCCGCCTGAGCCGGGAGTTCCAGCTCTGAGGAAACGCGGGCTCTGTTCAGCGCGCAGTGGGTGGGACCGCTCTGGCCCGAGGCCTTCCGGGAGGGAGCGGGGCGGCGGGGGAGGGAGCCGCCAGGAGCGCAGGGCCCCGTCGGGGGTCCTGGAGGGGCGGCCCGGCCTGGGGGCCACGCCCATTGTGGCCGCAGCCCAGGCCTTTTTCCTGGAATCCTACACAAAAAAATTAGAAAGATACACAGTCTATAGTAAATACTCACAAATGATTGTTGCTGCTGTGCTCACTATTCTATTAAAGGTGTAAATCGATAAAACACTTTAAGTTCAAAATTAAATGTGAATTTTTACCTTTCTAATTATGTCTCTGATATTCACAGTTGTGGTTAATGAATCAGAGACTGTGGCATCACTAGTTAAAAATCAGCTTGTTAAAAAAATAGAACTCAGGCCCACCGGACCTACTGAATCACAAGCTGCACTTTTACAATCTCCCCAGTGTACTCGTGTACCCATGAATAGTTGAAAGGTACATTTCTACCTCGACAGGTCTTTTCTCTATGAGAAATACACACATTTTATCCAGTTTGATATAAATAAAACACTCAAAAATGCATATGCCTGTGTTGAAACCATCATTTTATCATTTCTTTTCCAGACAAGTATAGTCTCTATACTGGTTTTGTGGATCACATGCCATACTCTTTTCTTGTAGTTAGAAATAAGGTAGAGAAAGTTACTTTGTAAAAAAAAAATTATATATATATATATATATATATATATATATATATATATATATATATGTATTAGTGGATAATTGAAGAGACTCTTCTAAATTAAAACCTTCTCTTAACTTGCTGTTTTCTTCTTGGGTCATATTATGAACTCTTCCCGTGGCCACATGGCATGTGTACGTTTAATTTCAGGGACTGCTGACATTCCAGGATGTGGCCATAGATTTCTGTCCAGAGGAGTGAGAATGCCTGGACCAAGATCAATGGGAATTGTACAGGGATGTGATGTTATAGAAGTATAGGAACCTGCTCTCCTTGGGTGAGGATACCTTCCTTCCAGAATTCCTTATCCAACCACAGGGTTTGGAGTCCTTCATTTGTAGACTATCTCCTGGAATCTTCTGCTTCCTACAATAGGGTTTCAGATTGGAACGTTTCAGGAAAGATTGGGAGTTTGTGGGTATAATTTTTCTTATTCTTTTAAAATTGCAGCCTCCCTTTTAATATACTTTGTAACTGCTTGGGATGTGTCTATATGAACTGTGTACTATATGCTTCTGTTATAGTCCTTACAATATTTTATTGCCTTATTTTCTCTAACAATTTTCCATGGATTCTTTGGGCTTAAGGTATATTAAAAGGGAGACTGCGAATCTGGGACTTCCCTGGTGATGCAGTGATTAAGAATTCGCCTGCCAATGCAGGGGACCCGGTTCGATCCCCGGTCCGGGAAGATCTCACGTGCCACGGAACAACTAAGCCATTGGGCCACAACTACTGAGTCTGCACGCCACAACTACTGAAGCAGGTGTGTCTTGAGCCCATGCGCCATTTATTTTTGGGAGAATAAAACCGCTTCTGAGTGATTAAAATTTAGGCCAGCTAGTCAAAATGCTTTATCACCTGTTCTTCTAAAACACTGGTCAATGGAACAAGTTTTCCTAGGGATAACAGTGTAATTGTATTCTGGAGTTCATATGGGCAATATGGTTTATGACCTTGATGCTGGATCACGACATTTCAACGGTATAACTGCTATTAATTGTCTGTTTGTTCAACGATTAAAGTCTCACGTGATCTGAGTTCAGACTGGAGTCATCCTGGTTGGTTTCTGTCTATTGCAGATTTCTTCCAGTATGAAAGGACAAGAGCAATACGGCTTCCTTTACAAAATGTCTTCAAACTACATGATGATATAATCTACATTCAATTAATTTATACATACCCTACTGTAGAACAGGGTTCGTTACGCTGGCAGAGCCCGGTAATTATGTAAAACTGAAACTTTTTCTGCACTGGTTCAAGTCCTCTTCCTAAGAATATGTTTATAATCAACATTCTTTCACAAATTACCCAATTTAATTCACCATAGCATTCCTCAAATTAACCAAATGGAAAATCCTAGGCTATATACAAATCCAGAAAGGGCCAAAAATCATCAGCCCCCATGGATGATTACAACCCATTGCTGAGGCATTCAAATTACTTAATAAAGAACCACTATGTCCATCAACATCATCAATTTATATATTATTGCCCCAATGCTAGCCATAACCCTGCCTCTCACAACATGAATTCCTCTTCCCATATCTTATCCACTAATTAGTATAAATGTACGCATATTATTTCTATTAGCCATATCACACCTAGCCATTTATTCCATCCTCAGATCTGGATGAACTTCACATTCAAAATACTCACTCACTGGAGCTCCAGGAACAATAGCACAGAGGATCATCTCATATGAAGTAATGTAGCAGTTATTCTATTCTCAGTCTTACTGGTAAATGGATCATTTACACTTTCAACAGTAATTACTACACAAGAACACCTATGACTAATTTTCTCCTGACCCCTACCCAGAATTTGATTATCTCCGCAGTAGCAGAAATCCAGTGAAGCCCCACTTGATTTAACAGAAGTAGAATCAAAACCTGTACATGTCTTCAATGTAGAAAATGTAGCAGGCCCATTCACCCCGTCCTTCCTAGAGAATATGTCAATTTCCCTATAATAAACCTTTCCACAGCAATCTATTTTTAGGAGCATTCGACAATCCCTAGGTGCCAGAATTATAGATTCTTTCATCTTGTAAATATAGTTTTCTTTAAAAAATAATTTTTATAGTTTTACTACCTTTAAACAAAATGTACTCCATTGCTGTGGAATATTCCTTCATAGGAGCGTGCATGGTTCATTTCTGCATCCGTCGGTGATGGCCTTCAGGTTCCTTCAGGTTTGGCTCCTGTGGCTGCCAGTCCATGTCCGTGTGTCCTGGTGCAGGGCTGGTGGGTTTGTGTTCAACTGGGAGGAGCACTGTGGGTCTCTGTGCACGGACTTCGCTATCTGAGGCCCGATTGCTTCAGAAGTGGTTGCATCCCCCCGTTGCGTACCAGGCTTTCCATTGCTCCACATCCTGCTGATATTTGATACTATGTCTTTCATGTCTGCCATTCTGGTAGGTGTATGCACAGTATTTTTCTTATGGCTTTAATCCCTCTGTTGTTAGTGAAGTTGTGCATCTTGTGGTATTCATGGACTATTTCCTGTTGTTTTCGGAAAAGTTTTAAAAATTGTGGTCTGGTACACATAACATAAAATGTACTATCTTAACCATTTTTAAGTGCACATTTCAGGGTCGGGAAGTAATTCACACTGTTGTGCAAACCTGACCACCATCATCCTCCAGAACTTTTTCATCTTGCAAAATTGAAACAGTCCCCATTAAACACTCACTCCCCATTGTCCCTCCCTCAGCCTCTGGCCCTCCACATCCTACTTTATGTCTCTATATTTCCGACTGCTCTAGGGGCCTTGTATGAGTGGATCAAGCACTGTTTGTTTTTTTGTGTCTAGCTTACATCACTGAGCATAATGCCCTCAAGGTTCATCCCTGCTGCATCCTGTGTCAGAATTGACTTCCTTTTTAGGCTGAATAGCATTCCCTTCTATTGATGGACCGTGTTTTTCTTCTCCATTCTTCCATTAGTGGACACATGTAATATCTACATTCATTTCTGCTGTCATAATATTTGTGGAATAAAATCAGAAAGTCCTATGAATCAAAAGTCATTTGCCATTAACTTTTTTCTTAAACTTTTTGTTGTGGAAAACATCAAGGCTAAGAAAAGGGAAAAATACATGTCAGCTTCACTTGTGTTCAGGAATTAATGCTTTACGGATTCACTTTATTCCCTGTGTGTGTGCTATGCGTGTGCATGTGCCTGTTTGCATAAATATGCTGTGCATGTGGATAGGTATGTGAACTTGCACACATTAGTGTGTGCATGGGCATATGGGTGCATGTGTGTTCACATGCTAGTGAGTGAATATATTTGTGCTGTGCACGTGCATATGTTTGTGTGTGTGCTGTGCCTGCCTGTGCGCACACCTGTGTGTTTGCTGGAACCACTTGCAAGTTGGCTGCAGACTGAATTGTGCCCCAGATATATCCGCACGCAGCTGCTCTAACAATCCTGAGTAGCCACGTAAAGGTCACAGATCTCAGGGATTTAAATGGATGGAGCAGGATATCCTGACACAGAGTTTGTCTTCCAATGACTGTCACTGTCTCAGTAACATCCTTCACACCTTCTTTAAGCCGCATTCAGGGTCCAGTTTAGACTCCCATTACATTCAGTCACCTGTCCCAGGTCCCCTAAAGCAACAATGTCACCGTGGGAGAGCCCGGCCAAGGCTGGGGGTGCCCCTCCTGTTGGCCTGGCCTCCAGGCCCTGCCCTTGGCTCCTGTTTCCTCATATCTCAGCCAGGCCCCGACTTGGATCGGGCCGCCACCTCTTTCCTCACAGGGTCCCATCGCCCAGTCAAGGGGGTTCATTCTCCCCCTAAACACAGCATCAGGAGTTGGGGGCTGACAGTCCACACTGGGTCTCCTTCATGTGAGACCCTGTGCTGTTGAAAGAGCAGGCACCCTGCCCTCGGGGGTGGGGGACTGGGGGGCGACATGCGGCCCACGATGGGCAGGCGGGTCTCCGGGTGGGGCGAGCCAGTGTGCAAGGAGTTCCGCGGTGGGTTCTCCTCTCCAACGGCTTCTGTGCCCCTACCTCTCCCCGTGCCTCCCCTCGAAGACAGCGCGGTGCCCGGGTTGGGAACCATGGGAGCCGTCAGCCACCGCCCCCTCTACACACACACACACACACGCACACGCACACGCACACGCACACGCACACGCTGCATTGAAGCAGGACCTGAGTGCAGGGCTCTCAGCGGCCCTGAGCGCCCCGCCCGGAATCGGCCAGCCGAATGGACAGACCGGATCTCCCGGCCCGGACCATGCAGGACTCTCCTGACCTGGCTTGCAGTGTGGCCGCCTCCTTCTGGAAGCCTGGGAGGCTGGAATCAGGCCACTTCTTGTCTGTCCTGGCAGCAGACTGGGCTGCACTCTAAGAAGTTCGTGGCTCGCCCGTGGATCCTGACCATCAGGTGGTCAGAGAAATTGGGAACATTTCTGTTTTACCTGTTGAAATGTTTAATGACAAAGATTTTGTTCAGTTTCCTGACGTGGGTGTCCAAAGATGAGAGACCCATGTGTGTGATCTGTACCCCCTATGAGATCAGCCCTAAGCTACTTTAAACATGATCAAGTTGTGTCTACATGGTAGATTTAGACCTCTGCATGTCCTGTCTACTGATTATGTTTAGAGCTGACCATGTGTTGTCTATAATAAGAAGATTTAGACCTGACCAAGTTCTGTGTACGCTAGGACTATGGGGACCTGGGTAGAGACCCGGCCTGGCCTCAGTACTGGGAAGTTCCGTGCCTGCATCTGAATGTCAGTGCTTAGATGTCTGGGGTCTGGAGCTGAGGTGGGCTTGTCTACGTAACAGCCTCTCTTCTGAGTGTGGTGACCTGGTCCTCCCAAGGGTCAGTGCTATGGTCGGGGCCTTAGTCTTAATCCCTGCAAGGTTCACCTTCCCTGGGGTTCATGGAGAATCCTCAGGAGGACTACCTGGCAATAATTCCAATTTACCAGCACGTGCATGGTGCATAGGGAAGCAGGTTTAGCTTCTGAATTGATTGCAGGGCACGCAGATCGGGCAAAAGGCCGATGGGTGACAGCTGAGGCTGCTGCTGAGCTTTCCCTCCAGTCTACCGTCCCTACTCAGCAGAGTCCAGAGCTGCCCCTCGGCTTTCAGCCCTGCTGTCCTGTGAGTTTTCTCAACATGTAAGTGAGACGAGAAAGGACTGAGCATGCCAGCACCAGGGTCGTGTGTTCAACTTTAGTATTAAAGCTGTACAAACAGTTAAAATCACACAGAACCAAAGTGAGAAGAGGAGGACTCCTCTGGGACAAGTGTGGGGAAAGGAGACCCACCTGACACTTTTTCCCATCCCAGGAGGTCCCAGGGACCCAGCTTGTTTCCACATTGGGGGAGCCCCTTGCAGAGCCATGGTGTCCTGACCAAGGGGACGTGTGACCCCAGGTGCAGGGTCTGGGGAGGTGAGGTCACCCTGGGACTGTGGACATGTGACCCAGGTGGAGGGGTCTGGGGAGGTGGGTCACCCTGGTGAGTGTGGATGTGTGGCCCCAGGTATAGGGTGCGGGGACTGTGTGGGTCTCACCATACCTGCATGGGTCAGGATCACATGGATGGGGAGACCGCATATGCGCTCTTTGCCTGCAGTGTGTCCTGTCCCCTTTGAGATTTCCAACCTCTGCATTAAGGGTGTTGTCCTGATTAACCTGTGGTTCCTTTTCTTCTCTTCATCTTGTCACAATCATATGAGGTCAGGCATGTTTGAGTGGGTTGCTGCTCTGTGTTCCGGTGAGTGACAACACTTGGTGGTATCGTATTAATACTATAGCATATCATGTCTAATCTATGGGGGTCACCACTGCCTGGGTCCCCCTGGACAGAGGTCAGGTGAGCACAGACTAGCCCCCCCTATGAATGGTCTCCCACGTGCTCTGTGAGGGTACCGTGATGGCCCCTAAGGTAGGGGACTGTGTCTGGGCCTCCGACATTTGTGATGAAGGGGAGTCGAAATGGAATCTCAATTAACAAGACATTATTTTAAGAATTTATTTTAAGTGAAATAAAACACACGTCACATACCCTTTATCATCATCACCATTTTAAGTGCACGTTTCTGAGGCATCAGATAGATTCACTTTCTCGTGGAGCCATCACCACCATCAGTAGAACTTTTCGTCCTGCAAAACCAAAATTCCACAACCATGAAAGTCTCATTCCCCATTCCCTCCCACTGCCCCTGGCACCGATATCCACTTCAGTCCCTGAGTTGTCGACTGCAGGGCACCCACTGGAGTGGAATCCTGCAGTGTTTGCTGACGGGTCATTTTGGAAGAGCTGACTTTCAGTCTGAAGCTCTGCCTGTTCGCATCTGAAGAATCTGCATTTAAGGAGAGGGTGTATGAGGAAGGGGGTGTATGCGGGACAAAGGTGTCCGGGGTGCAGGTGAGCCAGGACCTGACCAGCTGCCTTTTGGGTCCTCTGGTCCCATCTCTTGGTCTGTGCCTCATCTGCATCATCACTGTCCCCGCTGGCACCGCTGGGGTGTTGTTGTCTGAGTGAGAGTCCCCTGGTGCCCCTGCTCTCCTCCCCTCCTCCTGCTGGTTGGGGAGGGAACTGCTTGCTGTGTGGTCTCTACTCCTGAGGCATGAAGGACCCTGTAGCATGGACCTGCACAGTGTGGGGTGTGGTCCCAAGAGCATGGGGCCCACATAGGACACGACATCGGGCCATGACAGGTGCTAGGGCTGCCTCATCACTGACAGGGAATGTTGCCCAGATCCTGCTCCAGAGGGCATGGTGGGTGGCCTGGGACCCTAGAGGCCCCATTCCTATACTGGAGCTTGGAGAGTGCATCCCCATGGGCTGCAGATTCACCCCATATCTCAGACATATCCCTCTGTCCTGTCTTTGAACCCAGGAAAACGTGCTCTCTTGTCCACAACATAGGCCGGGTCCTGTTGATATTAGGATTCTTTAAGTTAGGCGTCCTGGGATAGCAGCTCCTTTTAGGCCTGAGAAGGAACAACTCCGGAGTGTACAACAATTTCAGATGAAACTAATATTCAATGACTATCCCTAACTACTCGGTTGTTGACTTCTATTAGTCATTATTCTCCTGGTTTTAGCTCTGATGTGGGGATTACAGAGGAGTCAACATTTAAATCTTCGTAATCTGTGTATTTGTAGCTTCAGTATCGTTACGGACCCATAGTTTTTTATGGTTTGGGAAGAGTTATTGATTTCATGTATCATGTAAAGGATTCACAATGATGATAGGGCAATTAAGATTACAATAATAGCTAGTAAATTGTTCACATTTTCTCTACCTGTGCATCTATTGTATGCATATGAGTTTAGATGTCAATATTAGTGAAATGATATAGAGGACTAGAGAACTTATTTTAAAAATCACTATTAATGTGTGATGAAGAAAATGTAAAAGTTCTTCCATAATCGGTGATGTTGTATCTTGAGAGCCTAGATGAAATTGATATGCCTTAGTCATATACAGGATTTTAGCCTATCATTTAACTTTGACAAAGCTACATCACTTTTTACTTTTATCTCATTTATTGAGGAAGACATAATTGTTATGGTGTTGGCTTGAAACTGGTTGAAAAGGACTTGAGTCCTTCCTTATTTTACATTTACATAGGTAGGATCTTGAAACGTAGGATATGGTGGAGGACATCCGTGTAACCATTCTAGGTTAGGAGTAGCAATTTCCACTGCTAAGACTTCTTGTTTAGACACAAATGCTTTTCAAAGTATGAAGATTATTAGCATTACTGCTGCTACTGAGATGAATGAGCCTAAAGACAAAATATTTCATGTTGTGTGTGCCTCAGGGTACTCAGACTAACGTAGTGACATACCTGAGAGGCCACGAAAGTGCTGCAGGAAGTCATATTTACGACTACAAATATACTTGTGAAGTGAATTTTTGCTCATGCTGAGTTAACTGTATAACCTGAGAATAGTGGGAATCAGTGTAGAAAGCCTCCTATAATAGTGAAGACTGCTCCCATGGACATTAGGTCATGGAAGTGTGCTACTACATAGTATGTATCCTGGAGGACAATGTCTGGGGATGAGTTGACTAAGATGATTCCTGTCAAACCACCTACTGTAAAAAGAAAAACTAAAGCCTAAAACTCATAATATAGTGGGAGGTCATATAGTATTACCTCCGTGAACAGTTGCTAACCAGGGACTTCCCTGGTGACGCAGTGGTTAAGAATTCGTCTGCCAATGCAGGGAACACGGGTTCGAGCCCTTGTCTGGGAAGATCCCACATGCCGCGGAGCAAAAAGCCCGTGTGCCACAACTACTGAGCCTGCCCTCTAGAGCCCGCAAGCCACAACTACTGAAGCCCACGCGCCTAGAGGCCGTGCTCTGCAACAAGAGAAGCCACTGCAATGAAAGGGCCGCACACCGCAACGAAGAGTACCTGCCGCTCACCGCAACCAGAGAAAGCCCATGCGCAGCAACCAAGACCCAACTCAGCCAAAAAAAAAAAAAAAAAGAAAAGAAAAAGAAAAATTAAATAAAGAGTTGCTAATCAGCTAGATACTTTTACTCCTGTAGGGCTAGAAGTAATTACGGTAGCTGATGCAAAGTATGCTCCTGAGTCCACAGCTATCCCTATGGTAAACATATGATGGGCCCACAAGAGAACTCCTAAAAAACCAGTGGACATGACTCATACTATTCCCAGATAGCTGAAAGGCAATTTTTGTCCTAAATAGTATGTAATGCTATGTGAGTTTATAAAAAACACTGTTAGGCCATGAATACAGACTTCAGGGTGAGCAAAGTATCAAAAGAGGTGTTGGTATAGGATTCGGTCTCCTCCTGAAGGGTCAAAGAAAGTAGTGTTTAGATTTCTATCTCTTAACAGCATGGCAATTCTGGCTGCTTGGACTGAGATTGGTAATTATAGTAATATGGCTATAGTTGGGGAAGATTAAACAAATAATGGTGTTTGGTATTGGGATATGACTGCTGGTTTTGTATTAAAGACTATAGTAATAAAAGTAATAATACCAAGAATTGAGGAGACACCTGCTAAATGTAAGGAGAAAACAGTTAGGTCGACAGAGGCTCCTGCATGGGCCAGATTGCAGGCTAGAGCTGAATACACCGTCCCACTGGTACCAGAACCAGCTTCTACTATTGGTGATATGAGTAGGAGTAAGAATGATGGGGGAAGTAGTCAAAAGTTTATATGATTTATTGGGGGAAATGCTACTTCAGGTGTCCGAGTTCTTAGTGGCCCAAGTCAGTTTTCAAAGCCTGCAATCATAACGGGTACAGTTATAAAGAAAATTATTAGAAGTGCAGGGACTGTTATGACAACCTTACAGATTTGGGCATCTCCAAGTAGCGGTCCAGGTCAGCATAGCTCAGCCTGGATTAATATAATTAAGGTGCTGCCTGCTACTCCAGCTCAAGCACCAAATAGTAAATATAAAATGGCGATATCTTTGTGATTTGTTGAAAATAATCAGCAGTGTATGAACAGAGGTAAAATGACTGAGTTAGCATTAGACTGTAAATCTAAAGACAGAGATTGAGCCCTCTTTCTGGCAAACCCTGTGGTGAATCAACAAATTGAATTGTAACTTCAGAGAAGCAGCTTCAATTCTGCCAGTGATTATCCTGCCTTTTTTTTTTTTTTCTTTTTTTCTTTCTCAAATGAAGGAGAAGTAGACTGAAGTCAGTTGACTAGAGGATTTGCCTGTTAACTAAAGTTTCCTGGGGTTAAAACTCATCCATCTCGTAAAGATTTGGCTTCAATACAGTGTTTGCTTTACATTCAATTGATGTAGAATAAAGTCTTGCAATCCTTATTTTTAGGAATTAAGTAAATTTCACTTGTTTAGGGTTTTGAAAGCTCTTGGTCTGAACTAACCTAAATTCCTAGTCCAGCACCGATAGAATGGGTGTTGTGTGTAGTAACCGTGTGGGTATTATGATTGGTAATGATAGGAAGGTTATTTCTTTGTATGTTCAAATTGTTTTGTGTTTGTGTTGTTTAATGAAGGGAATATAGTTAGTGATGTGGAGTATGTTAGCTGCAAGTAGAAATATATGCTGAGGACTGCTATGATGGTTATTAGTGTTGGTAGAATGATGTTGTCGTTTTTGTTATCTCTTGGATAATTATTCATTTGGGTAGAAAGCCTGATAGTGATGGGCGATGTCCTAATGATACTATAATGGTGAGGAAAATGATTGTGATGGGAGGTGTTTTATCTCATGTGTGTGATAATGATACTCTTGTAGTACATGATCTGGGCATAAATAAGAAGAAGATAGTGTTGTTATGATATAAATTAGTATGTTTAGGATTGTTATAATCTGAATATACATTATAATAGCTGTTATTCATCCTATATGGGCAATTGATGAGGAGGGTGTAATATTTTCCAGGTGAGTATGGCGAAGTCTGCCTCAGCCTCCAGCTATGATTTATAATATCACTATGATTAATAGTATATTTAGGTTGATGGAAGGTGACCTGTGGTATAAAACTGATAGGGGTGCAATTTTGTCATGTTGATAGCATCAGGTCTGCTGTTCATGGGATGCCTCGTGTGACTTCAGGCACTCAGAAGTGAAATGGGGAAAGTCCTACTTTTGTGACAAGGGCGATTGTCATGAGGGTGGATGCTGCTGGATTAAAGATTCTTGTTATTCATTGTGCTCTTTGACCAGAGTATATTAGATTAATGATAATAGCCATTATAAGTAGTATTGATGTGGTGGACTGTTTTAGGAAATATTTGTTGGATGCTTCTGTAGCTTATGGGTTCATGTTTTTTATTAGAATGGGGATACCATTAACCAGTGTGAGCTTGTTATACAATTATATTTCCTGAGAAAATGGTCAGTAGAATGATGGTAAAAACAATGAGAGTTTATTAGCACAGGAAGGATATACAAAAATATTTTGGGGGTATGGGCCTGAAGCTTACTTAGAGAACTTTACTATATAGCATGTGGTGTAATGTGGTAGGTAGCATGGAGAATGTAAAATTATTAGGAAGAATTCAATTCCAGAAATAAGAGCATTGAAACCTCTGTGATTTACTCTATCAAAGTAACTCTTTTGTCAGACATATTTCTTAAATTTGTGGTGGGTTGCCTGGTATGATGACAATTAGTGAAAACTCTCATATACATAGGGTTTAATGTTAGTCGTAAAATACTTTTTATAAGAGATGTATGCGTTGATCATATCAAAATTGTAGGTAGGAGGCTCAAATTCATAGAAAGGAGATTGTTAGATGTGTTTAATGATGACTTGGGCTGTATATAATTCTGGCACCTAGGGATTGTCGAATGCTCCTAAAAATAGATTGCTGTGGAAATGTTTATTATAGGGAAATTGACATATTCTCTAGGAGGGACGGGGTGAATGGGCCTGCTACATTTTCTACATTGAAGACATATACAGGTTTTGATGCTACTTCCGTTTAATCAAGTGGGGCTTCGTTGGATTTCGGCTACTGCCGAGATAATCAAATTCTGGGTAGGGGTCAGGAGAAAATTAGTCATAGGTGTTCTTGTGTAATAATTACTGTTGAAAGTGTAAATGATCCATTTATCAGTAAGACTGAGAATAGAATAACTGCTACATTACTTCATATGAGATGATTGTCTGTGCTATTGCTCCTAGAGCTCCAGTGAGTGAGTATTTTGAATGTGAAGTTCATCCAGATCTGAGGATGGAGCAAATGGCTAGGTGTGATATGGCTAATAGAAATAACATGCCTACATTTATATTAATTAGTGGATAAGATATGGGAAGAGGAATTCATGTTGTGAGAGCCAGGGTTAAGGCTAGCATTGGGGTTAAGGCTAGCAAGAGAAGCCACCGCAATGAGAAGCCCGCGCACCGCAACAAAGAGTAGCCCCCGCTTGCCGCAACTAGGCAAAGCCTGCGCATAGCAACGAAGACCCAACGCAGCCAAAAACAAATTAATTAATTAATTCGTTAACTATTTTAAACAAAAGTACTATATCCTTCTGTACAGCTTCTCTGGGAAGAACAGAGAGATGGCGTAGGAGAGTGAGAAAGACCAATATTTAGTGCACATCTCTCATGCAGCTGCTCTGCTGGCTCAGAGAGATTTATCCCCACTTTACAAAGGAGGAAATAATCTCAGAGAGGTTTAGTAATTTTCCCAAAGCCAAACAGCTATGGAGTGGCAGAACCAAGATCTGAACCAAGTCTGTTACCTTCAAAGCCTAAGTCCTCATCACAACAAAACTCAATTAATATTTACATTTATCGAATTACATTGCAACCTGGGGAGTTCTTGGCACAATCCTGAATAAGAGTGAGAAAGAAAGAAATAGCATTGTTCCTACAGTCAACCCAAATTTTTGGAGCAGCTGCTAGATGCCTGGCCCTTTTTGGGGTTCAGCAGTGGTCAAGACAGGAAGAGTCCTGCTTTCATGAACCACGTAGTGGGGAGGAGAGACGGGTGCAACTTGGGTGAGGGATTTCACCTTGCTGGACCTCTGTTTTGTCATCTGGAAAATGGGATGGGTGTTCCTCATTTTCTGGGATTGTCCAGCCCTCACATTCTCTGATTCCATAAGAAGCATTTGTTTTCCTGTTTCTTTAAAATTCATTCAGGCCGTGAGCTGTGATGAATGTTGTTAGCTGCTCCCCAAATCACTCTATTCCCAGCCTTTTCCTGTGATCAGGTCTTTCCCGAAACATGACTCACAGTCAGTCAAGTCACAGAACCTAAGGGGCACCCAGCAGAAAAATTCCAACCCTTGCTTCCCAGGAGCTCTGCGGTCTACCTGCCAGGTAAACTTAACTCACCTGGCACAAGGTGGCCATCCCTGGTTTCACATCAACATGATCTCAGGCACAAACCTCCTTGTCTTTCCATTTTGTCTTTAAGTTACTTGTTGAAACAACTGCACAAATATGACACAGATATAAAATCAGGCATCTTCTGCCCCCAGTGCCTACTAATAAATGATTTTCTGCCACTTTAATGATAAAGATAGAACATTTCAACATTCTGCTACCCTTATTATTTGTCATTTTTGTTGATATTTCTATTGACTACATCTTTCAATATTTTAACAATGGAACATTTATTTAGGGTGTTCCAGACCCAGCCTTTAGTGGTAAAGGTTTCGTTGTTATATTTCTATTATGTTTCCTTTCAAAATCATTATCCTATTTAAATGGATTAAGTCAATTCTATAGGCATTTATCTTATGATATTGATGAAATTGATACATAGAGGGCAGTAGTACAAGTTGATTGGACTTGAGAACCTCTATTAGCACAGTTAAGTATAAATATTATCTATATGTAAACCAAAGTACAGGCCGAGTGAGATTCTCTGACTTTTTTGCACTGTCTGCCCCTCAAGCCTGTGAGAAACGGACTATTTCTTGCCCTATCAGTAAACAAAGGATGTCACAGTCTTCAGCACTTGCAGCCCTCCAATGTGAGCCGGCGGGCCCTGAGGCACTCAGGATATGCAAATACAGAATGCAGGCGCCAGAGAGCTGAGGTGCATATCAAAGGAAGGAATTCAGTGAGCCCAGGCAAAGAAAAGCGCCGCATTCCTCACCTTGGGAGAGCTGGTTTTCCTTAGTTAACAATCACCTTTGGATGTTCCCCATTACCTGCGCCAGTTCCCTGCCCTGTCCCCTCCCCCCGGTACTTTAGCTCAGGGAGGAAGGAGCGCAGAGGGACTCGGCTGAATAAGGGGCCTGCGCGCCTCGGGAGGAGTTTTCAGCCGCTTTCCCCGCAGTCGGGAAGAGGGGCGCTGACGCTGCAGCCGGACCCTGCGCCTCCCTTGCCCCGTTTCCCCTCAGGACGCTCAGGCCGACCCCCTCCTCACGCCAACCAGGCCTCGCGAGCCAGGACGAGGGCAGGGGCGAGAGGACGGACCGAATTTCCCGGGGACCAGACGCTGGAGGCCGCTCTTTCTGCACAGCAGCGGCGGGTGGCAGCGAACCCCTGCCCCTCAGAAGCTGGTCTTGTGCTGCCGCCCGGGCACCGGACCAGGCGGAGGGTCGGCGCCCACTTACCCGGCCCGCCGTCCCCGCGACTGTCATGTCTTCGGCCGCCGGGGCACCTCCAGAGCCGGCAGCCTCAGTGAGGTCGCCCTCCCCTCGGTCTCCGGGGCAGTTCCGTGAAGGCGGAGGGAAGAGACCCCGCCTGAGCCGGGAGTTCCAGCTCTGAGGAAACGCGGGCTCTGTTCAGCGCGCAGTGGGTGGGACCGCTCTGCCCCGAGGCCTTCCGGGAGGGAGCGGGGCGGCGGGGGAGGGAGCCGCCAGGAGCGCAGGGCCCCGTCGGGGGTCCTGGAGGGGCGGCCCGGCCTGGGGGCCACGCCCATTGTGGCCGCAGCCCAGGCCTTTTTCCTGGAATCCTACACAAAAAAATTAGAAAGATACACAGTCTATAGTAAAGACTCACAAATGATTGTTGCTGCTGTGCTCACTATTCTATTAAAGGTGTAAATCGATAAAACACTTTAAGTTCAAAATTAAATGTGAATTTTTACCTTTCTAATTATGTCTCTGATATTCACAGTTGTGGTTAATGAATCAGAGACTGTGGCATCACTAGTTAAAAATCAGCTTGTTAAAAAAATAGAACTCAGGCCCACCGGACCTACTGAATCACAAGCTGCACTTTTACAATCTCCCCAATGTACTCGTGTACCCATGAATAGTTGAAAGGTACATTTCTACCTCGACAGGTCTTTTCTCTATGAGAAATACACACATTTTATCCAGTTTGATATAAATAAAACACTCAAAAATGCATATGCCTGTGTTGAAACCATCATTTTATCATTTCTTTTCCAGACAAGTATAGTCTCTATACTGGTTTTGTGGATCACATGCCATACTCTTTTCTTGTAGTTAGAAATAAGGTAGAGAAAGTTACTTTGTAAAAAAAAAATTATATATATATATATATATATATATATATATATATATATGTATTAGTGGATAATTGAAGAGACTCTTCTAAATTAAAACCTTCTCTTAACTTGCTGTTTTCTTCTTGGGTCATATTATGAACTCTTCCCGTGGCCACATGGCATGTGTACGTTTAATTTCAGGGACTGCTGACATTCCAGGATGTGGCCATAGATTTCTGTCAAGAGGAGTGAGAATGCCTGGACCAAGATCAATGGGAATTGTACAGGGATGTGATGTTATAGAAGTATAGGAACCTGCTCTCCTTGGGTGAGGATACCTTCCTTCCAGAATTCCTTATCCAACCACAGGGTTTGGAGTCCTTCATTTGTAGACTATCTCCTGGAATCTTCTGCTTCCTACAATAGGGTTTCAGATTGGAACGTTTCAGGAAAGATTGGGAGTTTGTGGGTATAATTTTTCTTATTCTTTTAAAATTGCAGCCTCCCTTTTAATATACTTTGTAACTGCTTGGGATGTGTCTATATGAACTGTGTACTATATGCTTCTGTTATAGTCCTTACAATATTTTATTGCCTTATTTTCTCTAACAATTTTCCATGGATTCTTTGGGCTTAAGGTATATTAAAAGGGAGACTGCGAATCTGGGACTTCCCTGGTGATGCAGTGATTAAGAATTCGCCTGCCAATGCAGGGGACCCGGTTCGATCCCCGGTCCGGGAAGATCTCACGTGCCACGGAACAACTAAGCCATTGGGCCAGAACTACTGAGTCTGCACGCCACAACTACTGAAGCAGGTGTGTCTTGAGCCCATGCGCCATTTATTTTTGGGAGAATAAAACCGCTTCTGAGTGATTAAAATTTAGGCCAGCTAGTCAAAATGCTTTATCACCTGTTCTTCTAAAACACTGGTCAATGGAACAAGTTTTCCTAGGGATAACAGTGTAATTGTATTCTGGAGTTCATATGGGCAATATGGTTTATGACCTTGATGCTGGATCACGACATTTCAACGGTATAACTGCTATTAATTGTCTGTTTGTTCAACGATTAAAGTCTCACGTGATCTGAGTTCAGACTGGAGTCATCCTGGTTGGTTTCTGTCTATTGCAGATTTCTTCCAGTATGAAAGGACAAGAGCAATACGGCTTCCTTTACAAAATGTCTTCAAACTACATGATGATATAATCTACATTCAATTAATTTATACATACCCTACTGTAGAACAGGGTTCGTTACGCTGGCAGAGCCCGGTAATTATGTAAAACTGAAACTTTTTCTGCACTGGTTCAAGTCCTCTTCCTAAGAATATGTTTATAATCAACATTCTTTCACAAATTACCCAATTTAATTCACCATAGCATTCCTCAAATTAACCAAATGGAAAATCCTAGGCTATATACAAATCCAGAAAGGGCCAAAAATCATCAGCCCCCATGGATGATTACAACCCATTGCTGAGGCATTCAAATTACTTATTAAAGAACCACTATGTCCATCAACATCATCAATTTATATATTATTGCCCCAATGCTAGCCATAACCCTGCCTCTCACAACATGAATTCCTCTTCCCATATCTTATCCACTAATTAGTATAAATGTACGCATATTATTTCTATTAGCCATATCACACCTAGCCATTTATTCCATCCTCAGATCTGGATGAACTTCACATTCAAAATACTCACTCACTGGAGCTCCAGGAACAATAGCACAGAGGATCATCTCATATGAAGTAATGTAGCAGTTATTCTATTCTCAGTCTTACTGGTAAATGGATCATTTACACTTTCAACAGTAATTACTACACAAGAACACCTATGACTAATTTTCTCCTGACCCCTACCCAGAATTTGATTATCTCCGCAGTAGCAGAAATCCAGTGAAGCCCCACTTGATTTAACAGAAGTAGAATCAAAACCTGTACATGTCTTCAATGTAGAAAATGTAGCAGGCCCATTCACCCCGTCCTTCCTAGAGAATATGTCAATTTCCCTATAATAAACCTTTCCACAGCAATCTATTTTTAGGAGCATTCGACAATCCCTAGGTGCCAGAATTATAGATTCTTTCATCTTGTAAATATAGTTTTCTTTAAAAAATAATTTTTATAGTTTTACTACCTTTAAACAAAATGTACTCCATTGCTGTGGAATATTCCTTCATAGGAGCGTGCATGGTTCATTTCTGCATCCGTCGGTGATGGCCTTCAGGTTCCTTCAGGTTTGGCTCCTGTGGCTGCCAGTCCATGTCCGTGTGTCCTGGTGCAGGGCTGGTGGGTTTGTGTTCAACTGGGAGGAGCACTGTGGGTCTCTGTGCACGGACTTCGCTATCTGAGGCCCGATTGCTTCAGAAGTGGTTGCATCCCCCCGTTGCGTACCAGGCTTTCCATTGCTCCACATCCTGCTGATATTTGATACTATGTCTTTCATGTCTGCCATTCTGGTAGGTGTATGCACAGTATTTTTCTTATGGCTTTAATCCCTCTGTTGTTAGTGAAGTTGTGCATCTTGTGGTATTCATGGACTATTTCCTGTTGTTTTCGGAAAAGTTTTAAAAATTGTGGTCTGGTACACATAACATAAAATGTACTATCTTAACCATTTTTAAGTGCACATTTCAGGGTCGGGAAGTAATTCACACTGTTGTGCAAACCTGACCACCATCATCCTCCAGAACTTTTTCATCTTGCAAAATTGAAACAGTCCCCATTAAACACTCACTCCCCATTGTCCCTCCCTCAGCCTCTGGCCCTCCACATCCTACTTTATGTCTCTATATTTCCGACTGCTCTAGGGGCCTTGTATGAGTGGATCAAGCACTGTTTGTTTTTTTGTGTCTAGCTTACATCACTGAGCATAATGCCCTCAAGGTTCATCCCTGCTGCATCCTGTGTCAGAATTGACTTCCTTTTTAGGCTGAATAGCATTCCCTTCTATTGATGGACCGTGTTTTTCTTCTCCATTCTTCCATTAGTGGACACATGTAATATCTACATTCATTTCTGCTGTCATAATATTTGTGGAATAAAATCAGAAAGTCCTATGAATCAAAAGTCATTTGCCATTAACTTTTTTCTTAAACTTTTTGTTGTGGAAAACATCAAGGCTAAGAAAAGGGAAAAATACATGTCAGCTTCACTTGTGTTCAGGAATTAATGCTTTACGGATTCACTTTATTCCCTGTGTGTGTGCTATGCGTGTGCATGTGCCTGTTTGCATAAATATGCTGTGCATGTGGATAGGTATGTGAACTTGCACACATTAGTGTGTGCATGGGCATATGGGTGCATGTGTGTTCACATGCTAGTGAGTGAATATATTTGTGCTGTGCACGTGCATATGTTTGTGTGTGTGCTGTGCCTGCCTGTGCGCACACCTGTGTGTTTGCTGGAACCACTTGCAAGTTGGCTGCAGACTGAATTGTGCCCCAGATATATCCGCACGCAGCTGCTCTAACAATCCTGAGTAGCCACGTAAAGGTCACAGATCTCAGGGATTTAAATGGATGGAGCAGGATATCCTGACACAGAGTTTGTCTTCCAATGACTGTCACTGTCTCAGTAACATCCTTCACACCTTCTTTAAGCCGCATTCAGGGTCCAGTTTAGACTCCCATTACATTCAGTCACCTGTCCCAGGTCCCCTAAAGCAACAATGTCACCGTGGGAGAGCCCGGCCAAGGCTGGGGGTGCCCCTCCTGTTGGCCTGGCCTCCAGGCCCTGCCCTTGGCTCCTGTTTCCTCATATCTCAGCCAGGCCCCGACTTGGATCGGGCCGCCACCTCTTTCCTCACAGGGTCCCATCGCCCAGTCAAGGGGGTTCATTCTCCCCCTAAACACAGCATCAGGAGTTGGGGGCTGACAGTCCACACTGGGTCTCCTTCATGTGAGACCCTGTGCTGTTGAAAGAGCAGGCACCCTGCCCTCGGGGGTGGGGGACTGGGGGGCGACATGCGGCCCACGATGGGCAGGCGGGTCTCCGGGTGGGGCGAGCCAGTGTGCAAGGAGTTCCGCGGTGGGTTCTCCTCTCCAACGGCTTCTGTGCCCCTACCTCTCCCCGTGCCTCCCCTCGAAGACAGCGCGGTGCCCGGGTTGGGAACCATGGGAGCCGTCAGCCACCGCCCCCTCTACACACACACACACACACGCACACGCACACGCACACGCACACGCACACGCTGCAGGGAAGCAGGACCTGAGTGCAGGGCTCTCAGCGGCCCTGAGCGCCCCGCCCGGAATCGGCCAGCCGAATGGACAGACCGGATCTCCCGGCCCGGACCATGCAGGACTCTCCTGACCTGGCTTGCAGTGTGGCCGCCTCCTTCTGGAAGCCTGGGAGGCTGGAATCAGGCCACTTCTTGTCTGTCCTGGCAGCAGACTGGGCTGCACTCTAAGAAGTTCGTGGCTCGCCCGTGGATCCTGACCATCAGGTGGTCAGAGAAATTGGGAACATTTCTGTTTTACCTGTTGAAATGTTTAATGACAAAGATTTTGTTCAGTTTCCTGACGTGGGTGTCCAAAGATGAGAGACCCATGTGTGTGATCTGTACCCCCTATGAGATCAGCCCTAAGCTACTTTAAACATGATCAAGTTGTGTCTACATGGTAGATTTAGACCTCTGCATGTCCTGTCTACTGATTATGTTTAGAGCTGACCATGTGTTGTCTATAATAAGAAGATTTAGACCTGACCAAGTTCTGTGTACGCTAGGACTATGGGGACCTGGGTAGAGACCCGGCCTGGCCTCAGTACTGGGAAGTTCCGTGCCTGCATCTGAATGTCAGTGCTTAGATGTCTGGGGTCTGGAGCTGAGGTGGGCTTGTCTACGTAACAGCCTCTCTTCTGAGTGTGGTGACCTGGTCCTCCCAAGGGTCAGTGCTATGGTCGGGGCCTTAGTCTTAATCCCTGCAAGGTTCACCTTCCCTGGGGTTCATGGAGAATCCTCAGGAGGACTACCTGGCAATAATTCCAATTTACCAGCACGTGCATGGTGCATAGGGAAGCAGGTTTAGCTTCTGAATTGATTGCAGGGCACGCAGATCGGGCAAAAGGCCGATGGGTGACAGCTGAGGCTGCTGCTGAGCTTTCCCTCCAGTCTACCGTCCCTACTCAGCAGAGTCCAGAGCTGCCCCTCGGCTTTCAGCCCTGCTGTCCTGTGAGTTTTCTCAACATGTAAGTGAGACGAGAAAGGACTGAGCATGCCAGCACCAGGGTCGTGTGTTCAACTTTAGTATTAAAGCTGTACAAACAGTTAAAATCACACAGAACCAAAGTGAGAAGAGGAGGACTCCTCTGGGACAAGTGTGGGGAAAGGAGACCCACCTGACACTTTTTCCCATCCCAGGAGGTCCCAGGGACCCAGCTTGTTTCCACATTGGGGGAGCCCCTTGCAGAGCCATGGTGTCCTGACCAAGGGGACGTGTGACCCCAGGTGCAGGGTCTGGGGAGGTGAGGTCACCCTGGGACTGTGGACATGTGACCCAGGTGGAGGGGTCTGGGGAGGTGGGTCACCCTGGTGAGTGTGGATGTGTGGCCCCAGGTATAGGGTGCGGGGACTGTGTGGGTCTCACCATACCTGCATGGGTCAGGATCACATGGATGGGGAGACCGCATATGCGCTCTTTGCCTGCAGTGTGTCCTGTCCCCTTTGAGATTTCCAACCTCTGCATTAAGGGTGTTGTCCTGATTAACCTGTGGTTCCTTTTCTTCTCTTCATCTTGTCACAATCATATGAGGTCAGGCATGTTTGAGTGGGTTGCTGCTCTGTGTTCCGGTGAGTGACAACACTTGGTGGTATCGTATTAATACTATAGCATATCATGTCTAATCTATGGGGGTCACCACTGCCTGGGTCCCCCTGGACAGAGGTCAGGTGAGCACAGACTAGCCCCCCCTATGAATGGTCTCCCACGTGCTCTGTGAGGGTACCGTGATGGCCCCTAAGGTAGGGGACTGTGTCTGGGCCTCCGACATTTGTGATGAAGGGGAGTCGAAATGGAATCTCAATTAACAAGACATTATTTTAAGAATTTATTTTAAGTGAAATAAAACACACGTCACATACCCTTTATCATCATCACCATTTTAAGTGCACGTTTCTGAGGCATCAGATAGATTCACTTTCTCGTGGAGCCATCACCACCATCAGTAGAACTTTTCGTCCTGCAAAACCAAAATTCCACAACCATGAAAGTCTCATTCCCCATTCCCTCCCACTGCCCCTGGCACCGATATCCACTTCAGTCCCTGAGTTGTCGACTGCAGGGCACCCACTGGAGTGGAATCCTGCAGTGTTTGCTGACGGGTCATTTTGGAAGAGCTGACTTTCAGTCTGAAGCTCTGCCTGTTCGCATCTGAAGAATCTGCATTTAAGGAGAGGGTGTATGAGGAAGGGGGTGTATGCGGGACAAAGGTGTCCGGGGTGCAGGTGAGCCAGGACCTGACCAGCTGCCTTTTGGGTCCTCTGGTCCCATCTCTTGGTCTGTGCCTCATCTGCATCATCACTGTCCCCGCTGGCACCGCTGGGGTGTTGTTGTCTGAGTGAGAGTCCCCTGGTGCCCCTGCTCTCCTCCCCTCCTCCTGCTGGTTGGGGAGGGAACTGCTTGCTGTGTGGTCTCTACTCCTGAGGCATGAAGGACCCTGTAGCATGGACCTGCAGAGTGTGGGGTGTGGTCCCAAGAGCATGGGGCCCACATAGGACACGACATCGGGCCATGACAGGTGCTAGGGCTGCCTCATCACTGACAGGGAATGTTGCCCAGATCCTGCTCCAGAGGGCATGGTGGGTGGCCTGGGACCCTAGAGGCCCCATTCCTATACTGGAGCTTGGAGAGTGCATCCCCATGGGCTGCAGATTCACCCCATATCTCAGACATATCCCTCTGTCCTGTCTTTGAACCCAGGAAAACGTGCTCTCTTGTCCACAACATAGGCCGGGTCCTGTTGATATTAGGATTCTTTAAGTTAGGCGTCCTGGGATAGCAGCTCCTTTTAGGCCTGAGAAGGAACAACTCCGGAGTGTACAACAATTTCAGATGAAACTAATATTCAATGACTATCCCTAACTACTCGGTTGTTGACTTCTATTAGTCATTATTCTCCTGGTTTTAGCTCTGATGTGGGGATTACAGAGGAGTCAACATTTAAATCTTCGTAATCTGTGTATTTGTAGCTTCAGTATCGTTACGGACCCATAGTTTTTTATGGTTTGGGAAGAGTTATTGATTTCATGTATCATGTAAAGGATTCACAATGATGATAGGGCAATTAAGATTACAATAATAGCTAGTAAATTGTTCACATTTTCTCTACCTGTGCATCTATTGTATGCATATGAGTTTAGATGTCAATATTAGTGAAATGATATAGAGGACTAGAGAACTTATTTTAAAAATCACTATTAATGTGTGATGAAGAAAATGTAAAAGTTCTTCCATAATCGGTGATGTTGTATCTTGAGAGCCTAGATGAAATTGATATGCCTTAGTCATATACAGGATTTTAGCCTATCATTTAACTTTGACAAAGCTACATCACTTTTTACTTTTATCTCATTTATTGAGGAAGACATAATTGTTATGGTGTTGGCTTGAAACTGGTTGAAAAGGACTTGAGTCCTTCCTTATTTTACATTTACATAGGTAGGATCTTGAAACGTAGGATATGGTGGAGGACATCCGTGTAACCATTCTAGGTTAGTAGTAGCAATTTCCACTGCTAAGACTTCTTGTTTAGACACAAATGCTTTTCAAAGTATGAAGATTATTAGCATTACTGCTGCTACTGAGATGAATGAGCCTAAAGACAAAATATTTCATGTTGTGTGTGCCTCAGGGTACTCAGACTAACGTAGTGACATACCTGAGAGGCCACGAAAGTGCTGCAGGAAGTCATATTTACGACTACAAATATACTTGTGAAGTGAATTTTTGCTCATGCTGAGTTAACTGTATAACCTGAGAATAGTGGGAATCAGTGTAGAAAGCCTCCTATAATAGTGAAGACTGCTCCCATGGACATTAGGTCATGGAAGTGTGCTACTACATAGTATGTATCCTGGAGGACAATGTCTGGGGATGAGTTGACTAAGATGATTCCTGTCAAACCACCTACTGTAAAAAGAAAAACTAAAGCCTAAAACTCATAATATAGTGGGAGGTCATATAGTATTACCTCCGTGAACAGTTGCTAACCAGGGACTTCCCTGGTGACGCAGTGGTTAAGAATTCGTCTGCCAATGCAGGGAACACGGGTTCGAGCCCTTGTCTGGGAAGATCCCACATGCCGCGGAGCAAAAAGCCCGTGTGCCACAACTACTGAGCCTGCCCTCTAGAGCCCGCAAGCCACAACTACTGAAGCCCACGCGCCTAGAGGCCGTGCTCTGCAACAAGAGAAGCCACTGCAATGAAAGGGCCGCACACCGCAACGAAGAGTACCTGCCGCTCACCGCAACCAGAGAAAGCCCATGCGCAGCAACCAAGACCCAACTCAGCCAAAAAAAAAAAAAAAAAGAAAAGAAAAAGAAAAATTAAATAAAGAGTTGCTAATCAGCTAGATACTTTTACTCCTGTAGGGCTAGAAGTAATTACGGTAGCTGATGCAAAGTATGCTCCTGAGTCCACAGCTATCCCTATGGTAAACATATGATGGGCCCACAAGAGAACTCCTAAAAAACCAGTGGACATGACTCATACTATTCCCAGATAGCTGAAAGGCAATTTTTGTCCTAAATAGTATGTAATGCTATGTGAGTTTATAAAAAACACTGTTAGGCCATGAATACAGACTTCAGGGTGAGCAAAGTATCAAAAGAGGTGTTGGTATAGGATTCGGTCTCCTCCTGAAGGGTCAAAGAAAGTAGTGTTTAGATTTCTATCTCTTAACAGCATGGCAATTCTGGCTGCTTGGACTGAGATTGGTAATTATAGTAATATGGCTATAGTTGGGGAAGATTAAACAAATAATGGTGTTTGGTATTGGGATATGACTGCTGGTTTTGTATTAAAGACTATAGTAATAAAAGTAATAATACCAAGAATTGAGGAGACACCTGCTAAATGTAAGGAGAAAACAGTTAGGTCGACAGAGGCTCCTGCATGGGCCAGATTGCAGGCTAGAGCTGAATACACCGTCCCACTGGTACCAGAACCAGCTTCTACTATTGGTGATATGAGTAGGAGTAAGAATGATGGGGGAAGTAGTCAAAAGTTTATATGATTTATTGGGGGAAATGCTACTTCAGGTGTCCGAGTTCTTAGTGGCCCAAGTCAGTTTTCAAAGCCTGCAATCATAACGGGTACAGTTATAAAGAAAATTATTAGAAGTGCAGGGACTGTTATGACAACCTTACAGATTTGGGCATCTCCAAGTAGCGGTCCAGGTCAGCATAGCTCAGCCTGGATTAATATAATTAAGGTGCTGCCTGCTACTCCAGCTCAAGCACCAAATAGTAAATATAAAATGGCGATATCTTTGTGATTTGTTGAAAATAATCAGCAGTGTATGAACAGAGGTAAAATGACTGAGTTAGCATTAGACTGTAAATCTAAAGACAGAGATTGAGCCCTCTTTCTGGCAAACCCTGTGGTGAATCAACAAATTGAATTGTAACTTCAGAGAAGCAGCTTCAATTCTGCCAGTGATTATCCTGCCTTTTTTTTTTTTTCTTTTTTTCTTTCTCAAATGAAGGAGAAGTAGACTGAAGTCAGTTGACTAGAGGATTTGCCTGTTAACTAAAGTTTCCTGGGGTTAAAACTCATCCATCTCGTAAAGATTTGGCTTCAATACAGTGTTTGCTTTACATTCAATTGATGTAGAATAAAGTCTTGCAATCCTTATTTTTAGGAATTAAGTAAATTTCACTTGTTTAGGGTTTTGAAAGCTCTTGGTCTGAACTAACCTAAATTCCTAGTCCAGCACCGATAGAATGGGTGTTGTGTGTAGTAACCGTGTGGGTATTATGATTGGTAATGATAGGAAGGTTATTTCTTTGTATGTTCAAATTGTTTTGTGTTTGTGTTGTTTAATGAAGGGAATATAGTTAGTGATGTGGAGTATGTTAGCTGCAAGTAGAAATATATGCTGAGGACTGCTATGATGGTTATTAGTGTTGGTAGAATGATGTTGTCGTTTTTGTTATCTCTTGGATAATTATTCATTTGGGTAGAAAGCCTGATAGTGATGGGCGATGTCCTAATGATACTATAATGGTGAGGAAAATGATTGTGATGGGAGGTGTTTTATCTCATGTGTGTGATAATGATACTCTTGTAGTACATGATCTGGGCATAAATAAGAAGAAGATAGTGTTGTTATGATATAAATTAGTATGTTTAGGATTGTTATAATCTGAATATACATTATAATAGCTGTTATTCATCCTATATGGGCAATTGATGAGGAGGGTGTAATATTTTCCAGGTGAGTATGGCGAAGTCTGCCTCAGCCTCCAGCTATGATTTATAATATCACTATGATTAATAGTATATTTAGGTTGATGGAAGGTGACCTGTGGTATAAAACTGATAGGGGTGCAATTTTGTCATGTTGATAGCATCAGGTCTGCTGTTCATGGGATGCCTCGTGTGACTTCAGGCACTCAGAAGTGAAATGGGGAAAGTCCTACTTTTGTGACAAGGGCGATTGTCATGAGGGTGGATGCTGCTGGATTAAAGATTCTTGTTATTCATTGTGCTCTTTGACCAGAGTATATTAGATTAATGATAATAGCCATTATAAGTAGTATTGATGTGGTGGACTGTTTTAGGAAATATTTGTTGGATGCTTCTGTAGCTTATGGGTTCATGTTTTTTATTAGAATGGGGATACCATTAACCAGTGTGAGCTTGTTATACAATTATATTTCCTGAGAAAATGGTCAGTAGAATGATGGTAAAAACAATGAGAGTTTATTAGCACAGGAAGGATATACAAAAATATTTTGGGGGTATGGGCCTGAAGCTTACTTAGAGAACTTTACTATATAGCATGTGGTGTAATGTGGTAGGTAGCATGGAGAATGTAAAATTATTAGGAAGAATTCAATTCCAGAAATAAGAGCATTGAAACCTCTGTGATTTACTCTATCAAAGTAACTCTTTTGTCAGACATATTTCTTAAATTTGTGGTGGGTTGCCTGGTATGATGACAATTAGTGAAAACTCTCATATACATAGGGTTTAATGTTAGTCGTAAAATACTTTTTATAAGAGATGTATGCGTTGATCATATCAAAATTGTAGGTAGGAGGCTCAAATTCATAGAAAGGAGATTGTTAGATGTGTTTAATGATGACTTGGGCTGTATATAATTCTGGCACCTAGGGATTGTCGAATGCTCCTAAAAATAGATTGCTGTGGAAATGTTTATTATAGGGAAATTGACATATTCTCTAGGAGGGACGGGGTGAATGGGCCTGCTACATTTTCTACATTGAAGACATATACAGGTTTTGATGCTACTTCCGTTTAATCAAGTGGGGCTTCGTTGGATTTCGGCTACTGCCGAGATAATCAAATTCTGGGTAGGGGTCAGGAGAAAATTAGTCATAGGTGTTCTTGTGTAATAATTACTGTTGAAAGTGTAAATGATCCATTTATCAGTAAGACTGAGAATAGAATAACTGCTACATTACTTCATATGAGATGATTGTCTGTGCTATTGCTCCTAGAGCTCCAGTGAGTGAGTATTTTGAATGTGAAGTTCATCCAGATCTGAGGATGGAGCAAATGGCTAGGTGTGATATGGCTAATAGAAATAACATGCCTACATTTATATTAATTAGTGGATAAGATATGGGAAGAGGAATTCATGTTGTGAGAGCCAGGGTTAAGGCTAGCATTGGGGTTAAGGCTAGCAAGAGAAGCCACCGCAATGAGAAGCCCGCGCACCGCAACAAAGAGTAGCCCCCGCTTGCCGCAACTAGGCAAAGCCTGCGCATAGCAACGAAGACCCAACGCAGCCAAAAACAAATTAATTAATTAATTCGTTAACTATTTTAAACAAAAGTACTATATCCTTCTGTACAGCTTCTCTGGGAAGAACAGAGAGATGGCGTAGGAGAGTGAGAAAGACCAATATTTAGTGCACATCTCTCATGCAGCTGCTCTGCTGGCTCAGAGAGATTTATCCCCACTTTACAAAGGAGGAAATAATCTCAGAGAGGTTTAGTAATTTTCCCAAAGCCAAACAGCTATGGAGTGGCAGAACCAAGATCTGAACCAAGTCTGTTACCTTCAAAGCCTAAGTCCTCATCACAACAAAACTCAATTAATATTTACATTTATCGAATTACATTGCAACCTGGGGAGTTCTTGGCACAATCCTGAATAAGAGTGAGAAAGAAAGAAATAGCATTGTTCCTACAGTCAACCCAAATTTTTGGAGCAGCTGCTAGATGCCTGGCCCTTTTTGGGGTTCAGCAGTGGTCAAGACAGGAAGAGTCCTGCTTTCATGAACCACGTAGTGGGGAGGAGAGACGGGTGCAACTTGGGTGAGGGATTTCACCTTGCTGGACCTCTGTTTTGTCATCTGGAAAATGGGATGGGTGTTCCTCATTTTCTGGGATTGTCCAGCCCTCACATTCTCTGATTCCATAAGAAGCATTTGTTTTCCTGTTTCTTTAAAATTCATTCAGGCCGTGAGCTGTGATGAATGTTGTTAGCTGCTCCCCAAATCACTCTATTCCCAGCCTTTTCCTGTGATCAGGTCTTTCCCGAAACATGACTCACAGTCAGTCAAGTCACAGAACCTAAGGGGCACCCAGCAGAAAAATTCCAACCCTTGCTTCCCAGGAGCTCTGCGGTCTACCTGCCAGGTAAACTTAACTCACCTGGCACAAGGTGGCCATCCCTGGTTTCACATCAACATGATCTCAGGCACAAACCTCCTTGTCTTTCCATTTTGTCTTTAAGTTACTTGTTGAAACAACTGCACAAATATGACACAGATATAAAATCAGGCATCTTCTGCCCCCAGTGCCTACTAATAAATGATTTTCTGCCACTTTAATGATAAAGATAGAACATTTCAACATTCTGCTACCCTTATTATTTGTCATTTTTGTTGATATTTCTATTGACTACATCTTTCAATATTTTAACAATGGAACATTTATTTAGGGTGTTCCAGACCCAGCCTTTAGTGGTAAAGGTTTCGTTGTTATATTTCTATTATGTTTCCTTTCAAAATCATTATCCTATTTAAATGGATTAAGTCAATTCTATAGGCATTTATCTTATGATATTGATGAAATTGATACATAGAGGGCAGTAGTACAAGTTGATTGGACTTGAGAACCTCTATTAGCACAGTTAAGTATAAATATTATCTATATGTAAACCAAAGTACAGGCCGAGTGAGATTCTCTGACTTTTTTGCACTGTCTGCCCCTCAAGCCTGTGAGAAATGGACTATTTCTTGCCCTATCAGTAAACAAAGGATGTCACAGTCTTCAGCACTTGCAGCCCTCCAATGTGAGCCGGCGGGCCCTGAGGCACTCAGGATATGCAAATACAGAATGCAGGCGCCAGAGAGCTGAGGTGCATATCAAAGGAAGGAATTCAGTGAGCCCAGGCAAAGAAAAGCGCCGCATTCCTCACCTTGGGAGAGCTGGTTTTCCTTAGTTAACAATCACCTTTGGATGTTCCCCATTACCTGCGCCAGTTCCCTGCCCTGTCCCCTCCCCCCGGTACTTTAGCTCAGGGAGGAAGGAGCGCAGAGGGACTCGGCTGAATAAGGGGCCTGCGCGCCTCGGGAGGAGTTTTCAGCCGCTTTCCCCGCAGTCGGGAAGAGGGGCGCTGACGCTGCAGCCGGACCCTGCGCCTCCCTTGCCCCGTTTCCCCTCAGGACGCTCAGGCCGACCCCCTCCTCACGCCAACCAGGCCTCGCGAGCCAGGACGAGGGCAGGGGCGAGAGGACGGACCGAATTTCCCGGGGACCAGACGCTGGAGGCCGCTCTTTCTGCACAGCAGCGGCGGGTGGCAGCGAACCCCTGCCCCTCAGAAGCTGGTCTTGTGCTGCCGCCCGGGCACCGGACCAGGCGGAGGGTCGGCGCCCACTTACCCGGCCCGCCGTCCCCGCGACTGTCATGTCTTCGGCCGCCGGGGCACCTCCAGAGCCGGCAGCCTCAGTGAGGTCGCCCTCCCCTCGGTCTCCGGGGCAGTTCCGTGAAGGCGGAGGGAAGAGACCCCGCCTGAGCCGGGAGTTCCAGCTCTGAGGAAACGCGGGCTCTGTTCAGCGCGCAGTGGGTGGGACCGCTCTGCCCCGAGGCCTTCCGGGAGGGAGCGGGGCGGCGGGGGAGGGAGCCGCCAGGAGCGCAGGGCCCCGTCGGGGGTCCTGGAGGGGCGGCCCGGCCTGGGGGCCACGCCCATTGTGGCCGCAGCCCAGGCCTTTTTCCTGGAATCCTACACAAAAAAATTAGAAAGATACACAGTCTATAGTAAAGACTCACAAATGATTGTTGCTGCTGTGCTCACTATTCTATTAAAGGTGTAAATCGATAAAACACTTTAAGTTCAAAATTAAATGTGAATTTTTACCTTTCTAATTATGTCTCTGATATTCACAGTTGTGGTTAATGAATCAGAGACTGTGGCATCACTAGTTAAAAATCAGCTTGTTAAAAAAATAGAACTCAGGCCCACCGGACCTACTGAATCACAAGCTGCACTTTTACAATCTCCCCAGTGTACTCGTGTACCCATGAATAGTTGAAAGGTACATTTCTACCTCGACAGGTCTTTTCTCTATGAGAAATACACACATTTTATCCAGTTTGATATAAATAAAACACTCAAAAATGCATATGCCTGTGTTGAAACCATCATTTTATCATTTCTTTTCCAGACAAGTATAGTCTCTATACTGGTTTTGTGGATCACATGCCATACTCTTTTCTTGTAGTTAGAAATAAGGTAGAGAAAGTTACTTTGTAAAAAAAAAATTATATATATATATATATATATATATATATATATATATATATATATGTATTAGTGGATAATTGAAGAGACTCTTCTAAATTAAAACCTTCTCTTAACTTGCTGTTTTCTTCTTGGGTCATATTATGAACTCTTCCCGTGGCCACATGGCATGTGTACGTTTAATTTCAGGGACTGCTGACATTCCAGGATGTGGCCATAGATTTCTGTCAAGAGGAGTGAGAATGCCTGGACCAAGATCAATGGGAATTGTACAGGGATGTGATGTTATAGAAGTATAGGAACCTGCTCTCCTTGGGTGAGGATACCTTCCTTCCAGAATTCCTTATCCAACCACAGGGTTTGGAGTCCTTCATTTGTAGACTATCTCCTGGAATCTTCTGCTTCCTACAATAGGGTTTCAGATTGCAACGTTTCAGGAAAGATTGGGAGTTTGTGGGTATAATTTTTCTTATTCTTTTAAAATTGCAGCCTCCCTTTTAATATACTTTGTAACTGCTTGGGATGTGTCTATATGAACTGTGTACTATATGCTTCTGTTATAGTCCTTACAATATTTTATTGCCTTATTTTCTCTAACAATTTTCCATGGATTCTTTGGGCTTAAGGTATATTAAAAGGGAGACTGCGAATCTGGGACTTCCCTGGTGATGCAGTGATTAAGAATTCGCCTGCCAATGCAGGGGACCCGGTTCGATCCCCGGTCCGGGAAGATCTCACGTGCCACGGAACAACTAAGCCATTGGGCCACAACTACTGAGTCTGCACGCCACAACTACTGAAGCAGGTGTGTCTTGAGCCCATGCGCCATTTATTTTTGGGAGAATAAAACCGCTTCTGAGTGATTAAAATTTAGGCCAGCTAGTCAAAATGCTTTATCACCTGTTCTTCTAAAACACTGGTCAATGGAACAAGTTTTCCTAGGGATAACAGTGTAATTGTATTCTGGAGTTCATATGGGCAATATGGTTTATGACCTTGATGCTGGATCACGACATTTCAACGGTATAACTGCTATTAATTGTCTGTTTGTTCAACGATTAAAGTCTCACGTGATCTGAGTTCAGACTGGAGTCATCCTGGTTGGTTTCTGTCTATTGCAGATTTCTTCCAGTATGAAAGGACAAGAGCAATACGGCTTCCTTTACAAAATGTCTTCAAACTACATGATGATATAATCTACATTCAATTAATTTATACATACCCTACTGTAGAACAGGGTTCGTTACGCTGGCAGAGCCCGGTAATTATGTAAAACTGAAACTTTTTCTGCACTGGTTCAAGTCCTCTTCCTAAGAATATGTTTATAATCAACATTCTTTCACAAATTACCCAATTTAATTCACCATAGCATTCCTCAAATTAACCAAATGGAAAATCCTAGGCTATATACAAATCCAGAAAGGGCCAAAAATCATCAGCCCCCATGGATGATTACAACCCATTGCTGAGGCATTCAAATTACTTATTAAAGAACCACTATGTCCATCAACATCATCAATTTATATATTATTGCCCCAATGCTAGCCATAACCCTGCCTCTCACAACATGAATTCCTCTTCCCATATCTTATCCACTAATTAGTATAAATGTACGCATATTATTTCTATTAGCCATATCACACCTAGCCATTTATTCCATCCTCAGATCTGGATGAACTTCACATTCAAAATACTCACTCACTGGAGCTCCAGGAACAATAGCACAGAGGATCATCTCATATGAAGTAATGTAGCAGTTATTCTATTCTCAGTCTTACTGGTAAATGGATCATTTACACTTTCAACAGTAATTACTACACAAGAACACCTATGACTAATTTTCTCCTGACCCCTACCCAGAATTTGATTATCTCCGCAGTAGCAGAAATCCAGTGAAGCCCCACTTGATTTAACAGAAGTAGAATCAAAACCTGTACATGTCTTCAATGTAGAAAATGTAGCAGGCCCATTCACCCCGTCCTTCCTAGAGAATATGTCAATTTCCCTATAATAAACCTTTCCACAGCAATCTATTTTTAGGAGCATTCGACAATCCCTAGGTGCCAGAATTATAGATTCTTTCATCTTGTAAATATAGTTTTCTTTAAAAAATAATTTTTATAGTTTTACTACCTTTAAACAAAATGTACTCCATTGCTGTGGAATATTCCTTCATAGGAGCGTGCATGGTTCATTTCTGCATCCGTCGGTGATGGCCTTCAGGTTCCTTCAGGTTTGGCTCCTGTGGCTGCCAGTCCATGTCCGTGTGTCCTGGTGCAGGGCTGGTGGGTTTGTGTTCAACTGGGAGGAGCACTGTGGGTCTCTGTGCACGGACTTCGCTATCTGAGGCCCGATTGCTTCAGAAGTGGTTGCATCCCCCCGTTGCGTACCAGGCTTTCCATTGCTCCACATCCTGCTGATATTTGATACTATGTCTTTCATGTCTGCCATTCTGGTAGGTGTATGCACAGTATTTTTCTTATGGCTTTAATCCCTCTGTTGTTAGTGAAGTTGTGCATCTTGTGGTATTCATGGACTATTTCCTGTTGTTTTCGGAAAAGTTTTAAAAATTGTGGTCTGGTACACATAACATAAAATGTACTATCTTAACCATTTTTAAGTGCACATTTCAGGGTCGGGAAGTAATTCACACTGTTGTGCAAACCTGACCACCATCATCCTCCAGAACTTTTTCATCTTGCAAAATTGAAACAGTCCCCATTAAACACTCACTCCCCATTGTCCCTCCCTCAGCCTCTGGCCCTCCACATCCTACTTTATGTCTCTATATTTCCGACTGCTCTAGGGGCCTTGTATGAGTGGATCAAGCACTGTTTGTTTTTTTGTGTCTAGCTTACATCACTGAGCATAATGCCCTCAAGGTTCATCCCTGCTGCATCCTGTGTCAGAATTGACTTCCTTTTTAGGCTGAATAGCATTCCCTTCTATTGATGGACCGTGTTTTTCTTCTCCATTCTTCCATTAGTGGACACATGTAATATCTACATTCATTTCTGCTGTCATAATATTTGTGGAATAAAATCAGAAAGTCCTATGAATCAAAAGTCATTTGCCATTAACTTTTTTCTTAAACTTTTTGTTGTGGAAAACATCAAGGCTAAGAAAAGGGAAAAATACATGTCAGCTTCACTTGTGTTCAGGAATTAATGCTTTACGGATTCACTTTATTCCCTGTGTGTGTGCTATGCGTGTGCATGTGCCTGTTTGCATAAATATGCTGTGCATGTGGATAGGTATGTGAACTTGCACACATTAGTGTGTGCATGGGCATATGGGTGCATGTGTGTTCACATGCTAGTGAGTGAATATATTTGTGCTGTGCACGTGCATATGTTTGTGTGTGTGCTGTGCCTGCCTGTGCGCACACCTGTGTGTTTGCTGGAACCACTTGCAAGTTGGCTGCAGACTGAATTGTGCCCCAGATATATCCGCACGCAGCTGCTCTAACAATCCTGAGTAGCCACGTAAAGGTCACAGATCTCAGGGATTTAAATGGATGGAGCAGGATATCCTGACACAGAGTTTGTCTTCCAATGACTGTCACTGTCTCAGTAACATCCTTCACACCTTCTTTAAGCCGCATTCAGGGTCCAGTTTAGACTCCCATTACATTCAGTCACCTGTCCCAGGTCCCCTAAAGCAACAATGTCACCGTGGGAGAGCCCGGCCAAGGCTGGGGGTGCCCCTCCTGTTGGCCTGGCCTCCAGGCCCTGCCCTTGGCTCCTGTTTCCTCAAATCTCAGCCAGGCCCCGACTTGGATCGGGCCGCCACCTCTTTCCTCACAGGGTCCCATCGCCCAGTCAAGGGGGTTCATTCTCCCCCTAAACACAGCATCAGGAGTTGGGGGCTGACAGTCCACACTGGGTCTCCTTCATGTGAGACCCTGTGCTGTTGAAAGAGCAGGCACCCTGCCCTCGGGGGTGGGGGACTGGGGGGCGACATGCGGCCCACGATGGGCAGGCGGGTCTCCGGGTGGGGCGAGCCAGTGTGCAAGGAGTTCCGCGGTGGGTTCTCCTCTCCAACGGCTTCTGTGCCCCTACCTCTCCCCGTGCCTCCCCTCGAAGACAGCGCGGTGCCCGGGTTGGGAACCATGGGAGCCGTCAGCCACCGCCCCCTCTACACACACACACACACACGCACACGCACACGCACACGCACACGCACACGCTGCAGGGAAGCAGGACCTGAGTGCAGGGCTCTCAGCGGCCCTGAGCGCCCCGCCCGGAATCGGCCAGCCGAATGGACAGACCGGATCTCCCGGCCCGGACCATGCAGGACTCTCCTGACCTGGCTTGCAGTGTGGCCGCCTCCTTCTGGAAGCCTGGGAGGCTGGAATCAGGCCACTTCTTGTCTGTCCTGGCAGCAGACTGGGCTGCACTCTAAGAAGTTCGTGGCTCGCCCGTGGATCCTGACCATCAGGTGGTCAGAGAAATTGGGAACATTTCTGTTTTACCTGTTGAAATGTTTAATGACAAAGATTTTGTTCAGTTTCCTGACGTGGGTGTCCAAAGATGAGAGACCCATGTGTGTGATCTGTACCCCCTATGAGATCAGCCCTAAGCTACTTTAAACATGATCAAGTTGTGTCTACATGGTAGATTTAGACCTCTGCATGTCCTGTCTACTGATTATGTTTAGAGCTGACCATGTGTTGTCTATAATAAGAAGATTTAGACCTGACCAAGTTCTGTGTACGCTAGGACTATGGGGACCTGGGTAGAGACCCGGCCTGGCCTCAGTACTGGGAAGTTCCGTGCCTGCATCTGAATGTCAGTGCTTAGATGTCTGGGGTCTGGAGCTGAGGTGGGCTTGTCTACGTAACAGCCTCTCTTCTGAGTGTGGTGACCTGGTCCTCCCAAGGGTCAGTGCTATGGTCGGGGCCTTAGTCTTAATCCCTGCAAGGTTCACCTTCCCTGGGGTTCATGGAGAATCCTCAGGAGGACTACCTGGCAATAATTCCAATTTACCAGCACGTGCATGGTGCATAGGGAAGCAGGTTTAGCTTCTGAATTGATTGCAGGGCACGCAGATCGGGCAAAAGGCCGATGGGTGACAGCTGAGGCTGCTGCTGAGCTTTCCCTCCAGTCTACCGTCCCTACTCAGCAGAGTCCAGAGCTGCCCCTCGGCTTTCAGCCCTGCTGTCCTGTGAGTTTTCTCAACATGTAAGTGAGACGAGAAAGGACTGAGCATGCCAGCACCAGGGTCGTGTGTTCAACTTTAGTATTAAAGCTGTACAAACAGTTAAAATCACACAGAACCAAAGTGAGAAGAGGAGGACTCCTCTGGGACAAGTGTGGGGAAAGGAGACCCACCTGACACTTTTTCCCATCCCAGGAGGTCCCAGGGACCCAGCTTGTTTCCACATTGGGGGAGCCCCTTGCAGAGCCATGGTGTCCTGACCAAGGGGACGTGTGACCCCAGGTGCAGGGTCTGGGGAGGTGAGGTCACCCTGGGACTGTGGACATGTGACCCAGGTGGAGGGGTCTGGGGAGGTGGGTCACCCTGGTGAGTGTGGATGTGTGGCCCCAGGTATAGGGTGCGGGGACTGTGTGGGTCTCACCATACCTGCATGGGTCAGGATCACATGGATGGGGAGACCGCATATGCGCTCTTTGCCTGCAGTGTGTCCTGTCCCCTTTGAGATTTCCAACCTCTGCATTAAGGGTGTTGTCCTGATTAACCTGTGGTTCCTTTTCTTCTCTTCATCTTGTCACAATCATATGAGGTCAGGCATGTTTGAGTGGGTTGCTGCTCTGTGTTCCGGTGAGTGACAACACTTGGTGGTATCGTATTAATACTATAGCATATCATGTCTAATCTATGGGGGTCACCACTGCCTGGGTCCCCCTGGACAGAGGTCAGGTGAGCACAGACTAGCCCCCCCTATGAATGGTCTCCCACGTGCTCTGTGAGGGTACCGTGATGGCCCCTAAGGTAGGGGACTGTGTCTGGGCCTCCGACATTTGTGATGAAGGGGAGTCGAAATGGAATCTCAATTAACAAGACATTATTTTAAGAATTTATTTTAAGTGAAATAAAACACACGTCACATACCCTTTATCATCATCACCATTTTAAGTGCACGTTTCTGAGGCATCAGATAGATTCACTTTCTCGTGGAGCCATCACCACCATCAGTAGAACTTTTCGTCCTGCAAAACCAAAATTCCACAACCATGAAAGTCTCATTCCCCATTCCCTCCCACTGCCCCTGGCACCGATATCCACTTCAGTCCCTGAGTTGTCGACTGCAGGGCACCCACTGGAGTGGAATCCTGCAGTGTTTGCTGACGGGTCATTTTGGAAGAGCTGACTTTCAGTCTGAAGCTCTGCCTGTTCGCATCTGAAGAATCTGCATTTAAGGAGAGGGTGTATGAGGAAGGGGGTGTATGCGGGACAAAGGTGTCCGGGGTGCAGGTGAGCCAGGACCTGACCAGCTGCCTTTTGGGTCCTCTGGTCCCATCTCTTGGTCTGTGCCTCATCTGCATCATCACTGTCCCCGCTGGCACCGCTGGGGTGTTGTTGTCTGAGTGAGAGTCCCCTGGTGTCCCTGCTCTCCTCCCCTCCTCCTGCTGGTTGGGGAGGGAACTGCTTGCTGTGTGGTCTCTACTCCTGAGGCATGAAGGACCCTGTAGCATGGACCTGCAGAGTGTGGGGTGTGGTCCCAAGAGCATGGGGCCCACATAGGACACGACATCGGGCCATGACAGGTGCTAGGGCTGCCTCATCACTGACAGGGAATGTTGCCCAGATCCTGCTCCAGAGGGCATGGTGGGTGGCCTGGGACACTAGAGGCCCCATTCCTATACTGGAGCTTGGAGAGTGCATCCCCATGGGCTGCAGATTCACCCCATATCTCAGACATATCCCTCTGTCCTGTCTTTGAACCCAGGAAAACGTGCTCTCTTGTCCACAACATAGGCCGGGTCCTGTTGATATTAGGATTCTTTAAGTTAGGCGTCCTGGGATAGCAGCTCCTTTTAGGCCTGAGAAGGAACAACTCCGGAGTGTACAACAATTTCAGATGAAACTAATATTCAATGACTATCCCTAACTACTCGGTTGTTGACTTCTATTAGTCATTATTCTCCTGGTTTTAGCTCTGATGTGGGGATTACAGAGGAGTCAACATTTAAATCTTCGTAATCTGTGTATTTGTAGCTTCAGTATCGTTACGGACCCATAGTTTTTTATGGTTTGGGAAGAGTTATTGATTTCATGTATCATGTAAAGGATTCACAATGATGATAGGGCAATTAAGATTACAATAATAGCTAGTAAATTGTTCACATTTTCTCTACCTGTGCATCTATTGTATGCATATGAGTTTAGATGTCAATATTAGTGAAATGATATAGAGGACTAGAGAACTTATTTTAAAAATCACTATTAATGTGTGATGAAGAAAATGTAAAAGTTCTTCCATAATCGGTGATGTTGTATCTTGAGAGCCTAGATGAAATTGATATGCCTTAGTCATATACAGGATTTTAGCCTATCATTTAACTTTGACAAAGCTACATCACTTTTTACTTTTATCTCATTTATTGAGGAAGACATAATTGTTATGGTGTTGGCTTGAAACTGGTTGAAAAGGACTTGAGTCCTTCCTTATTTTACATTTACATAGGTAGGATCTTGAAACGTAGGATATGGTGGAGGACATCCGTGTAACCATTCTAGGTTAGTAGTAGCAATTTCCACTGCTAAGACTTCTTGTTTAGACACAAATGCTTTTCAAAGTATGAAGATTATTAGCATTACTGCTGCTACTGAGATGAATGAGCCTAAAGACAAAATATTTCATGTTGTGTGTGCCTCAGGGTACTCAGACTAACGTAGTGACATACCTGAGAGGCCACGAAAGTGCTGCAGGAAGTCATATTTACGACTACAAATATACTTGTGAAGTGAATTTTTGCTCATGCTGAGTTAACTGTATAACCTGAGAATAGTGGGAATCAGTGTAGAAAGCCTCCTATAATAGTGAAGACTGCTCCCATGGACATTAGGTCATGGAAGTGTGCTACTACATAGTATGTATCCTGGAGGACAATGTCTGGGGATGAGTTGACTAAGATGATTCCTGTCAAACCACCTACTGTAAAAAGAAAAACTAAAGCCTAAAACTCATAATATAGTGGGAGGTCATATAGTATTACCTCCGTGAACAGTTGCTAACCAGGGACTTCCCTGGTGACGCAGTGGTTAAGAATTCGTCTGCCAATGCAGGGAACACGGGTTCGAGCCCTTGTCTGGGAAGATCCCACATGCCGCGGAGCAAAAAGCCCGTGTGCCACAACTACTGAGCCTGCCCTCTAGAGCCCGCAAGCCACAACTACTGAAGCCCACGCGCCTAGAGGCCGTGCTCTGCAACAAGAGAAGCCACTGCAATGAAAGGGCCGCACACCGCAACGAAGAGTACCTGCCGCTCACCGCAACCAGAGAAAGCCCATGCGCAGCAACCAAGACCCAACTCAGCCAAAAAAAAAAAAAAAAAGAAAAGAAAAAGAAAAATTAAATAAAGAGTTGCTAATCAGCTAGATACTTTTACTCCTGTAGGGCTAGAAGTAATTACGGTAGCTGATGCAAAGTATGCTCCTGAGTCCACAGCTATCCCTATGGTAAACATATGATGGGCCCACAAGAGAACTCCTAAAAAACCAGTGGACATGACTCATACTATTCCCAGATAGCTGAAAGGCAATTTTTGTCCTAAATAGTATGTAATGCTATGTGAGTTTATAAAAAACACTGTTAGGCCATGAATACAGACTTCAGGGTGAGCAAAGTATCAAAAGAGGTGTTGGTATAGGATTCGGTCTCCTCCTGAAGGGTCAAAGAAAGTAGTGTTTAGATTTCTATCTCTTAACAGCATGGCAATTCTGGCTGCTTGGACTGAGATTGGTAATTATAGTAATATGGCTATAGTTGGGGAAGATTAAACAAATAATGGTGTTTGGTATTGGGATATGACTGCTGGTTTTGTATTAAAGACTATAGTAATAAAAGTAATAATACCAAGAATTGAGGAGACACCTGCTAAATGTAAGGAGAAAACAGTTAGGTCGACAGAGGCTCCTGCATGGGCCAGATTGCAGGCTAGAGCTGAATACACCGTCCCACTGGTACCAGAACCAGCTTCTACTATTGGTGATATGAGTAGGAGTAAGAATGATGGGGGAAGTAGTCAAAAGTTTATATGATTTATTGGGGGAAATGCTACTTCAGGTGTCCGAGTTCTTAGTGGCCCAAGTCAGTTTTCAAAGCCTGCAATCATAACGGGTACAGTTATAAAGAAAATTATTAGAAGTGCAGGGACTGTTATGACAACCTTACAGATTTGGGCATCTCCAAGTAGCGGTCCAGGTCAGCATAGCTCAGCCTGGATTAATATAATTAAGGTGCTGCCTGCTACTCCAGCTCAAGCACCAAATAGTAAATATAAAATGGCGATATCTTTGTGATTTGTTGAAAATAATCAGCAGTGTATGAACAGAGGTAAAATGACTGAGTTAGCATTAGACTGTAAATCTAAAGACAGAGATTGAGCCCTCTTTCTGGCAAACCCTGTGGTGAATCAACAAATTGAATTGTAACTTCAGAGAAGCAGCTTCAATTCTGCCAGTGATTATCCTGCCTTTTTTTTTTTTTCTTTTTTTCTTTCTCAAATGAAGGAGAAGTAGACTGAAGTCAGTTGACTAGAGGATTTGCCTGTTAACTAAAGTTTCCTGGGGTTAAAACTCATCCATCTCGTAAAGATTTGGCTTCAATACAGTGTTTGCTTTACATTCAATTGATGTAGAATAAAGTCTTGCAATCCTTATTTTTAGGAATTAAGTAAATTTCACTTGTTTAGGGTTTTGAAAGCTCTTGGTCTGAACTAACCTAAATTCCTAGTCCAGCACCGATAGAATGGGTGTTGTGTGTAGTAACCGTGTGGGTATTATGATTGGTAATGATAGGAAGGTTATTTCTTTGTATGTTCAAATTGTTTTGTGTTTGTGTTGTTTAATGAAGGGAATATAGTTAGTGATGTGGAGTATGTTAGCTGCAAGTAGAAATATATGCTGAGGACTGCTATGATGGTTATTAGTGTTGGTAGAATGATGTTGTCGTTTTTGTTATCTCTTGGATAATTATTCATTTGGGTAGAAAGCCTGATAGTGATGGGCGATGTCCTAATGATACTATAATGGTGAGGAAAATGATTGTGATGGGAGGTGTTTTATCTCATGTGTGTGATAATGATACTCTTGTAGTACATGATCTGGGCATAAATAAGAAGAAGATAGTGTTGTTATGATATAAATTAGTATGTTTAGGATTGTTATAATCTGAATATACATTATAATAGCTGTTATTCATCCTATATGGGCAATTGATGAGGAGGGTGTAATATTTTCCAGGTGAGTATGGCGAAGTCTGCCTCAGCCTCCAGCTATGATTTATAATATCACTATGATTAATAGTATATTTAGGTTGATGGAAGGTGACCTGTGGTATAAAACTGATAGGGGTGCAATTTTGTCATGTTGATAGCATCAGGTCTGCTGTTCATGGGATGCCTCGTGTGACTTCAGGCACTCAGAAGTGAAATGGGGAAAGTCCTACTTTTGTGACAAGGGCGATTGTCATGAGGGTGGATGCTGCTGGATTAAAGATTCTTGTTATTCATTGTGCTCTTTGACCAGAGTATATTAGATTAATGATAATAGCCATTATAAGTAGTATTGATGTGGTGGACTGTTTTAGGAAATATTTGTTGGATGCTTCTGTAGCTTATGGGTTCATGTTTTTTATTAGAATGGGGATACCATTAACCAGTGTGAGCTTGTTATACAATTATATTTCCTGAGAAAATGGTCAGTAGAATGATGGTAAAAACAATGAGAGTTTATTAGCACAGGAAGGATATACAAAAATATTTTGGGGGTATGGGCCTGAAGCTTACTTAGAGAACTTTACTATATAGCATGTGGTGTAATGTGGTAGGTAGCATGGAGAATGTAAAATTATTAGGAAGAATTCAATTCCAGAAATAAGAGCATTGAAACCTCTGTGATTTACTCTATCAAAGTAACTCTTTTGTCAGACATATTTCTTAAATTTGTGGTGGGTTGCCTGGTATGATGACAATTAGTGAAAACTCTCATATACATAGGGTTTAATGTTAGTCGTAAAATACTTTTTATAAGAGATGTATGCGTTGATCATATCAAAATTGTAGGTAGGAGGCTCAAATTCATAGAAAGGAGATTGTTAGATGTGTTTAATGATGACTTGGGCTGTATATAATTCTGGCACCTAGGGATTGTCGAATGCTCCTAAAAATAGATTGCTGTGGAAATGTTTATTATAGGGAAATTGACATATTCTCTAGGAGGGACGGGGTGAATGGGCCTGCTACATTTTCTACATTGAAGACATATACAGGTTTTGATGCTACTTCCGTTTAATCAAGTGGGGCTTCGTTGGATTTCGGCTACTGCCGAGATAATCAAATTCTGGGTAGGGGTCAGGAGAAAATTAGTCATAGGTGTTCTTGTGTAATAATTACTGTTGAAAGTGTAAATGATCCATTTATCAGTAAGACTGAGAATAGAATAACTGCTACATTACTTCATATGAGATGATTGTCTGTGCTATTGCTCCTAGAGCTCCAATGAGTGAGTATTTTGAATGTGAAGTTCATCCAGATCTGAGGATGGAGCAAATGGCTAGGTGTGATATGGCTAATAGAAATAACATGCCTACATTTATATTCATTAGTGGATAAGATATGGGAAGGGGAATTCATGTTGTGAGAGCCAGGGTTAAGGCTAGCATTGGGGTTAAGGCTAGCAAGAGAAGCCACCGCAATGAGAAGCCCGCGCACCGCAACAAAGAGTAGCCCCCGCTTGCCGCAACTAGGCAAAGCCTGCGCATAGCAACGAAGACCCAACGCAGCCAAAAACAAATTAATTAATTAATTCGTTAACTATTTTAAACAAAAGTACTATATCCTTCTGTACAGCTTCTCTGGGAAGAACAGAGAGATGGCGTAGGAGAGTGAGAAAGACCAATATTTAGTGCACATCTCTCATGCAGCTGCTCTGCTGGCTCAGAGAGATTTATCCCCACTTTACAAAGGAGGAAATAATCTCAGAGAGGTTTAGTAATTTTCCCAAAGCCAAACAGCTATGGAGTGGCAGAACCAGGATCTGAACCAAGTCTGTTACCTTCAAAGCCTAAGTCCTCATCACAACAAAACTCAATTAATATTTACATTTATCGAATTACATTGCAACCTGGGGAGTTCTTGGCACAATCCTGAATAAGAGTGAGAAAGAAAGAAATAGCATTGTTCCTACAGTCAACCCAAATTTTTGGAGCAGCTGCTAGATGCCTGGCCCTTTTTGGGGTTCAGCAGTGGTCAAGACAGGAAGAGTCCTGCTTTCATGAACCACGTAGTGGGGAGGAGAGACGGGTGCAACTTGGGTGAGGGATTTCACCTTGCTGGACCTCTGTTTTGTCATCTGGAAAATGGGATGGGTGTTCCTCATTTTCTGGGATTGTCCAGCCCTCACATTCTCTGATTCCATAAGAAGCATTTGTTTTCCTGTTTCTTTAAAATTCATTCAGGCCGTGAGCTGTGATGAATGTTGTTAGCTGCTCCCCAAATCACTCTATTCCCAGCCTTTTCCTGTGATCAGGTCTTTCCCGAAACATGACTCACAGTCAGTCAAGTCACAGAACCTAAGGGGCACCCAGCAGAAAAATTCCAACCCTTGCTTCCCAGGAGCTCTGCGGTCTACCTGCCAGGTAAACTTAACTCACCTGGCACAAGGTGGCCATCCCTGGTTTCACATCAACATGATCTCAGGCACAAACCTCCTTGTCTTTCCATTTTGTCTTTAAGTTACTTGTTGAAACAACTGCACAAATATGACACAGATATAAAATCAGGCATCTTCTGCCCCCAGTGCCTACTAATAAATGATTTTCTGCCACTTTAATGATAAAGATAGAACATTTCAACATTCTGCTACCCTTATTATTTGTCATTTTTGTTGATATTTCTATTGACTACATCTTTCAATATTTTAACAATGGAACATTTATTTAGGGTGTTCCAGACCCAGCCTTTAGTGGTAAAGGTTTCGTTGTTATATTTCTATTATGTTTCCTTTCAAAATCATTATCCTATTTAAATGGATTAAGTCAATTCTATAGGCATTTATCTTATGATATTGATGAAATTGATACATAGAGGGCAGTAGTACAAGTTGATTGGACTTGAGAACCTCTATTAGCACAGTTAAGTATAAATATTATCTATATGTAAACCAAAGTACAGGCCGAGTGAGATTCTCTGACTTTTTTGCACTGTCTGCCCCTCAAGCCTGTGAGAAATGGACTATTTCTTGCCCTATCAGTAAACAAAGGATGTCACAGTCTTCAGCACTTGCAGCCCTCCAATGTGAGCCGGCGGGCCCTGAGGCACTCAGGATATGCAAATACAGAATGCAGGCGCCAGAGAGCTGAGGTGCATATCAAAGGAAGGAATTCAGTGAGCCCAGGCAAAGAAAAGCGCCGCATTCCTCACCTTGGGAGAGCTGGTTTTCCTTAGTTAACAATCACCTTTGGATGTTCCCCATTACCTGCGCCAGTTCCCTGCCCTGTCCCCTCCCCCCGGTACTTTAGCTCAGGGAGGAAGGAGCGCAGAGGGACTCGGCTGAATAAGGGGCCTGCGCGCCTCGGGAGGAGTTTTCAGCCGCTTTCCCCGCAGTCGGGAAGAGGGGCGCTGACGCTGCAACCGGACCCTGCGCCTCCCTTGCCCCGTTTCCCCTCAGGACGCTCAGGCCGACCCCCTCCTCACGCCCACCAGGCCTCGCGAGCCAGGACGAGGGCAGGGGCGAGAGGACGGACCGAATTTCCCGGGGACCAGACGCTGGAGGCCGCTCTTTCTGCACAGCAGCGGCGGGTGGCAGCGAAACCCTGCCCCTCAGAAGCTGGTCTTGTGCTGCCGCCCAGGCACCGGACCAGGCGGAGGGTCGGCGCCCACTTACCCGGCCCGCCGTCCCCGCGACTGTCATGGCTTCGGCCGCCGGGGCACCTCCAGAGCCGGCAGCCTCAGTGAGGTCGCCCTCCCCTCGGGCTCCGGGGCAGTTCCGTGAAGGTGGAGGGAAGAGACCCCGCCTGAGCCGGGAGTTCCAGCTCTGAGGAAACGCGGGCTCTGTTCAGCGCGCAGTGGGTGGGACCGCTCTGCCCCGAGGCCTTCCGGGAGGGAGCGGGGCGGCGGGGGAGGGAGCCGCCAGGAGCGCAGGGCCCCGTCGGGGGTCCTGGAAGGGCCGCCCGGCCTGGGGGCCACGCCCATTGTGGCCGCAGCCCAGGCCTTTTTCCTGGAATCCTACACAAAAAAATTAGAAAGATACACAGTCTATAGTAAAGACTCACAAATGATTGTTGCTGCTGTGCTCACTATTCTATTAAAGGTGTAAATCGATAAAACACTTTAAGTTCAAAATTAAATGTGAATTTTTACCTTTCTAATTATGTCTCTGATATTCACAGTTGTGGTTAATGAATCAGAGACTGTGGCATCACTAGTTAAAAATCAGCTTGTTAAAAAAATAGAACTCAGGCCCACCGGACCTACTGAATCACAAGCTGCACTTTTACAATCTCCCCAGTGTACTCGTGTACCCATGAATAGTTGAAAGGTACATTTCTACCTCGACAGGTCTTTTCTCTATGAGAAATACACACATTTTATCCAGTTTGATATAAATAAAACACTCAAAAATGCATATGCCTGTGTTGAAACCATCATTTTATCATTTCTTTTCCAGACAAGTATAGTCTCTATACTGGTTTTGTGGATCACATGCCATACTCTTTTCTTGTAGTTAGAAATAAGGTAGAGAAAGTTACTTTGTAAAAAAAAAATTATATATATATATATATATATATATATATATATATGTATTAGTGGATAATTGAAGAGACTCTTCTAAATTAAAACCTTCTCTTAACTTGCTGTTTTCTTCTTGGGTCATATTATGAACTCTTCCCGTGGCCACATGGCATGTGTACGTTTAATTTCAGGGACTGCTGACATTCCAGGATGTGGCCATAGATTTCTGTCAAGAGGAGTGAGAATGCCTGGACCAAGATCAATGGGAATTGTACAGGGATGTGATGTTATAGAAGTATAGGAACCTGCTCTCCTTGGGTGAGGATACCTTCCTTCCAGAATTCCTTATCCAACCACAGGGTTTGGAGTCCTTCATTTGTAGACTATCTCCTGGAATCTTCTGCTTCCTACAATAGGGTTTCAGATTGCAACGTTTCAGGAAAGATTGGGAGTTTGTGGGTATAATTTTTCTTATTCTTTTAAAATTGCAGCCTCCCTTTTAATATACTTTGTAACTGCTTGGGATGTGTCTATATGAACTGTGTACTATATGCTTCTGTTATAGTCCTTACAATATTTTATTGCCTTATTTTCTCTAACAATTTTCCATGGATTCTTTGGGCTTAAGGTATATTAAAAGGGAGACTGCGAATCTGGGACTTCCCTGGTGATGCAGTGATTAAGAATTCGCCTGCCAATGCAGGGGACCCGGTTCGATCCCCGGTCCGGGAAGATCTCACGTGCCACGGAACAACTAAGCCATTGGGCCACAACTACTGAGTCTGCACGCCACAACTACTGAAGCAGGTGTGTCTTGAGCCCATGCGCCATTTATTTTTGGGAGAATAAAACCGCTTCTGAGTGATTAAAATTTAGGCCAGCTAGTCAAAATGCTTTATCACCTGTTCTTCTAAAACACTGGTCAATGGAACAAGTTTTCCTAGGGATAACAGTGTAATTGTATTCTGGAGTTCATATGGGCAATATGGTTTATGACCTTGATGCTGGATCACGACATTTCAACGGTATAACTGCTATTAATTGTCTGTTTGTTCAACGATTAAAGTCTCACGTGATCTGAGTTCAGACTGGAGTCATCCTGGTTGGTTTCTGTCTATTGCAGATTTCTTCCAGTATGAAAGGACAAGAGCAATACGGCTTCCTTTACAAAATGTCTTCAAACTACATGATGATATAATCTACATTCAATTAATTTATACATACCCTACTGTAGAACAGGGTTCGTTACGCTGGCAGAGCCCGGTAATTATGTAAAACTGAAACTTTTTCTGCACTGGTTCAAGTCCTCTTCCTAAGAATATGTTTATAATCAACATTCTTTCACAAATTACCCAATTTAATTCACCATAGCATTCCTCAAATTAACCAAATGGAAAATCCTAGGCTATATACAAATCCAGAAAGGGCCAAAAATCATCAGCCCCCATGGATGATTACAACCCATTGCTGAGGCATTCAAATTACTTATTAAAGAACCACTATGTCCATCAACATCATCAATTTATATATTATTGCCCCAATGCTAGCCATAACCCTGCCTCTCACAACATGAATTCCTCTTCCCATATCTTATCCACTAATTAGTATAAATGTACGCATATTATTTCTATTAGCCATATCACACCTAGCCATTTATTCCATCCTCAGATCTGGATGAACTTCACATTCAAAATACTCACTCACTGGAGCTCCAGGAACAATAGCACAGAGGATCATCTCATATGAAGTAATGTAGCAGTTATTCTATTCTCAGTCTTACTGGTAAATGGATCATTTACACTTTCAACAGTAATTACTACACAAGAACACCTATGACTAATTTTCTCCTGACCCCTACCCAGAATTTGATTATCTCCGCAGTAGCAGAAATCCAGTGAAGCCCCACTTGATTTAACAGAAGTAGAATCAAAACCTGTACATGTCTTCAATGTAGAAAATGTAGCAGGCCCATTCACCGCGTCCTTCCTAGAGAATATGTCAATTTCCCTATAATAAACGTTTCCACAGCAATCTATTTTTAGGAGCATTCGACAATCCCTAGGTGCCAGAATTATAGATTCTTTCATCTTGTAAATATAGTTTTCTTTAAAAAATAATTTTTATAGTTTTACTACCTTTAAACAAAATGTACTCCATTGCTGTGGAATATTCCTTCATAGGAGCGTGCATGGTTCATTTCTGCATCCGTCGGTGATGGCCTTCAGGTTCCTTCAGGTTTGGCTCCTGTGGCTGCCAGTCCATGTCCGTGTGTCCTGGTGCAGGGCTGGTGGGTTTGTGTTCAACTGGGAGGAGCACTGTGGGTCTCTGTGCACGGACTTCGCTATCTGAGGCCCGATTGCTTCAGAAGTGGTTGCATCCCCCCGTTGCGTACCAGGCTTTCCATTGCTCCACATCCTGCTGATATTTGATACTATGTCTTTCATGTCTGCCATTCTGGTAGGTGTATGCACAGTATTTTTCTTATGGCTTTAATCCCTCTGTTGTTAGTGAAGTTGTGCATCTTGTGGTATTCATGGACTATTTCCTGTTGTTTTCGGAAAAGTTTTAAAAATTGTGGTCTGGTACACATAACATAAAATGTACTATCTTAACCATTTTTAAGTGCACATTTCAGGGTCGGGAAGTAATTCACACTGTTGTGCAAACCTGACCACCATCATCCTCCAGAACTTTTTCATCTTGCAAAATTGAAACAGTCCCCATTAAACACTCACTCCCCATTGTCCCTCCCTCAGCCTCTGGCCCTCCACATCCTACTTTATGTCTCTATATTTCCGACTGCTCTAGGGGCCTTGTATGAGTGGATCAAGCACTGTTTGTTTTTTTGTGTCTAGCTTACATCACTGAGCATAATGCCCTCAAGGTTCATCCCTGCTGCATCCTGTGTCAGAATTGACTTCCTTTTTAGGCTGAATAGCATTCCCTTCTATTGATGGACCGTGTTTTTCTTCTCCATTCTTCCATTAGTGGACACATGTAATATCTACATTCATTTCTGCTGTCATAATATTTGTGGAATAAAATCAGAAAGTCCTATGAATCAAAAGTCATTTGCCATTAACTTTTTTCTTAAACTTTTTGTTGTGGAAAACATCAAGGCTAAGAAAAGGGAAAAATACATGTCAGCTTCACTTGTGTTCAGGAATTAATGCTTTACGGATTCACTTTATTCCCTGTGTGTGTGCTATGCGTGTGCATGTGCCTGTTTGCATAAATATGCTGTGCATGTGGATAGGTATGTGAACTTGCACACATTAGTGTGTGCATGGGCATATGGGTGCATGTGTGTTCACATGCTAGTGAGTGAATATATTTGTGCTGTGCACGTGCATATGTTTGTGTGTGTGCTGTGCCTGCCTGTGCGCACACCTGTGTGTTTGCTGGAACCACTTGCAAGTTGGCTGCAGACTGAATTGTGCCCCAGATATATCCGCACGCAGCTGCTCTAACAATCCTGAGTAGCCACGTAAAGGTCACAGATCTCAGGGATTTAAATGGATGGAGCAGGATATCCTGACACAGAGTTTGTCTTCCAATGACTGTCACTGTCTCAGTAACATCCTTCACACCTTCTTTAAGCCGCATTCAGGGTCCAGTTTAGACTCCCATTACATTCAGTCACCTGTCCCAGGTCCCCTAAAGCAACAATGTCACCGTGGGAGAGCCCGGCCAAGGCTGGGGGTGCCCCTCCTGTTGGCCTGGCCTCCAGGCCCTGCCCTTGGCTCCTGTTTCCTCATATCTCAGCCAGGCCCCGACTTGGATCGGGCCGCCACCTCTTTCCTCACAGGGTCCCATCGCCCAGTCAAGGGGGTTCATTCTCCCCCTAAACACAGCATCAGGAGTTGGGGGCTGACAGTCCACACTGGGTCTCCTTCATGTGAGACCCTGTGCTGTTGAAAGAGCAGGCACCCTGCCCTCGGGGGTGGGGGACTGGGGGGCGACATGCGGCCCACGATGGGCAGGCGGGTCTCCGGGTGGGGCGAGCCAGTGTGCAAGGAGTTCCGCGGTGGGTTCTCCTCTCCAACGGCTTCTGTGCCCCTACCTCTCCCCGTGCCTCCCCTCGAAGACAGCGCGGTGCCCGGGTTGGGAACCATGGGAGCCGTCAGCCACCGCCCCCTCTACACACACACACACACACGCACACGCACACGCACACGCACACGCACACGCTGCAGGGAAGCAGGACCTGAGTGCAGGGCTCTCAGCGGCCCTGAGCGCCCCGCCCGGAATCGGCCAGCCGAATGGACAGACCGGATCTCCCGGCCCGGACCATGCAGGACTCTCCTGACCTGGCTTGCAGTGTGGCCGCCTCCTTCTGGAAGCCTGGGAGGCTGGAATCAGGCCACTTCTTGTCTGTCCTGGCAGCAGACTGGGCTGCACTCTAAGAAGTTCGTGGCTCGCCCGTGGATCCTGACCATCAGGTGGTCAGAGAAATTGGGAACATTTCTGTTTTACCTGTTGAAATGTTTAATGACAAAGATTTTGTTCAGTTTCCTGACGTGGGTGTCCAAAGATGAGAGACCCATGTGTGTGATCTGTACCCCCTATGAGATCAGCCCTAAGCTACTTTAAACATGATCAAGTTGTGTCTACATGGTAGATTTAGACCTCTGCATGTCCTGTCTACTGATTATGTTTAGAGCTGACCATGTGTTGTCTATAATAAGAAGATTTAGACCTGACCAAGTTCTGTGTACGCTAGGACTATGGGGACCTGGGTAGAGACCCGGCCTGGCCTCAGTACTGGGAAGTTCCGTGCCTGCATCTGAATGTCAGTGCTTAGATGTCTGGGGTCTGGAGCTGAGGTGGGCTTGTCTACGTAACAGCCTCTCTTCTGAGTGTGGTGACCTGGTCCTCCCAAGGGTCAGTGCTATGGTCGGGGCCTTAGTCTTAATCCCTGCAAGGTTCACCTTCCCTGGGGTTCATGGAGAATCCTCAGGAGGACTACCTGGCAATAATTCCAATTTACCAGCACGTGCATGGTGCATAGGGAAGCAGGTTTAGCTTCTGAATTGATTGCAGGGCACGCAGATCGGGCAAAAGGCCGATGGGTGACAGCTGAGGCTGCTGCTGAGCTCTCCCTCCAGTCTACCGTCCCTACTCAGCAGAGTCCAGAGCTGCCCCTCGGCTTTCAGCCCTGCTGTCCTGTGAGTTTTCTCAACATGTAAGTGAGACGAGAAAGGACTGAGCATGCCAGCACCAGGGTCGTGTGTTCAACTTTAGTATTAAAGCTGTACAAACAGTTAAAATCACACAGAACCAAAGTGAGAAGAGGAGGACTCCTCTGGGACAAGTGTGGGGAAAGGAGACCCACCTGACACTTTTTCCCATCCCAGGAGGTCCCAGGGACCCAGCTTGTTTCCACATTGGGGGAGCCCCTTGCAGAGCCATGGTGTCCTGACCAAGGGGACGTGTGACCCCAGGTGCAGGGTCTGGGGAGGTGAGGTCACCCTGGGACTGTGGACATGTGACCCAGGTGGAGGGGTCTGGGGAGGTGGGTCACCCTGGTGAGTGTGGATGTGTGGCCCCAGGTATAGGGTGCGGGGACTGTGTGGGTCTCACCATACCTGCATGGGTCAGGATCACATGGATGGGGAGACCGCATATGCGCTCTTTGCCTGCAGTGTGTCCTGTCCCCTTTGAGATTTCCAACCTCTGCATTAAGGGTGTTGTCCTGATTAACCTGTGGTTCCTTTTCTTCTCTTCATCTTGTCACAATCATATGAGGTCAGGCATGTTTGAGTGGGTTGCTGCTCTGTGTTCCGGTGAGTGACAACACTTGGTGGTGTCGTATTAATACTATAGCATATCATATGTCTAATCTATGGGGGTCACCACTGCCTGGGTCCCCCTGGACAGAGGTCAGGTGAGCACAGACTAGCCCCCCCTATGAATGGTCTCCCACGTGCTCTGTGAGGGTACCGTGATGGCCCCTAAGGTAGGGGACTGTGTCTGGGCCTCCGACATTTGTGATGAAGGGGAGTCGAAATGGAATCTCAATTAACAAGACATTATTTTAAGAATTTATTTTAAGTGAAATAAAACACACGTCACATACCCTTTACCATCATCACCATTTTAAGTGCACGTTTCTGAGGCATCAGATAGATTCACTTTCTCGTGGAGCCATCACCACCATCAGTAGAACTTTTCGTCCTGCAAAACCAAAATTCCACAACCATGAAAGTCTCATTCCCCATTCCCTCCCACTGCCCCTGGCACCGATATCCACTTCAGTCCCTGAGTTGTCGACTGCAGGGCACCCACTGGAGTGGAATCCTGCAGTGTTTGCTGACGGGTCATTTTGGAAGAGCTGACTTTCAGTCTGAAGCTCTGCCTGTTCGCATCTGAAGAATCTGCATTTAAGGAGAGGGTGTATGAGGAAGGGGGTGTATGCGGGACAAAGGTGTCCGGGGTGCAGGTGAGCCAGGACCTGACCAGCTGCCTTTTGGGTCCTCTGGTCCCATCTCTTGGTCTGTGCCTCATCTGCATCATCACTGTCCCCGCTGGCACCGCTGGGGTGTTGTTGTCTGAGTGAGAGTCCCCTGGTGTCCCTGCTCTCCTCCCCTCCTCCTGCTGGTTGGGGAGGGAACTGCTTGCTGTGTGGTCTCTACTCCTGAGGCATGAAGGACCCTGTAGCATGGACCTGCAGAGTGTGGGGTGTGGTCCCAAGAGCATGGGGCCCACATAGGACACGACATCGGGCCGTGACAGGTGCTAGGGCTGCCTCATCACTGACAGGGAATGTTGCCCAGATCCTGCTCCAGAGGGCATGGTGGGTGGCCTGGGACCCTAGAGGCCCCATTCCTATACTGGAGCTTGGAGAGTGCATCCCCATGGGCTGCAGATTCACCCCATATCTCAGACATATCCCTCTGTCCTGTCTTTGAACTCAGGAAAACGTGCTCTCTTGTCCACAACATAGGCCGGGTCCTGTTGATATTAGGATTCTTTAAGTTAGGCGTCCTGGGATAGCAGCTCCTTTTAGGCCTGAGAAGGAACAACTCCGGAGTGTACAACAATTTCAGATGAAACTAATATTCAATGACTATCCCTAACTACTCGGTTGTTGACTTCTATTAGTCATTATTCTCCTGGTTTTAGCTCTGATGTGGGGATTACAGAGGAGTCAACATTTAAATCTTCGTAATCTGTGTATTTGTAGCTTCAGTATCGTTACGGACCCATAGTTTTTTATGGTTTGGGAAGAGTTATTGATTTCATGTATCATGTAAAGGATTCACAATGATGATAGGGCAATTAAGATTACAATAATAGCTAGTAAATTGTTCACATTTTCTCTACCTGTGCATCTATTGTATGCATATGAGTTTAGATGTCAATATTAGTGAAATGATATAGAGGACTAGAGAACTTATTTTAAAAATCACTATTAATGTGTGATGAAGAAAATGTAAAAGTTCTTCCATAATCGGTGATGTTGTATCTTGAGAGCCTAGATGAAATTGATATGCCTTAGTCATATACAGGATTTTAGCCTATCATTTAACTTTGACAAAGCTACATCACTTTTTACTTTTATCTCATTTATTGAGGAAGACATAATTGTTATGGTGTTGGCTTGAAACTGGTTGAAAAGGACTTGAGTCCTTCCTTATTTTACATTTACATAGGTAGGATCTTGAAACGTAGGATATGGTGGAGGACATCCGTGTAACCATTCTAGGTTAGGAGTAGCAATTTCCACTGCTAAGACTTCTTGTTTAGACACAAATGCTTTTCAAAGTATGAAGATTATTAGCATTACTGCTGCTACTGAGATGAATGAGCCTAAAGACAAAATATTTCATGTTGTGTGTGCCTCAGGGTACTCAGACTAACGTAGTGACATACCTGAGAGGCCACGAAAGTGCTGCAGGAAGTCATATTTACGACTACAAATATACTTGTGAAGTGAATTTTTGCTCATGCTGAGTTAACTGTATAACCTGAGAATAGTGGGAATCAGTGTAGAAAGCCTCCTATAATAGTGAAGACTGCTCCCATGGACATTAGGTCATGGAAGTGTGCTACTACATAGTATGTATCCTGGAGGACAATGTCTGGGGATGAGTTGACTAAGATGATTCCTGTCAAACCACCTACTGTAAAAAGAAAAACTAAAGCCTAAAACTCATAATATAGTGGGAGGTCATATAGTATTACCTCCGTGAACAGTTGCTAACCAGGGACTTCCCTGGTGACGCAGTGGTTAAGAATTCGTCTGCCAATGCAGGGAACACGGGTTCGAGCCCTTGTCTGGGAAGATCCCACATGCCGCGGAGCAAAAAGCCCGTGTGCCACAACTACTGAGCCTGCCCTCTAGAGCCCGCAAGCCACAACTACTGAAGCCCACGCGCCTAGAGGCCGTGCTCTGCAACAAGAGAAGCCACTGCAATGAAAGGGCCGCACACCGCAACGAAGAGTACCTGCCGCTCACCGCAACCAGAGAAAGCCCATGCGCAGCAACCAAGACCCAACTCAGCCAAAAAAAAAAAAAAAAAGAAAAGAAAAAGAAAAATTAAATAAAGAGTTGCTAATCAGCTAGATACTTTTACTCCTGTAGGGATAGAAGTAATTACGGTAGCTGATGCAAAGTATGCTCCTGAGTCCACAGCTATCCCTATGGTAAACATATGATGGGCCCACAAGAGAACTCCTAAAAAACCAGTGGACATGACTCATACTATTCCCAGATAGCTGAAAGGCAATTTTTGTCCTAAATAGTATGTAATGCTATGTGAGTTTATAAAAAACACTGTTAGGCCATGAATACAGACTTCAGGGTGAGCAAAGTATCAAAAGAGGTGTTGGTATAGGATTCGGTCTCCTCCTGAAGGGTCAAAGAAAGTAGTGTTTAGATTTCTATCTCTTAACAGCATGGCAATTCTGGCTGCTTGGACTGAGATTGGTAATTATAGTAATATGGCTATAGTTGGGGAAGATTAAACAAATAATGGTGTTTGGTATTGGGATATGACTGCTGGTTTTGTATTAAAGACTATAGTAATAAAAGTAATAATACCAAGAATTGAGGAGACACCTGCTAAATGTAAGGAGAAAACAGTTAGGTCGACAGAGGCTCCTGCATGGGCCAGATTGCAGGCTAGAGCTGAATACACCGTCCCACTGGTACCAGAACCAGCTTCTACTATTGGTGATATGAGTAGGAGTAAGAATGATGGGGGAAGTAGTCAAAAGTTTATATGATTTATTGGGGGAAATGCTACTTCAGGTGTCCGAGTTCTTAGTGGCCCAAGTCAGTTTTCAAAGCCTGCAATCATAACGGGTACAGTTATAAAGAAAATTATTAGAAGTGCAGGGACTGTTATGACAACCTTACAGATTTGGGCATCTCCAAGTAGCGGTCCAGGTCAGCATAGCTCAGCCTGGATTAATATAATTAAGGTGCTGCCTGCTACTCCAGCTCAAGCACCAAATAGTAAATATAAAATGGCGATATCTTTGTGATTTGTTGAAAATAATCAGCAGTGTATGAACAGAGGTAAAATGACTGAGTTAGCATTAGACTGTAAATCTAAAGACAGAGATTGAGCCCTCTTTCTGGCAAACCCTGTGGTGAATCAACAAATTGAATTGTAACTTCAGAGAAGCAGCTTCAATTCTGCCAGTGATTATCCTGCCTTTTTTTTTTTTTTCTTTTTTTCTTTCTCAAATGAAGGAGAAGTAGACTGAAGTCAGTTGACTAGAGGATTTGCCTGTTAACTAAAGTTTCCTGGGGTTAAAACTCATCCATCTCGTAAAGATTTGGCTTCAATACAGTGTTTGCTTTACATTCAATTGATGTAGAATAAAGTCTTGCAATCCTTATTTTTAGGAATTAAGTAAATTTCACTTGTTTAGGGTTTTGAAAGCTCTTGGTCTGAACTAACCTAAATTCCTAGTCCAGCACCGATAGAATGGGTGTTGTGTGTAGTAACCGTGTGGGTATTATGATTGGTAATGATAGGAAGGTTATTTCTTTGTATGTTCAAATTGTTTTGTGTTTGTGTTGTTTAATGAAGGGAATATAGTTAGTGATGTGGAGTATGTTAGCTGCAAGTAGAAATATATGCTGAGGACTGCTATGATGGTTATTAGTGTTGGTAGAATGATGTTGTCGTTTTTGTTATCTCTTGGATAATTATTCATTTGGGTAGAAAGCCTGATAGTGATGGGCGATGTCCTAATGATACTATAATGGTGAGGAAAATGATTGTGATGGGAGGTGTTTTATCTCATGTGTGTGATAATGATACTCTTGTAGTACATGATCTGGGCATAAATAAGAAGAAGATAGTGTTGTTATGATATAAATTAGTATGTTTAGGATTGTTATAATCTGAATATACATTATAATAGCTGTTATTCATCCTATATGGGCAATTGATGAGGAGGGTGTAATATTTTCCAGGTGAGTATGGCGAAGTCTGCCTCAGCCTCCAGCTATGATTTATAATATCACTATGATTAATAGTATATTTAGGTTGATGGAAGGTGACCTGTGGTATAAAACTGATAGGGGTGCAATTTTGTCATGTTGATAGCATCAGGTCTGCTGTTCATGGGATGCCTCGTGTGACTTCAGGCACTCAGAAGTGAAATGGGGAAAGTCCTACTTTTGTGACAAGGGCGATTGTCATGAGGGTGGATGCTGCTGGATTAAAGATTCTTGTTATTCATTGTGCTCTTTGACCAGAGTATATTAGATTAATGATAAAAGCCATTATAAGTAGTATTGATGTGGTGGACTGTTTTAGGAAATATTTGTTGGATGCTTCTGTAGCTTATGGGTTCATGTTTTTTATTAGAATGGGGATACCATTAACCAGTGTGAGCTTGTTATACAATTATATTTCCTGAGAAAATGGTCAGTAGAATGATGGTAAAAACAATGAGAGTTTATTAGCACAGGAAGGATATACAAAAATATTTTGGGGGTATGGGCCTGAAGCTTACTTAGAGAACTTTACTATATAGCATGTGGTGTAATGTGGTAGGTAGCATGGAGAATGTAAAATTATTAGGAAGAATTCAATTCCAGGAATAAGAGCATTGAAACCTCTGTGATTTACTCTATCAAAGTAACTCTTTTGTCAGACATATTTCTTAAATTTGTGGTGGGTTGCCTGGTATGATGACAATTAGTGAAAACTCTCATATACATAGGGTTTAATGTTAGTCGTAAAATACTTTTTATAAGAGATGTATGCGTTGATCATATCAAAATTGTAGGTAGGAGGCTCAAATTCATAGAAAGGAGATTGTTAGATGTGTTTAATGATGACTTGGGCTGTATATAATTCTGGCACCTAGGGATTGTCGAATGCTCCTAAAAATAGATTGCTGTGGAAATGTTTATTATAGGGAAATTGACATATTCTCTAGGAGGGACGGGGTGAATGGGCCTGCTACATTTTCTACATTGAAGACATATACAGGTTTTGATGCTACTTCCGTTTAATCAAGTGGGGCTTCGTTGGATTTCGGCTACTGCCGAGATAATCAAATTCTGGGTAGGGGTCAGGAGAAAATTAGTCATAGGTGTTCTTGTGTAATAATTACTGTTGAAAGTGTAAATGATCCATTTATCAGTAAGACTGAGAATAGAATAACTGCTACATTACTTCATATGAGATGATTGTCTGTGCTATTGCTCCTAGAGCTCCAATGAGTGAGTATTTTGAATGTGAAGTTCATCCAGATCTGAGGATGGAGCAAATGGCTAGGTGTGATATGGCTAATAGAAATAACATGCCTACATTTATATTCATTAGTGGATAAGATATGGGAAGAGGAATTCATGTTGTGAGAGCCAGGGTTAAGGCTAGCATTGGGGTTAAGGCTAGCAAGAGAAGCCACCGCAATGAGAAGCCCGCGCACCGCAACAAAGAGTAGCCCCCGCTTGCCGCAACTAGGCAAAGCCTGCGCATAGCAACGAAGACCCAACGCAGCCAAAAACAAATTAATTAATTAATTCGTTAACTATTTTAAACAAAAGTACTATATCCTTCTGTACAGCTTCTCTGGGAAGAACAGAGAGATGGCGTAGGAGAGTGAGAAAGACCAATATTTAGTGCACATCTCTCATGCAGCTGCTCTGCTGGCTCAGAGAGATTTATCCCCACTTTACAAAGGAGGAAATAATCTCAGAGAGGTTTAGTAATTTTCCCAAAGCCAAACAGCTATGGAGTGGCAGAACCAGGATCTGAACCAAGTCTGTTACCTTCAAAGCCTAAGTCCTCATCACAACAAAACTCAATTAATATTTACATTTATCGAATTACATTGCAACCTGGGGAGTTCTTGGCACAATCCTGAATAAGAGTGAGAAAGAAAGAAATAGCATTGTTCCTACAGTCAACCCAAATTTTTGGAGCAGCTGCTAGATGCCTGGCCCTTTTTGGGGTTCAGCAGTGGTCAAGACAGGAAGAGTCCTGCTTTCATGAACCACGTAGTGGGGAGGAGAGACGGGTGCAACTTGGGTGAGGGATTTCACCTTGCTGGACCTCTGTTTTGTCATCTGGAAAATGGGATGGGTGTTCCTCATTTTCTGGGATTGTCCAGCCCTCACATTCTCTGATTCCATAAGAAGCATTTGTTTTCCTGTTTCTTTAAAATTCATTCAGGCCGTGAGCTGTGATGAATGTTGTTAGCTGCTCCCCAAATCACTCTATTCCCAGCCTTTTCCTGTGATCAGGTCTTTCCCGAAACATGACTCACAGTCAGTCAAGTCACAGAACCTAAGGGGCACCCAGCAGAAAAATTCCAACCCTTGCTTCCCAGGAGCTCTGCGGTCTACCTGCCAGGTAAACTTAACTCACCTGGCACAAGGTGGCCATCCCTGGTTTCACATCAACATGATCTCAGGCACAAACCTCCTTGTCTTTCCATTTTGTCTTTAAGTTACTTGTTGAAACAACTGCACAAATATGACACAGATATAAAATCAGGCATCTTCTGCCCCCAGTGCCTACTAATAAATGATTTTCTGCCACTTTAATGATAAAGATAGAACATTTCAACATTCTGCTACCCTTATTATTTGTCATTTTTGTTGATATTTCTATTGACTACATCTTTCAATATTTTAACAATGGAACATTTATTTAGGGTGTTCCAGACCCAGCCTTTAGTGGTAAAGGTTTCGTTGTTATATTTCTATTATGTTTCCTTTCAAAATCATTATCCTATTTAAATGGATTAAGTCAATTCTATAGGCATTTATCTTATGATATTGATGAAATTGATACATAGAGGGCAGTAGTACAAGTTGATTGGACTTGAGAACCTCTATTAGCACAGTTAAGTATAAATATTATCTATATGTAAACCAAAGTACAGGCCGAGTGAGATTCTCTGACTTTTTTGCACTGTCTGCCCCTCAAGCCTGTGAGAAATGGACTATTTCTTGCCCTATCAGTAAACAAAGGATGTCACAGTCTTCAGCACTTGCAGCCCTCCAATGTGAGCCGGCGGGCCCTGAGGCACTCAGGATATGCAAATACAGAATGCAGGCGCCAGAGAGCTGAGGTGCATATCAAAGGAAGGAATTCAGTGAGCCCAGGCAAAGAAAAGCGCCGCATTCCTCACCTTGGGAGAGCTGGTTTTCCTTAGTTAACAATCACCTTTGGATGTTCCCCATTACCTGCGCCAGTTCCCTGCCCTGTCCCCTCCCCCCGGTACTTTAGCTCAGGGAGGAAGGAGCGCAGAGGGACTCGGCTGAATAAGGGGCCTGCGCGCCTCGGGAGGAGTTTTCAGCCGCTTTCCCCGCAGTCGGGAAGAGGGGCGCTGACGCTGCAACCGGACCCTGCGCCTCCCTTGCCCCGTTTCCCCTCAGGACGCTCAGGCCGACCCCCTCCTCACGCCCACCAGGCCTCGCGAGCCAGGACGAGGGCAGGGGCGAGAGGACGGACCGAATTTCCCGGGGACCAGACGCTGGAGGCCGCTCTTTCTGCACAGCAGCGGCGGGTGGCAGCGAACCCCTGCCCCTCAGAAGCTGGTCTTGTGCTGCCGCCCGGGCACCGGACCAGGCGGAGGGTCGGCGCCCACTTACCCGGCCCGCCGTCCCCGCGACTGTCATGGCTTCGGCCGCCGGGGCACCTCCAGAGCCGGCAGCCTCAGTGAGGTCGCCCTCCCCTCGGGCTCCGGGGCAGTTCCGTGAAGGTGGAGGGAAGAGACCCCGCCTGAGCCGGGAGTTCCAGCTCTGAGGAAACGCGGGCTCTGTTCAGCGCGCAGTGGGTGGGACCGCTCTGGCCCGAGGCCTTCCGGGAGGGAGCGGGGCGGCGGGGGAGGGAGCCGCCAGGAGCGCAGGGCCCCGTCGGGGGTCCTGGAAGGGCCGCCCGGCCTGGGGGCCACGCCCATTGTGGCCGCAGCCCAGGCCTTTTTCCTGGAATCCTACACAAAAAAATTAGAAAGATACACAGTCTATAGTAAATACTCACAAATGATTGTTGCTGCTGTGCTCACTATTCTATTAAAGGTGTAAATCGATAAAACACTTTAAGTTCAAAATTAAATGTGAATTTTTACCTTTCTAATTATGTCTCTGATATTCACAGTTGTGGTTAATGAATCAGAGACTGTGGCATCACTAGTTAAAAATCAGCTTGTTAAAAAAATAGAACTCAGGCCCACCGGACCTACTGAATCACAAGCTGCACTTTTACAATCTCCCCAGTGTACTCGTGTACCCATGAATAGTTGAAAGGTACATTTCTACCTCGACAGGTCTTTTCTCTATGAGAAATACACACATTTTATCCAGTTTGATATAAATAAAACACTCAAAAATGCATATGCCTGTGTTGAAACCATCATTTTATCATTTCTTTTCCAGACAAGTATAGTCTCTATACTGGTTTTGTGGATCACATGCCATACTCTTTTCTTGTAGTTAGAAATAAGGTAGAGAAAGTTACTTTGTAAAAAAAAAATTATATATATATATATATATATATATATATATATGTATTAGTGGATAATTGAAGAGACTCTTCTAAATTAAAACCTTCTCTTAACTTGCTGTTTTCTTCTTGGGTCATATTATGAACTCTTCCCGTGGCCAAATGGCATGTGTACGTTTAATTTCAGGGACTGCTGACATTCCAGGATGTGGCCATAGATTTCTGTCAAGAGGAGTGAGAATGCCTGGACCAAGATCAATGGGAATTGTACAGGGATGTGATGTTATAGAAGTATAGGAACCTGCTCTCCTTGGGTGAGGATACCTTCCTTCCAGAATTCCTTATCCAACCACAGGGTTTGGAGTCCTTCATTTGTAGACTATCTCCTGGAATCTTCTGCTTCCTACAATAGGGTTTCAGATTGCAACGTTTCAGGAAAGATTGGGAGTTTGTGGGTATAATTTTTCTTATGCTTTTAAAATTGCAGCCTCCCTTTTAATATACTTTGTAACTGCTTGGGATGTGTCTATATGAACTGTGTACTATATGCTTCTGTTATAGTCCTTACAATATTTTATTGCCTTATTTTCTCTAACAATTTTCCATGGATTCTTTGGGCTTAAGGTATATTAAAAGGGAGACTGCGAATCTGGGACTTCCCTGGTGATGCAGTGATTAAGAATTCGCCTGCCAATGCAGGGGACCCGGTTCGATCCCCGGTCCGGGAAGATCTCACGTGCCACGGAACAACTAAGCCATTGGGCCACAACTACTGAGTCTGCACGCCACAACTACTGAAGCAGGTGTGTCTTGAGCCCATGCGCCATTTATTTTTGGGAGAATAAAACCGCTTCTGAGTGATTAAAATTTAGGCCAGCTAGTCAAAATGCTTTATCACCTGTTCTTCTAAAACACTGGTCAATGGAACAAGTTTTCCTAGGGATAACAGTGTAATTGTATTCTGGAGTTCATATGGGCAATATGGTTTATGACCTTGATGCTGGATCACGACATTTCAACGGTATAACTGCTATTAATTGTCTGTTTGTTCAACGATTAAAGTCTCACGTGATCTGAGTTCAGACTGGAGTCATCCTGGTTGGTTTCTGTCTATTGCAGATTTCTTCCAGTATGAAAGGACAAGAGCAATACGGCTTCCTTTACAAAATGTCTTCAAACTACATGATGATATAATCTACATTCAATTAATTTATACATACCCTACTGTAGAACAGGGTTCGTTACGCTGGCAGAGCCCGGTAATTATGTAAAACTGAAACTTTTTCTGCACTGGTTCAAGTCCTCTTCCTAAGAATATGTTTATAATCAACATTCTTTCACAAATTACCCAATTTAATTCACCATAGCATTCCTCAAATTAACCAAATGGAAAATCCTAGGCTATATACAAATCCAGAAAGGGCCAAAAATCATCAGCCCCCATGGATGATTACAACCCATTGCTGAGGCATTCAAATTACTTATTAAAGAACCACTATGTCCATCAACATCATCAATTTATATATTATTGCCCCAATGCTAGCCATAACCCTGCCTCTCACAACATGAATTCCTCTTCCCATATCTTATCCACTAATTAGTATAAATGTAGGCATATTATTTCTATTAGCCATATCACACCTAGCCATTTATTCCATCCTCAGATCTGGATGAACTTCACATTCAAAATACTCACTCACTGGAGCTCCAGGAACAATAGCACAGAGGATCATCTCATATGAAGTAATGTAGCAGTTATTCTATTCTCAGTCTTACTGGTAAATGGATCATTTACACTTTCAACAGTAATTACTACACAAGAACACCTATGACTAATTTTCTCCTGACCCCTACCCAGAATTTGATTATCTCCGCAGTAGCAGAAATCCAGTGAAGCCCCACTTGATTTAACAGAAGTAGAATCAAAACCTGTACATGTCTTCAATGTAGAAAATGTAGCAGGCCCATTCACCGCGTCCTTCCTAGAGAATATGTCAATTTCCCTATAATAAACGTTTCCACAGCAATCTGTTTTTAGGAGCATTCGACAATCCCTAGGTGCCAGAATTATAGATTCTTTCATCTTGTAAATATAGTTTTCTTTAAAAAATAATTTTTATAGTTTTACTACCTTTAAACAAAATGTACTCCATTGCTGTGGAATATTCCTTCATAGGAGCGTGCATGGTTCATTTCTGCATCCGTCGGTGATGGCCTTCAGGTTCCTTCAGGTTTGGCTCCTGTGGCTGCCAGTCCATGTCCGTGTGTCCTGGTGCAGGGCTGGTGGGTTTGTGTTCAACTGGGAGGAGCACTGTGGGTCTCTGTGCACGGACTTCGCTATCTGAGGCCCGATTGCTTCAGAAGTGGTTGCATCCCCCCGTTGCGTACCAGGCTTTCCATTGCTCCACATCCTGCTGATATTTGATACTATGTCTTTCATGTCTGCCATTCTGGTAGGTGTATGCACAGTATTTTTCTTATGGCTTTAATCCCTCTGTTGTTAGTGAAGTTGTGCATCTTGTGGTATTCATGGACTATTTCCTGTTGTTTTTGGAAAAGTTTTAAAAATTGTGGTCTGGTACACATAACATAAAATGTACTATCTTAACCATTTTTAAGTGCACATTTCAGGGTCGGGAAGTAATTCACACTGTTGTGCAAACCTGACCACCATCATCCTCCAGAACTTTTTCATCTTGCAAAATTGAAACAGTCCCCATTAAACACTCACTCCCCATTGTCCCTCCCTCAGCCTCTGGCCCTCCACATCCTACTTTATGTCTCTATATTTCCGACTGCTCTAGGGGCCTTGTATGAGTGGATCAAGCACTGTTTGTTTTTTTGTGTCTAGCTTACATCACTGAGCATAATGCCCTCAAGGTTCATCCCTGCTGCATCCTGTGTCAGAATTGACTTCCTTTTTAGGCTGAATAGCATTCCCTTCTATTGATGGACCGTGTTTTTCTTCTCCATTCTTCCATTAGTGGACACATGTAATATCTACATTCATTTCTGCTGTCATAATATTTGTGGAATAAAATCAGAAAGTCCTATGAATCAAAAGTCATTTGCCATTAACTTTTTTCTTAAACTTTTTGTTGTGGAAAACATCAAGGCTAAGAAAAGGGAAAAATACATGTCAGCTTCACTTGTGTTCAGGAATTAATGCTTTACGGATTCACTTTATTCCCTGTGTGTGTGCTATGCGTGTGCATGTGCCTGTTTGCATAAATATGCTGTGCATGTGGATAGGTATGTGAACTTGCACACATTAGTGTGTGCATGGGCATATGGGTGCATGTGTGTTCACATGCTAGTGAGTGAATATATTTGTGCTGTGCACGTGCATATGTTTGTGTGTGTGCTGTGCCTGCCTGTGCGCACACCTGTGTGTTTGCTGGAACCACTTGCAAGTTGGCTGCAGACTGAATTGTGCCCCAGATATATCCGCACGCAGCTGCTCTAACAATCCTGAGTAGCCACGTAAAGGTCACAGATCTCAGGGATTTAAATGGATGGAGCAGGATATCCTGACACAGAGTTTGTCTTCCAATGACTGTCACTGTCTCAGTAACATCCTTCACACCTTCTTTAAGCCGCATTCAGGGTCCAGTTTAGACTCCCATTACATTCAGTCACCTGTCCCAGGTCCCCTAAAGCAACAATGTCACCGTGGGAGAGCCCGGCCAAGGCTGGGGGTGCCCCTCCTGTTGGCCTGGCCTCCAGGCCCTGCCCTTGGCTCCTGTTTCCTCATATCTCAGCCAGGCCCCGACTTGGATCGGGCCGCCACCTCTTTCCTCACAGGGTCCCATCGCCCAGTCAAGGGGGTTCATTCTCCCCCTAAACACAGCATCAGGAGTTGGGGGCTGACAGTCCACACTGGGTCTCCTTCATGTGAGACCCTGTGCTGTTGAAAGAGCAGGCACCCTGCCCTCGGGGGTGGGGGACTGGGGGGCGACATGCGGCCCACGATGGGCAGGCGGGTCTCCGGGTGGGGCGAGCCAGTGTGCAAGGAGTTCCGCGGTGGGTTCTCCTCTCCAACGGCTTCTGTGCCCCTACCTCTCCCCGTGCCTCCCCTCGAAGACAGCGCGGTGCCCGGGTTGGGAACCATGGGAGCCGTCAGCCACCGCCCCCTCTACACACACACACACACACGCACACGCACACGCACACGCACACGCACACGCTGCAGGGAAGCAGGACCTGAGTGCAGGGCTCTCAGCGGCCCTGAGCGCCCCGCCCGGAATCGGCCAGCCGAATGGACAGACCGGATCTCCCGGCCCGGACCATGCAGGACTCTCCTGACCTGGCTTGCAGTGTGGCCGCCTCCTTCTGGAAGCCTGGGAGGCTGGAATCAGGCCACTTCTTGTCTGTCCTGGCAGCAGACTGGGCTGCACTCTAAGAAGTTCGTGGCTCGCCCGTGGATCCTGACCATCAGGTGGTCAGAGAAATTGGGAACATTTCTGTTTTACCTGTTGAAATGTTTAATGACAAAGATTTTGTTCAGTTTCCTGACGTGGGTGTCCAAAGATGAGAGACCCATGTGTGTGATCTGTACCCCCTATGAGATCAGCCCTAAGCTACTTTAAACATGATCAAGTTGTGTCTACATGGTAGATTTAGACCTCTGCATGTCCTGTCTACTGATTATGTTTAGAGCTGACCATGTGTTGTCTATAATAAGAAGATTTAGACCTGACCAAGTTCTGTGTACGCTAGGACTATGGGGACCTGGGTAGAGACCCGGCCTGGCCTCAGTACTGGGAAGTTCCGTGCCTGCATCTGAATGTCAGTGCTTAGATGTCTGGGGTCTGGAGCTGAGGTGGGCTTGTCTACGTAACAGCCTCTCTTCTGAGTGTGGTGACCTGGTCCTCCCAAGGGTCAGTGCTATGGTCGGGGCCTTAGTCTTAATCCCTGCAAGGTTCACCTTCCCTGGGGTTCATGGAGAATCCTCAGGAGGACTACCTGGCAATAATTCCAATTTACCAGCACGTGCATGGTGCATAGGGAAGCAGGTTTAGCTTCTGAATTGATTGCAGGGCACGCAGATCGGGCAAAAGGCCGATGGGTGACAGCTGAGGCTGCTGCTGAGCTCTCCCTCCAGTCTACCGTCCCTACTCAGCAGAGTCCAGAGCTGCCCCTCGGCTTTCAGCCCTGCTGTCCTGTGAGTTTTCTCAACATGTAAGTGAGACGAGAAAGGACTGAGCATGCCAGCACCAGGGTCGTGTGTTCAACTTTAGTATTAAAGCTGTACAAACAGTTAAAATCACACAGAACCAAAGTGAGAAGAGGAGGACTCCTCTGGGACAAGTGTGGGGAAAGGAGACCCACCTGACACTTTTTCCCATCCCAGGAGGTCCCAGGGACCCAGCTTGTTTCCACATTGGGGGAGCCCCTTGCAGAGCCATGGTGTCCTGACCAAGGGGACGTGTGACCCCAGGTGCAGGGTCTGGGGAGGTGAGGTCACCCTGGGACTGTGGACATGTGACCCAGGTGGAGGGGTCTGGGGAGGTGGGTCACCCTGGTGAGTGTGGATGTGTGGCCCCAGGTATAGGGTGCGGGGACTGTGTGGGTCTCACCATACCTGCATGGGTCAGGATCACATGGATGGGGAGACCGCATATGCGCTCTTTGCCTGCAGTGTGTCCTGTCCCCTTTGAGATTTCCAACCTCTGCATTAAGGGTGTTGTCCTGATTAACCTGTGGTTCCTTTTCTTCTCTTCATCTTGTCACAATCATATGAGGTCAGGCATGTTTGAGTGGGTTGCTGCTCTGTGTTCCGGTGAGTGACAACACTTGGTGGTGTCGTATTAATACTATAGCATATCATATGTCTAATCTATGGGGGTCACCACTGCCTGGGTCCCCCTGGACAGAGGTCAGGTGAGCACAGACTAGCCCCCCCTATGAATGGTCTCCCACGTGCTCTGTGAGGGTACCGTGATGGCCCCTAAGGTAGGGGACTGTGTCTGGGCCTCCGACATTTGTGATGAAGGGGAGTCGAAATGGAATCTCAATTAACAAGACATTATTTTAAGAATTTATTTTAAGTGAAATAAAACACACGTCACATACCCTTTACCATCATCACCATTTTAAGTGCACGTTTCTGAGGCATCAGATAGATTCACTTTCTCGTGGAGCCATCACCACCATCAGTAGAACTTTTCGTCCTGCAAAACCAAAATTCCACAACCATGAAAGTCTCATTCCCCATTCCCTCCCACTGCCCCTGGCACCGATATCCACTTCAGTCCCTGAGTTGTCGACTGCAGGGCACCCACTGGAGTGGAATCCTGCAGTGTTTGCTGACGGGTCATTTTGGAAGAGCTGACTTTCAGTCTGAAGCTCTGCCTGTTCGCATCTGAAGAATCTGCATTTAAGGAGAGGGTGTATGAGGAAGGGGGTGTATGCGGGACAAAGGTGTCCGGGGTGCAGGTGAGCCAGGACCTGACCAGCTGCCTTTTGGGTCCTCTGGTCCCATCTCTTGGTCTGTGCCTCATCTGCATCATCACTGTCCCCGCTGGCACCGCTGGGGTGTTGTTGTCTGAGTGAGAGTCCCCTGGTGTCCCTGCTCTCCTCCCCTCCTCCTGCTGGTTGGGGAGGGAACTGCTTGCTGTGTGGTCTCTACTCCTGAGGCATGAAGGACCCTGTAGCATGGACCTGCAGAGTGTGGGGTGTGGTCCCAAGAGCATGGGGCCCACATAGGACACGACATCGGGCCGTGACAGGTGCTAGGGCTGCCTCATCACTGACAGGGAATGTTGCCCAGATCCTGCTCCAGAGGGCGTGGTGGGTGGCCTGGGACCCTAGAGGCCCCATTCCTATACTGGAGCTTGGAGAGTGCATCCCCATGGGCTGCAGATTCACCCCATATCTCAGACATATCCCTCTGTCCTGTCTTTGAACTCAGGAAAACGTGCTCTCTTGTCCACAACATAGGCCGGGTCCTGTTGATATTAGGATTCTTTAAGTTAGGCGTCCTGGGATAGCAGCTCCTTTTAGGCCTGAGAAGGAACAACTCCGGAGTGTACAACAATTTCAGATGAAACTAATATTCAATGACTATCCCTAACTACTCGGTTGTTGACTTCTATTAGTCATTATTCTCCTGGTTTTAGCTCTGATGTGGGGATTACAGAGGAGTCAACATTTAAATCTTCGTAATCTGTGTATTTGTAGCTTCAGTATCGTTACGGACCCATAGTTTTTTATGGTTTGGGAAGAGTTATTGATTTCATGTATCATGTAAAGGATTCACAATGATGATAGGGCAATTAAGATTACAATAATAGCTAGTAAATTGTTCACATTTTCTCTACCTGTGCATCTATTGTATGCATATGAGTTTAGATGTCAATATTAGTGAAATGATATAGAGGACTAGAGAACTTATTTTAAAAATCACTATTAATGTGTGATGAAGAAAATGTAAAAGTTCTTCCATAATCGGTGATGTTGTATCTTGAGAGCCTAGATGAAATTGATATGCCTTAGTCATATACAGGATTTTAGCCTATCATTTAACTTTGACAAAGCTACATCACTTTTTACTTTTATCTCATTTATTGAGGAAGACATAATTGTTATGGTGTTGGCTTGAAACTGGTTGAAAAGGACTTGAGTCCTTCCTTATTTTACATTTACATAGGTAGGATCTTGAAACGTAGGATATGGTGGAGGACATCCGTGTAACCATTCTAGGTTAGGTGTAGCAATTTCCACTGCTAAGACTTCTTGTTTAGACACAAATGCTTTTCAAAGTATGAAGATTATTAGCATTACTGCTGCTACTGAGATGAATGAGCCTAAAGACAAAATATTTCATGTTGTGTGTGCCTCAGGGTACTCAGACTAACGTAGTGACATACCTGAGAGGCCACGAAAGTGCTGCAGGAAGTCATATTTACGACTACAAATATACTTGTGAAGTGAATTTTTGCTCATGCTGAGTTAACTGTATAACCTGAGAATAGTGGGAATCAGTGTAGAAAGCCTCCTATAATAGTGAAGACTGCTCCCATGGACATTAGGTCATGGAAGTGTGCTACTACATAGTATGTATCCTGGAGGACAATGTCTGGGGATGAGTTGACTAAGATGATTCCTGTCAAACCACCTACTGTAAAAAGAAAAACTAAAGCCTAAAACTCATAATATAGTGGGAGGTCATATAGTATTACCTCCGTGAACAGTTGCTAACCAGGGACTTCCCTGGTGACGCAGTGGTTAAGAATTCGTCTGCCAATGCAGGGAACACGGGTTCGAGCCCTTGTCTGGGAAGATCCCACATGCCGCGGAGCAAAAAGCCCGTGTGCCACAACTACTGAGCCTGCCCTCTAGAGCCCGCAAGCCACAACTACTGAAGCCCACGCGCCTAGAGGCCGTGCTCTGCAACAAGAGAAGCCACTGCAATGAAAGGGCCGCACACCGCAACGAAGAGTACCTGCCGCTCACCGCAACCAGAGAAAGCCCATGCGCAGCAACCAAGACCCAACTCAGCCAAAAAAAAAAAAAAAAAGAAAAGAAAAAGAAAAATTAAATAAAGAGTTGCTAATCAGCTAGATACTTTTACTCCTGTAGGGATAGAAGTAATTACGGTAGCTGATGCAAAGTATGCTCCTGAGTCCACAGCTATCCCTATGGTAAACATATGATGGGCCCACAAGAGAACTCCTAAAAAACCAGTGGACATGACTCATACTATTCCCAGATAGCTGAAAGGCAATTTTTGTCCTAAATAGTATGTAATGCTATGTGAGTTTATAAAAAACACTGTTAGGCCATGAATACAGACTTCAGGGTGAGCAAAGTATCAAAAGAGGTGTTGGTATAGGATTCGGTCTCCTCCTGAAGGGTCAAAGAAAGTAGTGTTTAGATTTCTATCTCTTAACAGCATGGCAATTCTGGCTGCTTGGACTGAGATTGGTAATTATAGTAATATGGCTATAGTTGGGGAAGATTAAACAAATAATGGTGTTTGGTATTGGGATATGACTGCTGGTTTTGTATTAAAGACTATAGTAATAAAAGTAATAATACCAAGAATTGAGGAGACACCTGCTAAATGTAAGGAGAAAACAGTTAGGTCGACAGAGGCTCCTGCATGGGCCAGATTGCAGGCTAGAGCTGAATACACCGTCCCACTGGTACCAGAACCAGCTTCTACTATTGGTGATATGAGTAGGAGTAAGAATGATGGGGGAAGTAGTCAAAAGTTTATATGATTTATTGGGGGAAATGCTACTTCAGGTGTCCGAGTTCTTAGTGGCCCAAGTCAGTTTTCAAAGCCTGCAATCATAACGGGTACAGTTATAAAGAAAATTATTAGAAGTGCAGGGACTGTTATGACAACCTTACAGATTTGGGCATCTCCAAGTAGCGGTCCAGGTCAGCATAGCTCAGCCTGGATTAATATAATTAAGGTGCTGCCTGCTACTCCAGCTCAAGCACCAAATAGTAAATATAAAATGGCGATATCTTTGTGATTTGTTGAAAATAATCAGCAGTGTATGAACAGAGGTAAAATGACTGAGTTAGCATTAGACTGTAAATCTAAAGACAGAGATTGAGCCCTCTTTCTGGCAAACCCTGTGGTGAATCAACAAATTGAATTGTAACTTCAGAGAAGCAGCTTCAATTCTGCCAGTGATTATCCTGCCTTTTTTTTTCTTTTCTTTTTTTCTTTCTCAAATGAAGGAGAAGTAGACTGAAGTCAGTTGACTAGAGGATTTGCCTGTTAACTAAAGTTTCCTGGGGTTAAAACTCATCCATCTCGTAAAGATTTGGCTTCAATACAGTGTTTGCTTTACATTCAATTGATGTAGAATAAAGTCTTGCAATCCTTATTTTTAGGAATTAAGTAAATTTCACTTGTTTAGGGTTTTGAAAGCTCTTGGTCTGAACTAACCTAAATTCCTAGTCCAGCACCGATAGAATGGGTGTTGTGTGTAGTAACCGTGTGGGTATTATGATTGGTAATGATAGGAAGGTTATTTCTTTGTATGTTCAAATTGTTTTGTGTTTGTGTTGTTTAATGAAGGGAATATAGTTAGTGATGTGGAGTATGTTAGCTGCAAGTAGAAATATATGCTGAGGACTGCTATGATGGTTATTAGTGTTGGTAGAATGATGTTGTCGTTTTTGTTATCTCTTGGATAATTATTCATTTGGGTAGAAAGCCTGATAGTGATGGGCGATGTCCTAATGATACTATAATGGTGAGGAAAATGATTGTGATGGGAGGTGTTTTATCTCATGTGTGTGATAATGATACTCTTGTAGTACATGATCTGGGCATAAATAAGAAGAAGATAGTGTTGTTATGATATAAATTAGTATGTTTAGGATTGTTATAATCTGAATATACATTATAATAGCTGTTATTCATCCTATATGGGCAATTGATGAGGAGGGTGTAATATTTTCCAGGTGAGTATGGCGAAGTCTGCCTCAGCCTCCAGCTATGATTTATAATATCACTATGATTAATAGTATATTTAGGTTGATGGAAGGTGACCTGTGGTATAAAACTGATAGGGGTGCAATTTTGTCATGTTGATAGCATCAGGTCTGCTGTTCATGGGATGCCTCGTGTGACTTCAGGCACTCAGAAGTGAAATGGGGAAAGTCCTACTTTTGTGACAAGGGCGATTGTCATGAGGGTGGATGCTGCTGGATTAAAGATTCTTGTTATTCATTGTGCTCTTTGACCAGAGTATATTAGATTAATGATAATAGCCATTATAAGTAGTATTGATGTGGTGGACTGTTTTAGGAAATATTTGTTGGATGCTTCTGTAGCTTATGGGTTCATGTTTTTTATTAGAATGGGGATACCATTAACCAGTGTGAGCTTGTTATACAATTATATTTCCTGAGAAAATGGTCAGTAGAATGATGGTAAAAACAATGAGAGTTTATTAGCACAGGAAGGATATACAAAAATATTTTGGGGGTATGGGCCTGAAGCTTACTTAGAGAACTTTACTATATAGCATGTGGTGTAATGTGGTAGGTAGCATGGAGAATGTAAAATTATTAGGAAGAATTCAATTCCAGAAATAAGAGCATTGAAACCTCTGTGATTTACTCTATCAAAGTAACTCTTTTGTCAGACATATTTCTTAAATTTGTGGTGGGTTGCCTGGTATGATGACAATTAGTGAAAACTCTCATATACATAGGGTTTAATGTTAGTCGTAAAATACTTTTTATAAGAGATGTATGCGTTGATCATATCAAAATTGTAGGTAGGAGGCTCAAATTCATAGAAAGGAGATTGTTAGATGTGTTTAATGATGACTTGGGCTGTATATAATTCTGGCACCTAGGGATTGTCGAATGCTCCTAAAAATAGATTGCTGTGGAAATGTTTATTATAGGGAAATTGACATATTCTCTAGGAGGGACGGGGTGAATGGGCCTGCTACATTTTCTACATTGAAGACATATACAGGTTTTGATGCTACTTCCGTTTAATCAAGTGGGGCTTCGTTGGATTTCGGCTACTGCCGAGATAATCAAATTCTGGGTAGGGGTCAGGAGAAAATTAGTCATAGGTGTTCTTGTGTAATAATTACTGTTGAAAGTGTAAATGATCCATTTATCAGTAAGACTGAGAATAGAATAACTGCTACATTACTTCATATGAGATGATTGTCTGTGCTATTGCTCCTAGAGCTCCAATGAGTGAGTATTTTGAATGTGAAGTTCATCCAGATCTGAGGATGGAGCAAATGGCTAGGTGTGATATGGCTAATAGAAATAACATGCCTACATTTATATTCATTAGTGGATAAGATATGGGAAGAGGAATTCATGTTGTGAGAGCCAGGGTTAAGGCTAGCATTGGGGTTAAGGCTAGCAAGAGAAGCCACCGCAATGAGAAGCCCGCGCACCGCAACAAAGAGTAGCCCCCGCTTGCCGCAACTAGGCAAAGCCTGCGCATAGCAACGAAGACCCAACGCAGCCAAAAACAAATTAATTAATTAATTCGTTAACTATTTTAAACAAAAGTACTATATCCTTCTGTACAGCTTCTCTGGGAAGAACAGAGAGATGGCGTAGGAGAGTGAGAAAGACCAATATTTAGTGCACATCTCTCATGCAGCTGCTCTGCTGGCTCAGAGAGATTTATCCCCACTTTACAAAGGAGGAAATAATCTCAGAGAGGTTTAGTAATTTTCCCAAAGCCAAACAGCTATGGAGTGGCAGAACCAGGATCTGAACCAAGTCTGTTACCTTCAAAGCCTAAGTCCTCATCACAACAAAACTCAATTAATATTTACATTTATCGAATTACATTGCAACCTGGGGAGTTCTTGGCACAATCCTGAATAAGAGTGAGAAAGAAAGAAATAGCATTGTTCCTACAGTCAACCCAAATTTTTGGAGCAGCTGCTAGATGCCTGGCCCTTTTTGGGGTTCAGCAGTGGTCAAGACAGGAAGAGTCCTGCTTTCATGAACCACGTAGTGGGGAGGAGAGACGGGTGCAACTTGGGTGAGGGATTTCACCTTGCTGGACCTCTGTTTTGTCATCTGGAAAATGGGATGGGTGTTCCTCATTTTCTGGGATTGTCCAGCCCTCACATTCTCTGATTCCATAAGAAGCATTTGTTTTCCTGTTTCTTTAAAATTCATTCAGGCCGTGAGCTGTGATGAATGTTGTTAGCTGCTCCCCAAATCACTCTATTCCCACCCTTTTCCTGTGATCAGGTCTTTCCCGAAACATGACTCACAGTCAGTCAAGTCACAGAACCTAAGGGGCACCCAGCAGAAAAATTCCAACCCTTGCTTCCCAGGAGCTCTGCGGTCTACCTGCCAGGTAAACTTAACTCACCTGGCACAAGGTGGCCATCCCTGGTTTCACATCAACATGATCTCAGGCACAAACCTCCTTGTCTTTCCATTTTGTCTTTAAGTTACTTGTTGAAACAACTGCACAAATATGACACAGATATAAAATCAGGCATCTTCTGCCCCCAGTGCCTACTAATAAATGATTTTCTGCCACTTTAATGATAAAGATAGAACATTTCAACATTCTGCTACCCTTATTATTTGTCATTTTTGTTGATATTTCTATTGACTACATCTTTCAATATTTTAACAATGGAACATTTATTTAGGGTGTTCCAGACCCAGCCTTTAGTGGTAAAGGTTTCGTTGTTATATTTCTATTATGTTTCCTTTCAAAATCATTATCCTATTTAAATGGATTAAGTCAATTCTATAGGCATTTATCTTATGATATTGATGAAATTGATACATAGAGGGCAGTAGTACAAGTTGATTGGACTTGAGAACCTCTATTAGCACAGTTAAGTATAAATATTATCTATATGTAAACCAAAGTACAGGCCGAGTGAGATTCTCTGACTTTTTTGCACTGTCTGCCCCTCAAGCCTGTGAGAAATGGACTATTTCTTGCCCTATCAGTAAACAAAGGATGTCACAGTCTTCAGCACTTGCAGCCCTCCAATGTGAGCCGGCGGGCCCTGAGGCACTCAGGATATGCAAATACAGAATGCAGGCGCCAGAGAGCTGAGGTGCATATCAAAGGAAGGAATTCAGTGAGCCCAGGCAAAGAAAAGCGCCGCATTCCTCACCTTGGGAGAGCTGGTTTTCCTTAGTTAACAATCACCTTTGGATGTTCCCCATTACCTGCGCCAGTTCCCTGCCCTGTCCCCTCCCCCCGGTACTTTAGCTCAGGGAGGAAGGAGCGCAGAGGGACTCGGCTGAATAAGGGGCCTGCGCGCCTCGGGAGGAGTTTTCAGCCGCTTTCCCCGCAGTCGGGAAGAGGGGCGCTGACGCTGCAACCGGACCCTGCGCCTCCCTTGCCCCGTTTCCCCTCAGGACGCTCAGGCCGACCCCCTCCTCACGCCCACCAGGCCTCGCGAGCCAGGACGAGGGCAGGGGCGAGAGGACGGACCGAATTTCCCGGGGACCAGACGCTGGAGGCCGCTCTTTCTGCACAGCAGCGGCGGGTGGCAGCGAACCCCTGCCCCTCAGAAGCTGGTCTTGTGCTGCCGCCCGGGCACCGGACCAGGCGGAGGGTCGGCGCCCACTTACCCGGCCCGCCGTCCCCGCGACTGTCATGGCTTCGGCCGCCGGGGCACCTCCAGAGCCGGCAGCCTCAGTGAGGTCGCCCTCCCCTCGGGCTCCGGGGCAGTTCCGTGAAGGTGGAGGGAAGAGACCCCGCCTGAGCCGGGAGTTCCAGCTCTGAGGAAACGCGGGCTCTGTTCAGCGCGCAGTGGGTGGGACCGCTCTGGCCCGAGGCCTTCCGGGAGGGAGCGGGGCGGCGGGGGAGGGAGCCGCCAGGAGCGCAGGGCCCCGTCGGGGGTCCTGGAAGGGCCGCCCGGCCTGGGGGCCACGCCCATTGTGGCCGCAGCCCAGGCCTTTTTCCTGGAATCCTACACAAAAAAATTAGAAAGATACACAGTCTATAGTAAATACTCACAAATGATTGTTGCTGCTGTGCTCACTATTCTATTAAAGGTGTAAATCGATAAAACACTTTAAGTTCAAAATTAAATGTGAATTTTTACCTTTCTAATTATGTCTCTGATATTCACAGTTGTGGTTAATGAATCAGAGACTGTGGCATCACTAGTTAAAAATCAGCTTGTTAAAAAAATAGAACTCAGGCCCACCGGACCTACTGAATCACAAGCTGCACTTTTACAATCTCCCCAGTGTACTCGTGTACCCATGAATAGTTGAAAGGTACATTTCTACCTCGACAGGTCTTTTCTCTATGAGAAATACACACATTTTATCCAGTTTGATATAAATAAAACACTCAAAAATGCATATGCCTGTGTTGAAACCATCATTTTATCATTTCTTTTCCAGACAAGTATAGTCTCTATACTGGTTTTGTGGATCACATGCCATACTCTTTTCTTGTAGTTAGAAATAAGGTAGAGAAAGTTACTTTGTAAAAAAAAAATTATATATATATATATATATATATATATATATATGTATTAGTGGATAATTGAAGAGACTCTTCTAAATTAAAACCTTCTCTTAACTTGCTGTTTTCTTCTTGGGTCATATTATGAACTCTTCCCGTGGCCAAATGGCATGTGTACGTTTAATTTCAGGGACTGCTGACATTCCAGGATGTGGCCATAGATTTCTGTCAAGAGGAGTGAGAATGCCTGGACCAAGATCAATGGGAATTGTACAGGGATGTGATGTTATAGAAGTATAGGAACCTGCTCTCCTTGGGTGAGGATACCTTCCTTCCAGAATTCCTTATCCAACCACAGGGTTTGGAGTCCTTCATTTGTAGACTATCTCCTGGAATCTTCTGCTTCCTACAATAGGGTTTCAGATTGCAACGTTTCAGGAAAGATTGGGAGTTTGTGGGTATAATTTTTCTTATGCTTTTAAAATTGCAGCCTCCCTTTTAATATACTTTGTAACTGCTTGGGATGTGTCTATATGAACTGTGTACTATATGCTTCTGTTATAGTCCTTACAATATTTTATTGCCTTATTTTCTCTAACAATTTTCCATGGATTCTTTGGGCTTAAGGTATATTAAAAGGGAGACTGCGAATCTGGGACTTCCCTGGTGATGCAGTGATTAAGAATTCGCCTGCCAATGCAGGGGACCCGGTTCGATCCCCGGTCCGGGAAGATCTCACGTGCCACGGAACAACTAAGCCATTGGGCCACAACTACTGAGTCTGCACGCCACAACTACTGAAGCAGGTGTGTCTTGAGCCCATGCGCCATTTATTTTTGGGAGAATAAAACCGCTTCTGAGTGATTAAAATTTAGGCCAGCTAGTCAAAATGCTTTATCACCTGTTCTTCTAAAACACTGGTCAATGGAACAAGTTTTCCTAGGGATAACAGTGTAATTGTATTCTGGAGTTCATATGGGCAATATGGTTTATGACCTTGATGCTGGATCACGACATTTCAACGGTATAACTGCTATTAATTGTCTGTTTGTTCAACGATTAAAGTCTCACGTGATCTGAGTTCAGACTGGAGTCATCCTGGTTGGTTTCTGTCTATTGCAGATTTCTTCCAGTATGAAAGGACAAGAGCAATACGGCTTCCTTTACAAAATGTCTTCAAACTACATGATGATATAATCTACATTCAATTAATTTATACATACCCTACTGTAGAACAGGGTTCGTTACGCTGGCAGAGCCCGGTAATTATGTAAAACTGAAACTTTTTCTGCACTGGTTCAAGTCCTCTTCCTAAGAATATGTTTATAATCAACATTCTTTCACAAATTACCCAATTTAATTCACCATAGCATTCCTCAAATTAACCAAATGGAAAATCCTAGGCTATATACAAATCCAGAAAGGGCCAAAAATCATCAGCCCCCATGGATGATTACAACCCATTGCTGAGGCATTCAAATTACTTATTAAAGAACCACTATGTCCATCAACATCATCAATTTATATATTATTGCCCCAATGCTAGCCATAACCCTGCCTCTCACAACATGAATTCCTCTTCCCATATCTTATCCACTAATTAGTATAAATGTAGGCATATTATTTCTATTAGCCATATCACACCTAGCCATTTATTCCATCCTCAGATCTGGATGAACTTCACATTCAAAATACTCACTCACTGGAGCTCCAGGAACAATAGCACAGAGGATCATCTCATATGAAGTAATGTAGCAGTTATTCTATTCTCAGTCTTACTGGTAAATGGATCATTTACACTTTCAACAGTAATTACTACACAAGAACACCTATGACTAATTTTCTCCTGACCCCTACCCAGAATTTGATTATCTCCGCAGTAGCAGAAATCCAGTGAAGCCCCACTTGATTTAACAGAAGTAGAATCAAAACCTGTACATGTCTTCAATGTAGAAAATGTAGCAGGCCCATTCACCGCGTCCTTCCTAGAGAATATGTCAATTTCCCTATAATAAACGTTTCCACAGCAATCTGTTTTTAGGAGCATTCGACAATCCCTAGGTGCCAGAATTATAGATTCTTTCATCTTGTAAATATAGTTTTCTTTAAAAAATAATTTTTATAGTTTTACTACCTTTAAACAAAATGTACTCCATTGCTGTGGAATATTCCTTCATAGGAGCGTGCATGGTTCATTTCTGCATCCGTCGGTGATGGCCTTCAGGTTCCTTCAGGTTTGGCTCCTGTGGCTGCCAGTCCATGTCCGTGTGTCCTGGTGCAGGGCTGGTGGGTTTGTGTTCAACTGGGAGGAGCACTGTGGGTCTCTGTGCACGGACTTCGCTATCTGAGGCCCGATTGCTTCAGAAGTGGTTGCATCCCCCCGTTGCGTACCAGGCTTTCCATTGCTCCACATCCTGCTGATATTTGATACTATGTCTTTCATGTCTGCCATTCTGGTAGGTGTATGCACAGTATTTTTCTTATGGCTTTAATCCCTCTGTTGTTAGTGAAGTTGTGCATCTTGTGGTATTCATGGACTATTTCCTGTTGTTTTTGGAAAAGTTTTAAAAATTGTGGTCTGGTACACATAACATAAAATGTACTATCTTAACCATTTTTAAGTGCACATTTCAGGGTCGGGAAGTAATTCACACTGTTGTGCAAACCTGACCACCATCATCCTCCAGAACTTTTTCATCTTGCAAAATTGAAACAGTCCCCATTAAACACTCACTCCCCATTGTCCCTCCCTCAGCCTCTGGCCCTCCACATCCTACTTTATGTCTCTATATTTCCGACTGCTCTAGGGGCCTTGTATGAGTGGATCAAGCACTGTTTGTTTTTTTGTGTCTAGCTTACATCACTGAGCATAATGCCCTCAAGGTTCATCCCTGCTGCATCCTGTGTCAGAATTGACTTCCTTTTTAGGCTGAATAGCATTCCCTTCTATTGATGGACCGTGTTTTTCTTCTCCATTCTTCCATTAGTGGACACATGTAATATCTACATTCATTTCTGCTGTCATAATATTTGTGGAATAAAATCAGAAAGTCCTATGAATCAAAAGTCATTTGCCATTAACTTTTTTCTTAAACTTTTTGTTGTGGAAAACATCAAGGCTAAGAAAAGGGAAAAATACATGTCAGCTTCACTTGTGTTCAGGAATTAATGCTTTACGGATTCACTTTATTCCCTGTGTGTGTGCTATGCGTGTGCATGTGCCTGTTTGCATAAATATGCTGTGCATGTGGATAGGTATGTGAACTTGCACACATTAGTGTGTGCATGGGCATATGGGTGCATGTGTGTTCACATGCTAGTGAGTGAATATATTTGTGCTGTGCACGTGCATATGTTTGTGTGTGTGCTGTGCCTGCCTGTGCGCACACCTGTGTGTTTGCTGGAACCACTTGCAAGTTGGCTGCAGACTGAATTGTGCCCCAGATATATCCGCACGCAGCTGCTCTAACAATCCTGAGTAGCCACGTAAAGGTCACAGATCTCAGGGATTTAAATGGATGGAGCAGGATATCCTGACACAGAGTTTGTCTTCCAATGACTGTCACTGTCTCAGTAACATCCTTCACACCTTCTTTAAGCCGCATTCAGGGTCCAGTTTAGACTCCCATTACATTCAGTCACCTGTCCCAGGTCCCCTAAAGCAACAATGTCACCGTGGGAGAGCCCGGCCAAGGCTGGGGGTGCCCCTCCTGTTGGCCTGGCCTCCAGGCCCTGCCCTTGGCTCCTGTTTCCTCATATCTCAGCCAGGCCCCGACTTGGATCGGGCCGCCACCTCTTTCCTCACAGGGTCCCATCGCCCAGTCAAGGGGGTTCATTCTCCCCCTAAACACAGCATCAGGAGTTGGGGGCTGACAGTCCACACTGGGTCTCCTTCATGTGAGACCCTGTGCTGTTGAAAGAGCAGGCACCCTGCCCTCGGGGGTGGGGGACTGGGGGGCGACATGCGGCCCACGATGGGCAGGCGGGTCTCCGGGTGGGGCGAGCCAGTGTGCAAGGAGTTCCGCGGTGGGTTCTCCTCTCCAACGGCTTCTGTGCCCCTACCTCTCCCCGTGCCTCCCCTCGAAGACAGCGCGGTGCCCGGGTTGGGAACCATGGGAGCCGTCAGCCACCGCCCCCTCTACACACACACACACACACGCACACGCACACGCACACGCACACGCACACGCTGCAGGGAAGCAGGACCTGAGTGCAGGGCTCTCAGCGGCCCTGAGCGCCCCGCCCGGAATCGGCCAGCCGAATGGACAGACCGGATCTCCCGGCCCGGACCATGCAGGACTCTCCTGACCTGGCTTGCAGTGTGGCCGCCTCCTTCTGGAAGCCTGGGAGGCTGGAATCAGGCCACTTCTTGTCTGTCCTGGCAGCAGACTGGGCTGCACTCTAAGAAGTTCGTGGCTCGCCCGTGGATCCTGACCATCAGGTGGTCAGAGAAATTGGGAACATTTCTGTTTTACCTGTTGAAATGTTTAATGACAAAGATTTTGTTCAGTTTCCTGACGTGGGTGTCCAAAGATGAGAGACCCATGTGTGTGATCTGTACCCCCTATGAGATCAGCCCTAAGCTACTTTAAACATGATCAAGTTGTGTCTACATGGTAGATTTAGACCTCTGCATGTCCTGTCTACTGATTATGTTTAGAGCTGACCATGTGTTGTCTATAATAAGAAGATTTAGACCTGACCAAGTTCTGTGTACGCTAGGACTATGGGGACCTGGGTAGAGACCCGGCCTGGCCTCAGTACTGGGAAGTTCCGTGCCTGCATCTGAATGTCAGTGCTTAGATGTCTGGGGTCTGGAGCTGAGGTGGGCTTGTCTACGTAACAGCCTCTCTTCTGAGTGTGGTGACCTGGTCCTCCCAAGGGTCAGTGCTATGGTCGGGGCCTTAGTCTTAATCCCTGCAAGGTTCACCTTCCCTGGGGTTCATGGAGAATCCTCAGGAGGACTACCTGGCAATAATTCCAATTTACCAGCACGTGCATGGTGCATAGGGAAGCAGGTTTAGCTTCTGAATTGATTGCAGGGCACGCAGATCGGGCAAAAGGCCGATGGGTGACAGCTGAGGCTGCTGCTGAGCTCTCCCTCCAGTCTACCGTCCCTACTCAGCAGAGTCCAGAGCTGCCCCTCGGCTTTCAGCCCTGCTGTCCTGTGAGTTTTCTCAACATGTAAGTGAGACGAGAAAGGACTGAGCATGCCAGCACCAGGGTCGTGTGTTCAACTTTAGTATTAAAGCTGTACAAACAGTTAAAATCACACAGAACCAAAGTGAGAAGAGGAGGACTCCTCTGGGACAAGTGTGGGGAAAGGAGACCCACCTGACACTTTTTCCCATCCCAGGAGGTCCCAGGGACCCAGCTTGTTTCCACATTGGGGGAGCCCCTTGCAGAGCCATGGTGTCCTGACCAAGGGGACGTGTGACCCCAGGTGCAGGGTCTGGGGAGGTGAGGTCACCCTGGGACTGTGGACATGTGACCCAGGTGGAGGGGTCTGGGGAGGTGGGTCACCCTGGTGAGTGTGGATGTGTGGCCCCAGGTATAGGGTGCGGGGACTGTGTGGGTCTCACCATACCTGCATGGGTCAGGATCACATGGATGGGGAGACCGCATATGCGCTCTTTGCCTGCAGTGTGTCCTGTCCCCTTTGAGATTTCCAACCTCTGCATTAAGGGTGTTGTCCTGATTAACCTGTGGTTCCTTTTCTTCTCTTCATCTTGTCACAATCATATGAGGTCAGGCATGTTTGAGTGGGTTGCTGCTCTGTGTTCCGGTGAGTGACAACACTTGGTGGTGTCGTATTAATACTATAGCATATCATATGTCTAATCTATGGGGGTCACCACTGCCTGGGTCCCCCTGGACAGAGGTCAGGTGAGCACAGACTAGCCCCCCCTATGAATGGTCTCCCACGTGCTCTGTGAGGGTACCGTGATGGCCCCTAAGGTAGGGGACTGTGTCTGGGCCTCCGACATTTGTGATGAAGGGGAGTCGAAATGGAATCTCAATTAACAAGACATTATTTTAAGAATTTATTTTAAGTGAAATAAAACACACGTCACATACCCTTTACCATCATCACCATTTTAAGTGCACGTTTCTGAGGCATCAGATAGATTCACTTTCTCGTGGAGCCATCACCACCATCAGTAGAACTTTTCGTCCTGCAAAACCAAAATTCCACAACCATGAAAGTCTCATTCCCCATTCCCTCCCACTGCCCCTGGCACCGATATCCACTTCAGTCCCTGAGTTGTCGACTGCAGGGCACCCACTGGAGTGGAATCCTGCAGTGTTTGCTGACGGGTCATTTTGGAAGAGCTGACTTTCAGTCTGAAGCTCTGCCTGTTCGCATCTGAAGAATCTGCATTTAAGGAGAGGGTGTATGAGGAAGGGGGTGTATGCGGGACAAAGGTGTCCGGGGTGCAGGTGAGCCAGGACCTGACCAGCTGCCTTTTGGGTCCTCTGGTCCCATCTCTTGGTCTGTGCCTCATCTGCATCATCACTGTCCCCGCTGGCACCGCTGGGGTGTTGTTGTCTGAGTGAGAGTCCCCTGGTGTCCCTGCTCTCCTCCCCTCCTCCTGCTGGTTGGGGAGGGAACTGCTTGCTGTGTGGTCTCTACTCCTGAGGCATGAAGGACCCTGTAGCATGGACCTGCAGAGTGTGGGGTGTGGTCCCAAGAGCATGGGGCCCACATAGGACACGACATCGGGCCGTGACAGGTGCTAGGGCTGCCTCATCACTGACAGGGAATGTTGCCCAGATCCTGCTCCAGAGGGCGTGGTGGGTGGCCTGGGACCCTAGAGGCCCCATTCCTATACTGGAGCTTGGAGAGTGCATCCCCATGGGCTGCAGATTCACCCCATATCTCAGACATATCCCTCTGTCCTGTCTTTGAACTCAGGAAAACGTGCTCTCTTGTCCACAACATAGGCCGGGTCCTGTTGATATTAGGATTCTTTAAGTTAGGCGTCCTGGGATAGCAGCTCCTTTTAGGCCTGAGAAGGAACAACTCCGGAGTGTACAACAATTTCAGATGAAACTAATATTCAATGACTATCCCTAACTACTCGGTTGTTGACTTCTATTAGTCATTATTCTCCTGGTTTTAGCTCTGATGTGGGGATTACAGAGGAGTCAACATTTAAATCTTCGTAATCTGTGTATTTGTAGCTTCAGTATCGTTACGGACCCATAGTTTTTTATGGTTTGGGAAGAGTTATTGATTTCATGTATCATGTAAAGGATTCACAATGATGATAGGGCAATTAAGATTACAATAATAGCTAGTAAATTGTTCACATTTTCTCTACCTGTGCATCTATTGTATGCATATGAGTTTAGATGTCAATATTAGTGAAATGATATAGAGGACTAGAGAACTTATTTTAAAAATCACTATTAATGTGTGATGAAGAAAATGTAAAAGTTCTTCCATAATCGGTGATGTTGTATCTTGAGAGCCTAGATGAAATTGATATGCCTTAGTCATATACAGGATTTTAGCCTATCATTTAACTTTGACAAAGCTACATCACTTTTTACTTTTATCTCATTTATTGAGGAAGACATAATTGTTATGGTGTTGGCTTGAAACTGGTTGAAAAGGACTTGAGTCCTTCCTTATTTTACATTTACATAGGTAGGATCTTGAAACGTAGGATATGGTGGAGGACATCCGTGTAACCATTCTAGGTTAGGAGTAGAAATTTCCACTGCTAAGACTTCTTGTTTAGACACAAATGCTTTTCAAAGTATGAAGATTATTAGCATTACTGCTGCTACTGAGATGAATGAGCCTAAAGACAAAATATTTCATGTTGTGTGTGCCTCAGGGTACTCAGACTAACGTAGTGACATACCTGAGAGGCCACGAAAGTGCTGCAGGAAGTCATATTTACGACTACAAATATACTTGTGAAGTGAATTTTTGCTCATGCTGAGTTAACTGTATAACCTGAGAATAGTGGGAATCAGTGTAGAAAGCCTCCTATAATAGTGAAGACTGCTCCCATGGACATTAGGTCATGGAAGTGTGCTACTACATAGTATGTATCCTGGAGGACAATGTCTGGGGATGAGTTGACTAAGATGATTCCTGTCAAACCACCTACTGTAAAAAGAAAAACTAAAGCCTAAAACTCATAATATAGTGGGAGGTCATATAGTATTACCTCCGTGAACAGTTGCTAACCAGGGACTTCCCTGGTGACGCAGTGGTTAAGAATTCGTCTGCCAATGCAGGGAACACGGGTTCGAGCCCTTGTCTGGGAAGATCCCACATGCCGCGGAGCAAAAAGCCCGTGTGCCACAACTACTGAGCCTGCCCTCTAGAGCCCGCAAGCCACAACTACTGAAGCCCACGCGCCTAGAGGCCGTGCTCTGCAACAAGAGAAGCCACTGCAATGAAAGGGCCGCACACCGCAACGAAGAGTACCTGCCGCTCACCGCAACCAGAGAAAGCCCATGCGCAGCAACCAAGACCCAACTCAGCCAAAAAAAAAAAAAAAAAAGAAAAGAAAAAGAAAAATTAAATAAAGAGTTGCTAATCAGCTAGATACTTTTACTCCTGTAGGGATAGAAGTAATTACGGTAGCTGATGCAAAGTATGCTCCTGAGTCCACAGCTATCCCTATGGTAAACATATGATGGGCCCACAAGAGAACTCCTAAAAAACCAGTGGACATGACTCATACTATTCCCAGATAGCTGAAAGGCAATTTTTGTCCTAAATAGTATGTAATGCTATGTGAGTTTATAAAAAACACTGTTAGGCCATGAATACAGACTTCAGGGTGAGCAAAGTATCAAAAGAGGTGTTGGTATAGGATTCGGTCTCCTCCTGAAGGGTCAAAGAAAGTAGTGTTTAGATTTCTATCTCTTAACAGCATGGCAATTCTGGCTGCTTGGACTGAGATTGGTAATTATAGTAATATGGCTATAGTTGGGGAAGATTAAACAAATAATGGTGTTTGGTATTGGGATATGACTGCTGGTTTTGTATTAAAGACTATAGTAATAAAAGTAATAATACCAAGAATTGAGGAGACACCTGCTAAATGTAAGGAGAAAACAGTTAGGTCGACAGAGGCTCCTGCATGGGCCAGATTGCAGGCTAGAGCTGAATACACCGTCCCACTGGTACCAGAACCAGCTTCTACTATTGGTGATATGAGTAGGAGTAAGAATGATGGGGGAAGTAGTCAAAAGTTTATATGATTTATTGGGGGAAATGCTACTTCAGGTGTCCGAGTTCTTAGTGGCCCAAGTCAGTTTTCAAAGCCTGCAATCATAACGGGTACAGTTATAAAGAAAATTATTAGAAGTGCAGGGACTGTTATGACAACCTTACAGATTTGGGCATCTCCAAGTAGCGGTCCAGGTCAGCATAGCTCAGCCTGGATTAATATAATTAAGGTGCTGCCTGCTACTCCAGCTCAAGCACCAAATAGTAAATATAAAATGCCGATATCTTTGTGATTTGTTGAAAATAATCAGCAGTGTATGAACAGAGGTAAAATGACTGAGTTAGCATTAGACTGTAAATCTAAAGACAGAGATTGAGCCCTCTTTCTGGCAAACCCTGTGGTGAATCAACAAATTGAATTGTAACTTCAGAGAAGCAGCTTCAATTCTGCCAGTGATTATCCTGCCTTTTTTTTTTTTTTCTTTTTTTCTTTCTCAAATGAAGGAGAAGTAGACTGAAGTCAGTTGACTAGAGGATTTGCCTGTTAACTAAAGTTTCCTGGGGTTAAAACTCATCCATCTCGTAAAGATTTGGCTTCAATACAGTGTTTGCTTTACATTCAATTGATGTAGAATAAAGTCTTGCAATCCTTATTTTTAGGAATTAAGTAAATTTCACTTGTTTAGGGTTTTGAAAGCTCTTGGTCTGAACTAACCTAAATTCCTAGTCCAGCACCGATAGAATGGGTGTTGTGTGTAGTAACCGTGTGGGTATTATGATTGGTAATGATAGGAAGGTTATTTCTTTGTATGTTCAAATTGTTTTGTGTTTGTGTTGTTTAATGAAGGGAATATAGTTAGTGATGTGGAGTATGTTAGCTGCAAGTAGAAATATATGCTGAGGACTGCTATGATGGTTATTAGTGTTGGTAGAATGATGTTGTCGTTTTTGTTATCTCTTGGATAATTATTCATTTGGGTAGAAAGCCTGATAGTGATGGGCGATGTCCTAATGATACTATAATGGTGAGGAAAATGATTGTGATGGGAGGTGTTTTATCTCATGTGTGTGATAATGATACTCTTGTAGTACATGATCTGGGCATAAATAAGAAGAAGATAGTGTTGTTATGATATAAATTAGTATGTTTAGGATTGTTATAATCTGAATATACATTATAATAGCTGTTATTCATCCTATATGGGCAATTGATGAGGAGGGTGTAATATTTTCCAGGTGAGTATGGCGAAGTCTGCCTCAGCCTCCAGCTATGATTTATAATATCACTATGATTAATAGTATATTTAGGTTGATGGAAGGTGACCTGTGGTATAAAACTGATAGGGGTGCAATTTTGTCATGTTGATAGCATCAGGTCTGCTGTTCATGGGATGCCTCGTGTGACTTCAGGCACTCAGAAGTGAAATGGGGAAAGTCCTACTTTTGTGACAAGGGCGATTGTCATGAGGGTGGATGCTGCTGGATTAAAGATTCTTGTTATTCATTGTGCTCTTTGACCAGAGTATATTAGATTAATGATAATAGCCATTATAAGTAGTATTGATGTGGTGGACTGTTTTAGGAAATATTTGTTGGATGCTTCTGTAGCTTATGGGTTCATGTTTTTTATTAGAATGGGGATACCATTAACCAGTGTGAGCTTGTTATACAATTATATTTCCTGAGAAAATGGTCAGTAGAATGATGGTAAAAACAATGAGAGTTTATTAGCACAGGAAGGATATACAAAAATATTTTGGGGGTATGGGCCTGAAGCTTACTTAGAGAACTTTACTATATAGCATGTGGTGTAATGTGGTAGGTAGCATGGAGAATGTAAAATTATTAGGAAGAATTCAATTCCAGGAATAAGAGCATTGAAACCTCTGTGATTTACTCTATCAAAGTAACTCTTTTGTCAGACATATTTCTTAAATTTGTGGTGGGTTGCCTGGTATGATGACAATTAGTGAAAACTCTCATATACATAGGGTTTAATGTTAGTCGTAAAATACTTTTTATAAGAGATGTATGCGTTGATCATATCAAAATTGTAGGTAGGAGGCTCAAATTCATAGAAAGGAGATTGTTAGATGTGTTTAATGATGACTTGGGCTGTATATAATTCTGGCACCTAGGGATTGTCGAATGCTCCTAAAAATAGATTGCTGTGGAAATGTTTATTATAGGGAAATTGACATATTCTCTAGGAGGGACGGGGTGAATGGGCCTGCTACATTTTCTACATTGAAGACATATACAGGTTTTGATGCTACTTCCGTTTAATCAAGTGGGGCTTCGTTGGATTTCGGCTACTGCCGAGATAATCAAATTCTGGGTAGGGGTCAGGAGAAAATTAGTCATAGGTGTTCTTGTGTAATAATTACTGTTGAAAGTGTAAATGATCCATTTATCAGTAAGACTGAGAATAGAATAACTGCTACATTACTTCATATGAGATGATTGTCTGTGCTATTGCTCCTAGAGCTCCAGTGAGTGAGTATTTTGAATGTGAAGTTCATCCAGATCTGAGGATGGAGCAAATGGCTAGGTGTGATATGGCTAATAGAAATAACATGCCTACATTTATATTAATTAGTGGATAAGATATGGGAAGAGGAATTCATGTTGTGAGAGCCAGGGTTAAGGCTAGCTTTGGGGTTAAGGCTAGCAAGAGAAGCCACCGCAATGAGAAGCCCGCGCACCGCAACAAAGAGTAGCCCCCGCTTGCCGCAACTAGGCAAAGCCTGCGCATAGCAACGAAGACCCAACGCAGCCAAAAACAAATTAATTAATTAATTCGTTAACTATTTTAAACAAAAGTACTATATCCTTCTGTACAGCTTCTCTGGGAAGAACAGAGAGATGGCGTAGGAGAGTGAGAAAGACCAATATTTAGTGCACATCTCTCATGCAGCTGCTCTGCTGGCTCAGAGAGATTTATCCCCACTTTACAAAGGAGGAAATAATCTCAGAGAGGTTTAGTAATTTTCCCAAAGCCAAACAGCTATGGAGTGGCAGAACCAGGATCTGAACCAAGTCTGTTACCTTCAAAGCCTAAGTCCTCATCACAACAAAACTCAATTAATATTTACATTTATCGAATTACATTGCAACCTGGGGAGTTCTTGGCACAATCCTGAATAAGAGTGAGAAAGAAAGAAATAGCATTGTTCCTACAGTCAACCCAAATTTTTGGAGCAGCTGCTAGATGCCTGGCCCTTTTTGGGGTTCAGCAGTGGTCAAGACAGGAAGAGTCCTGCTTTCATGAACCACGTAGTGGGGAGGAGAGACGGGTGCAACTTGGGTGAGGGATTTCACCTTGCTGGACCTCTGTTTTGTCATCTGGAAAATGGGATGGGTGTTCCTCATTTTCTGGGATTGTCCAGCCCTCACATTCTCTGATTCCATAAGAAGCATTTGTTTTCCTGTTTCTTTAAAATTCATTCAGGCCGTGAGCTGTGATGAATGTTGTTAGCTGCTCCCCAAATCACTCTATTCCCAGCCTTTTCCTGTGATCAGGTCTTTCCCGAAACATGACTCACAGTCAGTCAAGTCACAGAACCTAAGGGGCACCCAGCAGAAAAATTCCAACCCTTGCTTCCCAGGAGCTCTGCGGTCTACCTGCCAGGTAAACTTAACTCACCTGGCACAAGGTGGCCATCCCTGGTTTCACATCAACATGATCTCAGGCACAAACCTCCTTGTCTTTCCATTTTGTCTTTAAGTTACTTGTTGAAACAACTGCACAAATATGACACAGATATAAAATCAGGCATCTTCTGCCCCCAGTGCCTACTAATAAATGATTTTCTGCCACTTTAATGATAAAGATAGAACATTTCAACATTCTGCTACCCTTATTATTTGTCATTTTTGTTGATATTTCTATTGACTACATCTTTCAATATTTTAACAATGGAACATTTATTTAGGGTGTTCCAGACCCAGCCTTTAGTGGTAAAGGTTTCGTTGTTATATTTCTATTATGTTTCCTTTCAAAATCATTATCCTATTTAAATGGATTAAGTCAATTCTATAGGCATTTATCTTATGATATTGATGAAATTGATACATAGAGGGCAGTAGTACAAGTTGATTGGACTTGAGAACCTCTATTAGCACAGTTAAGTATAAATATTATCTATATGTAAACCAAAGTACAGGCCGAGTGAGATTCTCTGACTTTTTTGCACTGTCTGCCCCTCAAGCCTGTGAGAAACGGACTATTTCTTGCCCTATCAGTAAACAAAGGATGTCACAGTCTTCAGCACTTGCAGCCCTCCAATGTGAGCCGGCGGGCCCTGAGGCACTCAGGATATGCAAATACAGAATGCAGGCGCCAGAGAGCTGAGGTGCATATCAAAGGAAGGAATTCAGTGAGCCCAGGCAAAGAAAAGCGCCGCATTCCTCACCTTGGGAGAGCTGGTTTTCCTTAGTTAACAATCACCTTTGGATGTTCCCCATTACCTGCGCCAGTTCCCTGCCCTGTCCCCTCCCCCCGGTACTTTAGCTCAGGGAGGAAGGAGCGCAGAGGGACTCGGCTGAATAAGGGGCCTGCGCGCCTCGGGAGGAGTTTTCAGCCGCTTTCCCCGCAGTCGGGAAGAGGGGCGCTGACGCTGCAACCGGACCCTGCGCCTCCCTTGCCCCGTTTCCCCTCAGGACGCTCAGGCCGACCCCCTCCTCACGCCCAGCAGGCCTCGCGAGCCAGGACGAGGGCAGGGGCGAGAGGACGGACCGAATTTCCCGGGGACCAGACGCTGGAGGCCGCTCTTTCTGCACAGCAGCGGCGGGTGGCAGCGAACCCCTGCCCCTCAGAAGCTGGTCTTGTGCTGCCGCCCGGGCACCGGACCAGGCGGAGGGTCGGCGCCCACTTACCCGGCCCGCCGTCCCCGCGACTGTCATGGCTTCGGCCGCCGGGGCACCTCCAGAGCCGGCAGCCTCAGTGAGGTCGCCCTCCCCTCGGGCTCCGGGGCAGTTCCGTGAAGGCGGAGGGAAGAGACCCCGCCTGAGCCGGGAGTTCCAGCTCTGAGGAAACGCGGGCTCTGTTCAGCGCGCAGTGGGTGGGACCGCTCTGGCCCGAGGCCTTCCGGGAGGGAGCGGGGCGGCGGGGGAGGGAGCCGCCAGGAGCGCAGGGCCCCGTCGGGGGTCCTGGAGGGGCGGCCCGGCCTGGGGGCCACGCCCATTGTGGCCGCAGCCCAGGCCTTTTTCCTGGAATCCTACACAAAAAAATTAGAAAGATACACAGTCTATAGTAAATACTCACAAATGATTGTTGCTGCTGTGCTCACTATTCTATTAAAGGTGTAAATCGATAAAACACTTTAAGTTCAAAATTAAATGTGAATTTTTACCTTTCTAATTATGTCTCTGATATTCACAGTTGTGGTTAATGAATCAGAGACTGTGGCATCACTAGTTAAAAATCAGCTTGTTAAAAAAATAGAACTCAGGCCCACCGGACCTACTGAATCACAAGCTGCACTTTTACAATCTCCCCAGTGTACTCGTGTACCCATGAATAGTTGAAAGGTACATTTCTACCTCGACAGGTCTTTTCTCTATGAGAAATACACACATTTTATCCAGTTTGATATAAATAAAACACTCAAAAATGCATATGCCTGTGTTGAAACCATCATTTTATCATTTCTTTTCCAGACAAGTATAGTCTCTATACTGGTTTTGTGGATCACATGCCATACTCTTTTCTTGTAGTTAGAAATAAGGTAGAGAAAGTTACTTTGTAAAAAAAAAATTATATATATATATATATATATATATATATATATATATATATATATGTATTAGTGGATAATTGAAGAGACTCTTCTAAATTAAAACCTTCTCTTAACTTGCTGTTTTCTTCTTGGGTCATATTATGAACTCTTCCCGTGGCCACATGGCATGTGTACGTTTAATTTCAGGGACTGCTGACATTCCAGGATGTGGCCATAGATTTCTGTCAAGAGGAGTGAGAATGCCTGGACCAAGATCAATGGGAATTGTACAGGGATGTGATGTTATAGAAGTATAGGAACCTGCTCTCCTTGGGTGAGGATACCTTCCTTCCAGAATTCCTTATCCAACCACAGGGTTTGGAGTCCTTCATTTGTAGACTATCTCCTGGAATCTTCTGCTTCCTACAATAGGGTTTCAGATTGGAACGTTTCAGGAAAGATTGGGAGTTTGTGGGTATAATTTTTCTTATTCTTTTAAAATTGCAGCCTCCCTTTTAATATACTTTGTAACTGCTTGGGATGTGTCTATATGAACTGTGTACTATATGCTTCTGTTATAGTCCTTACAATATTTTATTGCCTTATTTTCTCTAACAATTTTCCATGGATTCTTTGGGCTTAAGGTATATTAAAAGGGAGACTGCGAATCTGGGACTTCCCTGGTGATGCAGTGATTAAGAATTCGCCTGCCAATGCAGGGGACCCGGTTCGATCCCCGGTCCGGGAAGATCTCACGTGCCACGGAACAACTAAGCCATTGGGCCACAACTACTGAGTCTGCACGCCACAACTACTGAAGCAGGTGTGTCTTGAGCCCATGCGCCATTTATTTTTGGGAGAATAAAACCGCTTCTGAGTGATTAAAATTTAGGCCAGCTAGTCAAAATGCTTTATCACCTGTTCTTCTAAAACACTGGTCAATGGAACAAGTTTTCCTAGGGATAACAGTGTAATTGTATTCTGGAGTTCATATGGGCAATATGGTTTATGACCTTGATGCTGGATCACGACATTTCAACGGTATAACTGCTATTAATTGTCTGTTTGTTCAACGATTAAAGTCTCACGTGATCTGAGTTCAGACTGGAGTCATCCTGGTTGGTTTCTGTCTATTGCAGATTTCTTCCAGTATGAAAGGACAAGAGCAATACGGCTTCCTTTACAAAATGTCTTCAAACTACATGATGATATAATCTACATTCAATTAATTTATACATACCCTACTGTAGAACAGGGTTCGTTACGCTGGCAGAGCCCGGTAATTATGTAAAACTGAAACTTTTTCTGCACTGGTTCAAGTCCTCTTCCTAAGAATATGTTTATAATCAACATTCTTTCACAAATTACCCAATTTAATTCACCATAGCATTCCTCAAATTAACCAAATGGAAAATCCTAGGCTATATACAAATCCAGAAAGGGCCAAAAATCATCAGCCCCCATGGATGATTACAACCCATTGCTGAGGCATTCAAATTACTTATTAAAGAACCACTATGTCCATCAACATCATCAATTTATATATTATTGCCCCAATGCTAGCCATAACCCTGCCTCTCACAACATGAATTCCTCTTCCCATATCTTATCCACTAATTAGTATAAATGTACGCATATTATTTCTATTAGCCATATCACACCTAGCCATTTATTCCATCCTCAGATCTGGATGAACTTCACATTCAAAATACTCACTCACTGGAGCTCCAGGAACAATAGCACAGACGATCATCTCATATGAAGTAATGTAGCAGTTATTCTATTCTCAGTCTTACTGGTAAATGGATCATTTACACTTTCAACAGTAATTACTACACAAGAACACCTATGACTAATTTTCTCCTGACCCCTACCCAGAATTTGATTATCTCCGCAGTAGCAGAAATCCAGTGAAGCCCCACTTGATTTAACAGAAGTAGAATCAAAACCTGTACATGTCTTCAATGTAGAAAATGTAGCAGGCCCATTCACCGCGTCCTTCCTAGAGAATATGTCAATTTCCCTATAATAAACGTTTCCACAGCAATCTATTTTTAGGAGCATTCGACAATCCCTAGGTGCCAGAATTATAGATTCTTTCATCTTGTAAATATAGTTTTCTTTAAAAAATAATTTTTATAGTTTTACTACCTTTAAACAAAATGTACTCCATTGCTGTGGAATATTCCTTCATAGGAGCGTGCATGGTTCATTTCTGCATCCGTCGGTGATGGCCTTCAGGTTCCTTCAGGTTTGGCTCCTGTGGCTGCCAGTCCATGTCCGTGTGTCCTGGTGCAGGGCTGGTGGGTTTGTGTTCAACTGGGAGGAGCACTGTGGGTCTCTGTGCACGGACTTCGCTATCTGAGGCCCGATTGCTTCAGAAGTGGTTGCATCCCCCCGTTGCGTACCAGGCTTTCCATTGCTCCACATCCTGCTGATATTTGATACTATGTCTTTCATGTCTGCCATTCTGGTAGGTGTATGCACAGTATTTTTCTTATGGCTTTAATCCCTCTGTTGTTAGTGAAGTTGTGCATCTTGTGGTATTCATGGACTATTTCCTGTTGTTTTTGGAAAAGTTTTAAAAATTGTGGTCTGGTACACATAACATAAAATGTACTATCTTAACCATTTTTAAGTGCACATTTCAGGGTCGGGAAGTAATTCACACTGTTGTGCAAACCTGACCACCATCATCCTCCAGAACTTTTTCATCTTGCAAAATTGAAACAGTCCCCATTAAACACTCACTCCCCATTGTCCCTCCCTCAGCCTCTGGCCCTCCACATCCTACTTTATGTCTCTATATTTCCGACTGCTCTAGGGGCCTTGTATGAGTGGATCAAGCACTGTTTGTTTTTTTGTGTCTAGCTTACATCACTGAGCATAATGCCCTCAAGGTTCATCCCTGCTGCATCCTGTGTCAGAATTGACTTCCTTTTTAGGCTGAATAGCATTCCCTTCTATTGATGGACCGTGTTTTTCTTCTCCATTCTTCCATTAGTGGACACATGTAATATCTACATTCATTTCTGCTGTCATAATATTTGTGGAATAAAATCAGAAAGTCCTATGAATCAAAAGTCATTTGCCATTAACTTTTTTCTTAAACTTTTTGTTGTGGAAAACATCAAGGCTAAGAAAAGGGAAAAATACATGTCAGCTTCACTTGTGTTCAGGAATTAATGCTTTACGGATTCACTTTATTCCCTGTGTGTGTGCTATGCGTGTGCATGTGCCTGTTTGCATAAATATGCTGTGCATGTGGATAGGTATGTGAACTTGCACACATTAGTGTGTGCATGGGCATATGGGTGCATGTGTGTTCACATGCTAGTGTGTGAATATATTTGTGCTGTGCACGTGCATATGTTTGTGTGTGTGCTGTGCCTGCCTGTGCACACACCTGTGTGTTTGCTGGAACCACTTGCAAGTTGGCTGCAGACTGAATTGTGCCCCAGATATATCCGCACGCAGCTGCTCTAACAATCCTGAGTAGCCACGTAAAGGTCACAGATCTCAGGGATTTAAATGGATGGAGCAGGATATCCTGACACAGAGTTTGTCTTCCAATGACTGTCACTGTCTCAGTAACATCCTTCACACCTTCTTTAAGCCGCATTCAGGGTCCAGTTTAGACTCCCATTACATTCAGTCACCTGTCCTAGGTCCCCTAAAGCAACAATGTCACCGTTGGAGAGCCCGGCCAAGGCTGGGGGTGCCCCTCCTCTTTGCCTTGCCTCCAGGCCCTGCCCTTGGCTCCTGTTTTCTCATATCTCAGCCAGGCCCCGACTTGGATCGGGCCGCCACCTCTTTCCTCACAGGGTCTCATCACCCAGTCAAGGGGGTTCATTCTCCCCAAACACAGCATCAGGAGTTGGGGGCTAACAGTCCCCACTGGGTCTCCTTCATGTGAGACCCTGTGCTGTTGAAAGAGCAGTCACCCTGCCCTCGGGGGCGGGGGACTGGGGGACGACATGCGGCCCACGATAGGCAGGCGGGTCTCCGGGTGGGGCGAGCCAGTTTGCAAGGAGTTCCGCGGTGGGTTCTCCTCTCCAACGGCTTCTGTGCCCCTACCTCTCCCCGTGCCTCCCCTCGAAGACAGCGCGGTGCCCGGGTTGGGAACCATGGGAGCCGTCAGCCACTGCCCCCTCTACACACACACACACACACGCACACGCACACGCACACGCACACGCTGCAGGGAAGCAGGACCTGAGTGCAGGGCTCTCAGCGGCCCTGAGCGCCCCGCCCGGAATCGGCCAGCCGAATGGACAGACCGGATCTCTCGGCCCGGACCGTGCAGGACTCTCCTGACCTGGCTTGCAGTGTGGCCGCCTCCTTCTGGAAGCCTGGGAGGCTGGAATCAGGCCACTTCTTGTCTGTCCTGGCAGCAGACTGGGCTGCACTCTAAGAAGTTCGTGGCTCGCCCGTGGATCCTGACCATCAGGTGGCCAGAGAAATTGGGAACATTTCTGTTTTACCTGTTGAAATGTTTAATGACAAAGATTTTGTTCAGTTTCCTGATGTGGGTGTCCAAAGATGAGAGACCCATGTGTGTGATCTGTACCCCCTATGAGATCAGCCCTAAGCTAGTTTAAACATGATCAAGTTGTGTCTACATGGTAGATTTAGACCTCTGCATGTCCTGTCTACTGATTATGTTTAGAGCTGACCATGTGTTGTCTATAATAAGAAGATTTAGACCTGACCATGTTCTGTGTACGCTAGGACTATGGGGACCTGGGTAGAGACCCGGCCTGGCCTCAGTACTGGGAAGCTCCGTGCCTGCATCTGAATGTCAGTGCTTAGATGTCTGGGGTCTGGAGCTGAGGTGGGCTTGTCTACGTAACAGCCTCTCTTCTGAGTGTGGTGACCTGGTCCTCCCAAGGGTCAGTGCTATGGTCGGGGCCTTAGTCTTAATCCCTGCAAGGTTCACCTTCCCTGGGGCTCATGGAGAATCCTCAGGAGGACTACCTGGCAATAATTCCAATTTACCAGCACGTGCATGGTGCATAGGGAAGCAGGTTTAGCTGCTGAATTGATTGCAGGGCACGCAGATCGGGCAAAAGGCCGATGGGTGACAGCTGAGGCTGCTGCTGAGCTCTCCCTCCAGTCTACCGTCCCTACGCAGCAGAGTCCAGAGCTGCCCCTCGGCTTTCAGCCCTGCTGTCCTGTATGTTTTCTCAACATGTAAGTGAGACGAGAAAGGACTGAGCATGCCAGCACCAGGGTCGTGTGTTCAACTCTAGTATGAAAGCTGTACAAACAGTTAAAATCACACAGAACCAAAGTGAGGAGAGGAGGACTCCTCTGGGACAAGTGTGGGGAAAGGAGACACACCTGACACTTTTTCCCATCCCAGGAGGTCCCAGGGACCCAGCTTGTTTCCACATTGGGGGAGCCCCCTGCAGAGCCATGGTGTCCTGACCAAGGGGACGTGTGACCCCAGGTGCAGGGTCTGGGGAGGTGAGGTCACCCTGGGACTGTGGACATGTGACCCAGGTGGAGGGCTCTGGGGAGGAGGGTCACCCTGGTGAGTGTGGATGTGTGGCCCCAGGTATAGGGTGCGGGGACTGTGTGGGTCTCACCATACCTGCATGGGTCAGGATCACATGGATGGGGAGACCGCATATGCGCTCTTTGCCTGCAGTGTGTCCTGTCCCCTTTGAGATTTCCAACCTCTGCATTAAGGGTGTTGTCCTGATTAACCTGTGGTTCCTTTTCTTCTCTTCATCTTGTCACAATCATATGAGGTCAGGCATGTTTGAGTGGGTTGCTGCTCTGTGTTCCGGTGAGTGACAACACTTGGTGGTGTCGTATTAATACTATAGCATATCATATGTCTAATCTATGGGGGTCACCACTGCCTGGGTCCCCCTGGACAGAGGTCAGGTGAGCACAGACTAGCCCCCCCTATGAATGGTCTCCCACGTGCTCTGTGAGGGTACCGTGATGGCCCCTAAGGTACGGGACTGTGTCTGGGCCTCCGACATTTGTGATGAAGGGGAGTCGAAATGGAATCTCAATTAACAAGACATTATTTTAAGAATTTATTTTAAGTGAAATAAAACACACGTCACATACCCTTTACCATCATCACCATTTTAAGTGCACGTTTCTGAGGCATCAGATAGATTCACTTTCTCGTGGAGCCATCACCACCATCAGTAGAACTTTTCGTCCTGCAAAACCAAAATTCCACAACCATGAAAGTCTCATTCCCCATTCCCTCCCACTGCCCCTGGCACCGATATCCACTTCAGTCCCTGAGTTGTCGACTGCAGGGCACCCACTGGAGTGGAATCCTGCAGTGTTTGCTGACGGGTCATTTTGGAAGAGCTGACTTTCAGTCTGAAGCTCTGCCTGTTCGCATCTGAAGAATCTGCATTTAAGGAGAGGGTGTATGAGGAAGGGGGTGTATGCGGGACAAAGGTGTCCGGGGTGCAGGTGAGCCAGGACCTGACCAGCTGCCTTTTGGGTCCTCTGGTCCCATCTCTTGGTCTGTGCCTCATCTGCATCATCACTGTCCCCGCTGGCACCGCTGGGGTGTTGTTGTCTGAGTGAGAGTCCCCTGGTGTCCCTGCTCTCCTCCCCTCCTCCTGCTGGTTGGGGAGGGAACTGCTTGCTGTGTGGTCTCTACTCCTGAGGCATGAAGGACCCTGTAGCATGGACCTGCAGAGTGTGGGGTGTGGTCCCAAGAGCATGGGGCCCACATAGGACACGACATCGGGCCGTGACAGGTGCTAGGGCTGCCTCATCACTGACAGGGAATGTTGCCCAGATCCTGCTCCAGAGGGCATGGTGGGTGGCCTGGGACCCTAGAGGCCCCATTCCTATACTGGAGCTTGGAGAGTGCATCCCCATGGGCTGCAGATTCACCCCATATCTCAGACATATCCCTCTGTCCTGTCTTTGAACTCAGGAAAACGTGCTCTCTTGTCCACAACATAGGCCGGGTCCTGTTGATATTAGGATTCTTTAAGTTAGGCGTCCTGGGATAGCAGCTCCTTTTAGGCCTGAGAAGGAACAACTCCGGAGTGTACAACAATTTCAGATGAAACTAATATTCAATGACTATCCCTAACTACTCGGTTGTTGACTTCTATTAGTCATTATTCTCCTGGTTTTAGCTCTGATGTGGGGATTACAGAGGAGTCAACATTTAAATCTTCGTAATCTGTGTATTTGTAGCTTCAGTATCGTTACGGACCCATAGTTTTTTATGGTTTGGGAAGAGTTATTGATTTCATGTATCATGTAAAGGATTCACAATGATGATAGGGCAATTAAGATTACAATAATAGCTAGTAAATTGTTCACATTTTCTCTACCTGTGCATCTATTGTATGCATATGAGTTTAGATGTCAATATTAGTGAAATGATATAGAGGACTAGAGAACTTATTTTAAAAATCACTATTAATGTGTGATGAAGAAAATGTAAAAGTTCTTCCATAATCGGTGATGTTGTATCTTGAGAGCCTAGATGAAATTGATATGCCTTAGTCATATACAGGATTTTAGCCTATCATTTAACTTTGACAAAGCTACATCACTTTTTACTTTTATCTCATTTATTGAGGAAGACATAATTGTTATGGTGTTGGCTTGAAACTGGTTGAAAAGGACTTGAGTCCTTCCTTATTTTACATTTACATAGGTAGGATCTTGAAACGTAGGATATGGTGGAGGACATCCGTGTAACCATTCTAGGTTAGGTGTAGCAATTTCCACTGCTAAGACTTCTTGTTTAGACACAAATGCTTTTCAAAGTATGAAGATTATTAGCATTACTGCTGCTACTGAGATGAATGAGCCTAAAGACAAAATATTTCATGTTGTGTGTGCCTCAGGGTACTCAGACTAACGTAGTGACATACCTGAGAGGCCACGAAAGTGCTGCAGGAAGTCATATTTACGACTACAAATATACTTGTGAAGTGAATTTTTGCTCATGCTGAGTTAACTGTATAACCTGAGAATAGTGGGAATCAGTGTAGAAAGCCTCCTATAATAGTGAAGACTGCTCCCATGGACATTAGGTCATGGAAGTGTGCTACTACATAGTATGTATCCTGGAGGACAATGTCTGGGGATGAGTTGACTAAGATGATTCCTGTCAAACCACCTACTGTAAAAAGAAAAACTAAAGCCTAAAACTCATAATATAGTGGGAGGTCATATAGTATTACCTCCGTGAACAGTTGCTAACCAGGGACTTCCCTGGTGACGCAGTGGTTAAGAATTCGTCTGCCAATGCAGGGAACACGGGTTCGAGCCCTTGTCTGGGAAGATCCCACATGCCGCGGAGCAAAAAGCCCGTGTGCCACAACTACTGAGCCTGCCCTCTAGAGCCCGCAAGCCACAACTACTGAAGCCCACGCGCCTAGAGGCCGTGCTCTGCAACAAGAGAAGCCACTGCAATGAAAGGGCCGCACACCGCAACGAAGAGTACCTGCCGCTCACCGCAACCAGAGAAAGCCCATGCGCAGCAACCAAGACCCAACTCAGCCAAAAAAAAAAAAAAAAAGAAAAGAAAAAGAAAAATTAAATAAAGAGTTGCTAATCAGCTAGATACTTTTACTCCTGTAGGGATAGAAGTAATTACGGTAGCTGATGCAAAGTATGCTCCTGAGTCCACAGCTATCCCTATGGTAAACATATGATGGGCCCACAAGAGAACTCCTAAAAAACCAGTGGACATGACTCATACTATTCCCAGATAGCTGAAAGGCAATTTTTGTCCTAAATAGTATGTAATGCTATGTGAGTTTATAAAAAACACTGTTAGGCCATGAATACAGACTTCAGGGTGAGCAAAGTATCAAAAGAGGTGTTGGTATAGGATTCGGTCTCCTCCTGAAGGGTCAAAGAAAGTAGTGTTTAGATTTCTATCTCTTAACAGCATGGCAATTCTGGCTGCTTGGACTGAGATTGGTAATTATAGTAATATGGCTATAGTTGGGGAAGATTAAACAAATAATGGTGTTTGGTATTGGGATATGACTGCTGGTTTTGTATTAAAGACTATAGTAATAAAAGTAATAATACCAAGAATTGAGGAGACACCTGCTAAATGTAAGGAGAAAACAGTTAGGTCGACAGAGGCTCCTGCATGGGCCAGATTGCAGGCTAGAGCTGAATACACCGTCCCACTGGTACCAGAACCAGCTTCTACTATTGGTGATATGAGTAGGAGTAAGAATGATGGGGGAAGTAGTCAAAAGTTTATATGATTTATTGGGGGAAATGCTACTTCAGGTGTCCGAGTTCTTAGTGGCCCAAGTCAGTTTTCAAAGCCTGCAATCATAACGGGTACAGTTATAAAGAAAATTATTAGAAGTGCAGGGACTGTTATGACAACCTTACAGATTTGGGCATCTCCAAGTAGCGGTCCAGGTCAGCATAGCTCAGCCTGGATTAATATAATTAAGGTGCTGCCTGCTACTCCAGCTCAAGCACCAAATAGTAAATATAAAATGGCGATATCTTTGTGATTTGTTGAAAATAATCAGCAGTGTATGAACAGAGGTAAAATGACTGAGTTAGCATTAGACTGTAAATCTAAAGACAGAGATTGAGCCCTCTTTCTGGCAAACCCTGTGGTGAATCAACAAATTGAATTGTAACTTCAGAGAAGCAGCTTCAATTCTGCCAGTGATTATCCTGCCTTTTTTTTTCTTTTCTTTTTTTCTTTCTCAAATGAAGGAGAAGTAGACTGAAGTCAGTTGACTAGAGGATTTGCCTGTTAACTAAAGTTTCCTGGGGTTAAAACTCATCCATCTCGTAAAGATTTGGCTTCAATACAGTGTTTGCTTTACATTCAATTGATGTAGAATAAAGTCTTGCAATCCTTATTTTTAGGAATTAAGTAAATTTCACTTGTTTAGGGTTTTGAAAGCTCTTGGTCTGAACTAACCTAAATTCCTAGTCCAGCACCGATAGAATGGGTGTTGTGTGTAGTAACCGTGTGGGTATTATGATTGGTAATGATAGGAAGGTTATTTCTTTGTATGTTCAAATTGTTTTGTGTTTGTGTTGTTTAATGAAGGGAATATAGTTAGTGATGTGGAGTATGTTAGCTGCAAGTAGAAATATATGCTGAGGACTGCTATGATGGTTATTAGTGTTGGTAGAATGATGTTGTCGTTTTTGTTATCTCTTGGATAATTATTCATTTGGGTAGAAAGCCTGATAGTGATGGGCGATGTCCTAATGATACTATAATGGTGAGGAAAATGATTGTGATGGGAGGTGTTTTATCTCATGTGTGTGATAATGATACTCTTGTAGTACATGATCTGGGCATAAATAAGAAGAAGATAGTGTTGTTATGATATAAATTAGTATGTTTAGGATTGTTATAATCTGAATATACATTATAATAGCTGTTATTCATCCTATATGGGCAATTGATGAGGAGGGTGTAATATTTTCCAGGTGAGTATGGCGAAGTCTGCCTCAGCCTCCAGCTATGATTTATAATATCACTATGATTAATAGTATATTTAGGTTGATGGAAGGTGACCTGTGGTATAAAACTGATAGGGGTGCAATTTTGTCATGTTGATAGCATCAGGTCTGCTGTTCATGGGATGCCTCGTGTGACTTCAGGCACTCAGAAGTGAAATGGGGAAAGTCCTACTTTTGTGACAAGGGCGATTGTCATGAGGGTGGATGCTGCTGGATTAAAGATTCTTGTTATTCATTGTGCTCTTTGACCAGAGTATATTAGATTAATGATAATAGCCATTATAAGTAGTATTGATGTGGTGGACTGTTTTAGGAAATATTTGTTGGATGCTTCTGTAGCTTATGGGTTCATGTTTTTTATTAGAATGGGGATACCATTAACCAGTGTGAGCTTGTTATACAATTATATTTCCTGAGAAAATGGTCAGTAGAATGATGGTAAAAACAATGAGAGTTTATTAGCACAGGAAGGATATACAAAAATATTTTGGGGGTATGGGCCTGAAGCTTACTTAGAGAACTTTACTATATAGCATGTGGTGTAATGTGGTAGGTAGCATGGAGAATGTAAAATTATTAGGAAGAATTCAATTCCAGAAATAAGAGCATTGAAACCTCTGTGATTTACTCTATCAAAGTAACTCTTTTGTCAGACATATTTCTTAAATTTGTGGTGGGTTGCCTGGTATGATGACAATTAGTGAAAACTCTCATATACATAGGGTTTAATGTTAGTCGTAAAATACTTTTTATAAGAGATGTATGCGTTGATCATATCAAAATTGTAGGTAGGAGTCTCAAATTCATAGAAAGGAGATTGTTAGATGTGTTTAATGATGACTTGGGCTGTATATAATTCTGGCACCTAGGGATTGTCGAATGCTCCTAAAAATAGATTGCTGTGGAAATGTTTATTATAGGGAAATTGACATATTCTCTAGGAGGGACGGGGTGAATGGGCCTGCTACATTTTCTACATTGAAGACATATACAGGTTTTGATGCTACTTCCGTTTAATCAAGTGGGGCTTCGTTGGATTTCGGCTACTGCCGAGATAATCAAATTCTGGGTAGGGGTCAGGAGAAAATTAGTCATAGGTGTTCTTGTGTAATAATTACTGTTGAAAGTGTAAATGATCCATTTATCAGTAAGACTGAGAATAGAATAACTGCTACATTACTTCATATGAGATGATTGTCTGTGCTATTGCTCCTAGAGCTCCAATGAGTGAGTATTTTGAATGTGAAGTTCATCCAGATCTGAGGATGGAGCAAATGGCTAGGTGTGATATGGCTAATAGAAATAACATGCCTACATTTATATTCATTAGTGGATAAGATATGGGAAGAGGAATTCATGTTGTGAGAGCCAGGGTTAAGGCTAGCATTGGGGTTAAGGCTAGCAAGAGAAGCCACCGCAATGAGAAGCCCGCGCACCGCAACAAAGAGTAGCCCCCGCTTGCCGCAACTAGGCAAAGCCTGCGCATAGCAACGAAGACCCAACGCAGCCAAAAACAAATTAATTAATTAATTCGTTAACTATTTTAAACAAAAGTACTATATCCTTCTGTACAGCTTCTCTGGGAAGAACAGAGAGATGGCGTAGGAGAGTGAGAAAGACCAATATTTAGTGCACATCTCTCATGCAGCTGCTCTGCTGGCTCAGAGAGATTTATCCCCACTTTACAAAGGAGGAAATAATCTCAGAGAGGTTTAGTAATTTTCCCAAAGCCAAACAGCTATGGAGTGGCAGAACCAGGATCTGAACCAAGTCTGTTACCTTCAAAGCCTAAGTCCTCATCACAACAAAACTCAATTAATATTTACATTTATCGAATTACATTGCAACCTGGGGAGTTCTTGGCACAATCCTGAATAAGAGTGAGAAAGAAAGAAATAGCATTGTTCCTACAGTCAACCCAAATTTTTGGAGCAGCTGCTAGATGCCTGGCCCTTTTTGGGGTTCAGCAGTGGTCAAGACAGGAAGAGTCCTGCTTTCATGAACCACGTAGTGGGGAGGAGAGACGGGTGCAACTTGGGTGAGGGATTTCACCTTGCTGGACCTCTGTTTTGTCATCTGGAAAATGGGATGGGTGTTCCTCATTTTCTGGGATTGTCCAGCCCTCACATTCTCTGATTCCATAAGAAGCATTTGTTTTCCTGTTTCTTTAAAATTCATTCAGGCCGTGAGCTGTGATGAATGTTGTTAGCTGCTCCCCAAATCACTCTATTCCCACCCTTTTCCTGTGATCAGGTCTTTCCCGAAACATGACTCACAGTCAGTCAAGTCACAGAACCTAAGGGGCACCCAGCAGAAAAATTCCAACCCTTGCTTCCCAGGAGCTCTGCGGTCTACCTGCCAGGTAAACTTAACTCACCTGGCACAAGGTGGCCATCCCTGGTTTCACATCAACATGATCTCAGGCACAAACCTCCTTGTCTTTCCATTTTGTCTTTAAGTTACTTGTTGAAACAACTGCACAAATATGACACAGATATAAAATCAGGCATCTTCTGCCCCCAGTGCCTACTAATAAATGATTTTCTGCCACTTTAATGATAAAGATAGAACATTTCAACATTCTGCTACCCTTATTATTTGTCATTTTTGTTGATATTTCTATTGACTACATCTTTCAATATTTTAACAATGGAACATTTATTTAGGGTGTTCCAGACCCAGCCTTTAGTGGTAAAGGTTTCGTTGTTATATTTCTATTATGTTTCCTTTCAAAATCATTATCCTATTTAAATGGATTAAGTCAATTCTATAGGCATTTATCTTATGATATTGATGAAATTGATACATAGAGGGCAGTAGTACAAGTTGATTGGACTTGAGAACCTCTATTAGCACAGTTAAGTATAAATATTATCTATATGTAAACCAAAGTACAGGCCGAGTGAGATTCTCTGACTTTTTTGCACTGTCTGCCCCTCAAGCCTGTGAGAAATGGACTATTTCTTGCCCTATCAGTAAACAAAGGATGTCACAGTCTTCAGCACTTGCAGCCCTCCAATGTGAGCCGGCGGGCCCTGAGGCACTCAGGATATGCAAATACAGAATGCAGGCGCCAGAGAGCTGAGGTGCATATCAAAGGAAGGAATTCAGTGAGCCCAGGCAAAGAAAAGCGCCGCATTCCTCACCTTGGGAGAGCTGGTTTTCCTTAGTTAACAATCACCTTTGGATGTTCCCCATTACCTGCGCCAGTTCCCTGCCCTGTCCCCTCCCCCCGGTACTTTAGCTCAGGGAGGAAGGAGCGCAGAGGGACTCGGCTGAATAAGGGGCCTGCGCGCCTCGGGAGGAGTTTTCAGCCGCTTTCCCCGCAGTCGGGAAGAGGGGCGCTGACGCTGCAACCGGACCCTGCGCCTCCCTTGCCCCGTTTCCCCTCAGGACGCTCAGGCCGACCCCCTCCTCACGCCCACCAGGCCTCGCGAGCCAGGACGAGGGCAGGGGCGAGAGGACGGACCGAATTTCCCGGGGACCAGACGCTGGAGGCCGCTCTTTCTGCACAGCAGCGGCGGGTGGCAGCGAACCCCTGCCCCTCAGAAGCTGGTCTTGTGCTGCCGCCCGGGCACCGGACCAGGCGGAGGGTCGGCGCCCACTTACCCGGCCCGCCGTCCCCGCGACTGTCATGGCTTCGGCCGCCGGGGCACCTCCAGAGCCGGCAGCCTCAGTGAGGTCGCCCTCCCCTCGGGCTCCGGGGCAGTTCCGTGAAGGTGGAGGGAAGAGACCCCGCCTGAGCCGGGAGTTCCAGCTCTGAGGAAACGCGGGCTCTGTTCAGCGCGCAGTGGGTGGGACCGCTCTGGCCCGAGGCCTTCCGGGAGGGAGCGGGGCGGCGGGGGAGGGAGCCGCCAGGAGCGCAGGGCCCCGTCGGGGGTCCTGGAAGGGCCGCCCGGCCTGGGGGCCACGCCCATTGTGGCCGCAGCCCAGGCCTTTTTCCTGGAATCCTACACAAAAAAATTAGAAAGATACACAGTCTATAGTAAATACTCACAAATGATTGTTGCTGCTGTGCTCACTATTCTATTAAAGGTGTAAATCGATAAAACACTTTAAGTTCAAAATTAAATGTGAATTTTTACCTTTCTAATTATGTCTCTGATATTCACAGTTGTGGTTAATGAATCAGAGACTGTGGCATCACTAGTTAAAAATCAGCTTGTTAAAAAAATAGAACTCAGGCCCACCGGACCTACTGAATCACAAGCTGCACTTTTACAATCTCCCCAGTGTACTCGTGTACCCATGAATAGTTGAAAGGTACATTTCTACCTCGACAGGTCTTTTCTCTATGAGAAATACACACATTTTATCCAGTTTGATATAAATAAAACACTCAAAAATGCATATGCCTGTGTTGAAACCATCATTTTATCATTTCTTTTCCAGACAAGTATAGTCTCTATACTGGTTTTGTGGATCACATGCCATACTCTTTTCTTGTAGTTAGAAATAAGGTAGAGAAAGTTACTTTGTAAAAAAAAAATTATATATATATATATATATATATATATATATATGTATTAGTGGATAATTGAAGAGACTCTTCTAAATTAAAACCTTCTCTTAACTTGCTGTTTTCTTCTTGGGTCATATTATGAACTCTTCCCGTGGCCACATGGCATGTGTACGTTTAATTTCAGGGACTGCTGACATTCCAGGATGTGGCCATAGATTTCTGTCAAGAGGAGTGAGAATGCCTGGACCAAGATCAATGGGAATTGTACAGGGATGTGATGTTATAGAAGTATAGGAACCTGCTCTCCTTGGGTGAGGATACCTTCCTTCCAGAATTCCTTATCCAACCACAGGGTTTGGAGTCCTTCATTTGTAGACTATCTCCTGGAATCTTCTGCTTCCTACAATAGGGTTTCAGATTGCAACGTTTCAGGAAAGATTGGGAGTTTGTGGGTATAATTTTTCTTATGCTTTTAAAATTGCAGCCTCCCTTTTAATATACTTTGTAACTGCTTGGGATGTGTCTATATGAACTGTGTACTATATGCTTCTGTTATAGTCCTTACAATATTTTATTGCCTTATTTTCTCTAACAATTTTCCATGGATTCTTTGGGCTTAAGGTATATTAAAAGGGAGACTGCGAATCTGGGACTTCCCTGGTGATGCAGTGATTAAGAATTCGCCTGCCAATGCAGGGGACCCGGTTCGATCCCCGGTCCGGGAAGATCTCACGTGCCACGGAACAACTAAGCCATTGGGCCACAACTACTGAGTCTGCACGCCACAACTACTGAAGCAGGTGTGTCTTGAGCCCATGCGCCATTTATTTTTGGGAGAATAAAACCGCTTCTGAGTGATTAAAATTTAGGCCAGCTAGTCAAAATGCTTTATCACCTGTTCTTCTAAAACACTGGTCAATGGAACAAGTTTTCCTAGGGATAACAGTGTAATTGTATTCTGGAGTTCATATGGGCAATATGGTTTATGACCTTGATGCTGGATCACGACATTTCAACGGTATAACTGCTATTAATTGTCTGTTTGTTCAACGATTAAAGTCTCACGTGATCTGAGTTCAGACTGGAGTCATCCTGGTTGGTTTCTGTCTATTGCAGATTTCTTCCAGTATGAAAGGACAAGAGCAATACGGCTTCCTTTACAAAATGTCTTCAAACTACATGATGATATAATCTACATTCAATTAATTTATACATACCCTACTGTAGAACAGGGTTCGTTACGCTGGCAGAGCCCGGTAATTATGTAAAACTGAAACTTTTTCTGCACTGGTTCAAGTCCTCTTCCTAAGAATATGTTTATAATCAACATTCTTTCACAAATTACCCAATTTAATTCACCATAGCATTCCTCAAATTAACCAAATGGAAAATCCTAGGCTATATACAAATCCAGAAAGGGCCAAAAATCATCAGCCCCCATGGATGATTACAACCCATTGCTGAGGCATTCAAATTACTTATTAAAGAACCACTATGTCCATCAACATCATCAATTTATATATTATTGCCCCAATGCTAGCCATAACCCTGCCTCTCACAACATGAATTCCTCTTCCCATATCTTATCCACTAATTAGTATAAATGTAGGCATATTATTTCTATTAGCCATATCACACCTAGCCATTTATTCCATCCTCAGATCTGGATGAACTTCACATTCAAAATACTCACTCACTGGAGCTCCAGGAACAATAGCACAGAGGATCATCTCATATGAAGTAATGTAGCAGTTATTCTATTCTCAGTCTTACTGGTAAATGGATCATTTACACTTTCAACAGTAATTACTACACAAGAACACCTATGACTAATTTTCTCCTGACCCCTACCCAGAATTTGATTATCTCCGCAGTAGCAGAAATCCAGTGAAGCCCCACTTGATTTAACAGAAGTAGAATCAAAACCTGTACATGTCTTCAATGTAGAAAATGTAGCAGGCCCATTCACCGCGTCCTTCCTAGAGAATATGTCAATTTCCCTATAATAAACGTTTCCACAGCAATCTGTTTTTAGGAGCATTCGACAATCCCTAGGTGCCAGAATTATAGATTCTTTCATCTTGTAAATATAGTTTTCTTTAAAAAATAATTTTTATAGTTTTACTACCTTTAAACAAAATGTACTCCATTGCTGTGGAATATTCCTTCATAGGAGCGTGCATGGTTCATTTCTGCATCCGTCGGTGATGGCCTTCAGGTTCCTTCAGGTTTGGCTCCTGTGGCTGCCAGTCCATGTCCGTGTGTCCTGGTGCAGGGCTGGTGGGTTTGTGTTCAACTGGGAGGAGCACTGTGGGTCTCTGTGCACGGACTTCGCTATCTGAGGCCCGATTGCTTCAGAAGTGGTTGCATCCCCCCGTTGCGTACCAGGCTTTCCATTGCTCCACATCCTGCTGATATTTGATACTATGTCTTTCATGTCTGCCATTCTGGTAGGTGTATGCACAGTATTTTTCTTATGGCTTTAATCCCTCTGTTGTTAGTGAAGTTGTGCATCTTGTGGTATTCATGGACTATTTCCTGTTGTTTTTGGAAAAGTTTTAAAAATTGTGGTCTGGTACACATAACATAAAATGTACTATCTTAACCATTTTTAAGTGCACATTTCAGGGTCGGGAAGTAATTCACACTGTTGTGCAAACCTGACCACCATCATCCTCCAGAACTTTTTCATCTTGCAAAATTGAAACAGTCCCCATTAAACACTCACTCCCCATTGTCCCTCCCTCAGCCTCTGGCCCTCCACATCCTACTTTATGTCTCTATATTTCCGACTGCTCTAGGGGCCTTGTATGAGTGGATCAAGCACTGTTTGTTTTTTTGTGTCTAGCTTACATCACTGAGCATAATGCCCTCAAGGTTCATCCCTGCTGCATCCTGTGTCAGAATTGACTTCCTTTTTAGGCTGAATAGCATTCCCTTCTATTGATGGACCGTGTTTTTCTTCTCCATTCTTCCATTAGTGGACACATGTAATATCTACATTCATTTCTGCTGTCATAATATTTGTGGAATAAAATCAGAAAGTCCTATGAATCAAAAGTCATTTGCCATTAACTTTTTTCTTAAACTTTTTGTTGTGGAAAACATCAAGGCTAAGAAAAGGGAAAAATACATGTCAGCTTCACTTGTGTTCAGGAATTAATGCTTTACGGATTCACTTTATTCCCTGTGTGTGTGCTATGCGTGTGCATGTGCCTGTTTGCATAAATATGCTGTGCATGTGGATAGGTATGTGAACTTGCACACATTAGTGTGTGCATGGGCATATGGGTGCATGTGTGTTCACATGCTAGTGAGTGAATATATTTGTGCTGTGCACGTGCATATGTTTGTGTGTGTGCTGTGCCTGCCTGTGCGCACACCTGTGTGTTTGCTGGAACCACTTGCAAGTTGGCTGCAGACTGAATTGTGCCCCAGATATATCCGCACGCAGCTGCTCTAACAATCCTGAGTAGCCACGTAAAGGTCACAGATCTCAGGGATTTAAATGGATGGAGCAGGATATCCTGACACAGAGTTTGTCTTCCAATGACTGTCACTGTCTCAGTAACATCCTTCACACCTTCTTTAAGCCGCATTCAGGGTCCAGTTTAGACTCCCATTACATTCAGTCACCTGTCCCAGGTCCCCTAAAGCAACAATGTCACCGTGGGAGAGCCCGGCCAAGGCTGGGGGTGCCCCTCCTGTTGGCCTGGCCTCCAGGCCCTGCCCTTGGCTCCTGTTTCCTCATATCTCAGCCAGGCCCCGACTTGGATCGGGCCGCCACCTCTTTCCTCACAGGGTCCCATCGCCCAGTCAAGGGGGTTCATTCTCCCCCTAAACACAGCATCAGGAGTTGGGGGCTGACAGTCCACACTGGGTCTCCTTCATGTGAGACCCTGTGCTGTTGAAAGAGCAGGCACCCTGCCCTCGGGGGTGGGGGACTGGGGGGCGACATGCGGCCCACGATGGGCAGGCGGGTCTCCGGGTGGGGCGAGCCAGTGTGCAAGGAGTTCCGCGGTGGGTTCTCCTCTCCAACGGCTTCTGTGCCCCTACCTCTCCCCGTGCCTCCCCTCGAAGACAGCGCGGTGCCCGGGTTGGGAACCATGGGAGCCGTCAGCCACCGCCCCCTCTACACACACACACACACACGCACACGCACACGCACACGCACACGCACACGCTGCAGGGAAGCAGGACCTGAGTGCAGGGCTCTCAGCGGCCCTGAGCGCCCCGCCCGGAATCGGCCAGCCGAATGGACAGACCGGATCTCCCGGCCCGGACCATGCAGGACTCTCCTGACCTGGCTTGCAGTGTGGCCGCCTCCTTCTGGAAGCCTGGGAGGCTGGAATCAGGCCACTTCTTGTCTGTCCTGGCAGCAGACTGGGCTGCACTCTAAGAAGTTCGTGGCTCGCCCGTGGATCCTGACCATCAGGTGGTCAGAGAAATTGGGAACATTTCTGTTTTACCTGTTGAAATGTTTAATGACAAAGATTTTGTTCAGTTTCCTGACGTGGGTGTCCAAAGATGAGAGACCCATGTGTGTGATCTGTACCCCCTATGAGATCAGCCCTAAGCTACTTTAAACATGATCAAGTTGTGTCTACATGGTAGATTTAGACCTCTGCATGTCCTGTCTACTGATTATGTTTAGAGCTGACCATGTGTTGTCTATAATAAGAAGATTTAGACCTGACCAAGTTCTGTGTACGCTAGGACTATGGGGACCTGGGTAGAGACCCGGCCTGGCCTCAGTACTGGGAAGTTCCGTGCCTGCATCTGAATGTCAGTGCTTAGATGTCTGGGGTCTGGAGCTGAGGTGGGCTTGTCTACGTAACAGCCTCTCTTCTGAGTGTGGTGACCTGGTCCTCCCAAGGGTCAGTGCTATGGTCGGGGCCTTAGTCTTAATCCCTGCAAGGTTCACCTTCCCTGGGGTTCATGGAGAATCCTCAGGAGGACTACCTGGCAATAATTCCAATTTACCAGCACGTGCATGGTGCATAGGGAAGCAGGTTTAGCTTCTGAATTGATTGCAGGGCACGCAGATCGGGCAAAAGGCCGATGGGTGACAGCTGAGGCTGCTGCTGAGCTCTCCCTCCAGTCTACCGTCCCTACTCAGCAGAGTCCAGAGCTGCCCCTCGGCTTTCAGCCCTGCTGTCCTGTGAGTTTTCTCAACATGTAAGTGAGACGAGAAAGGACTGAGCATGCCAGCACCAGGGTCGTGTGTTCAACTTTAGTATTAAAGCTGTACAAACAGTTAAAATCACACAGAACCAAAGTGAGAAGAGGAGGACTCCTCTGGGACAAGTGTGGGGAAAGGAGACCCACCTGACACTTTTTCCCATCCCAGGAGGTCCCAGGGACCCAGCTTGTTTCCACATTGGGGGAGCCCCTTGCAGAGCCATGGTGTCCTGACCAAGGGGACGTGTGACCCCAGGTGCAGGGTCTGGGGAGGTGAGGTCACCCTGGGACTGTGGACATGTGACCCAGGTGGAGGGGTCTGGGGAGGTGGGTCACCCTGGTGAGTGTGGATGTGTGGCCCCAGGTATAGGGTGCGGGGACTGTGTGGGTCTCACCATACCTGCATGGGTCAGGATCACATGGATGGGGAGACCGCATATGCGCTCTTTGCCTGCAGTGTGTCCTGTCCCCTTTGAGATTTCCAACCTCTGCATTAAGGGTGTTGTCCTGATTAACCTGTGGTTCCTTTTCTTCTCTTCATCTTGTCACAATCATATGAGGTCAGGCATGTTTGAGTGGGTTGCTGCTCTGTGTTCCGGTGAGTGACAACACTTGGTGGTGTCGTATTAATACTATAGCATATCATATGTCTAATCTATGGGGGTCACCACTGCCTGGGTCCCCCTGGACAGAGGTCAGGTGAGCACAGACTAGCCCCCCCTATGAATGGTCTCCCACGTGCTCTGTGAGGGTACCGTGATGGCCCCTAAGGTAGGGGACTGTGTCTGGGCCTCCGACATTTGTGATGAAGGGGAGTCGAAATGGAATCTCAATTAACAAGACATTATTTTAAGAATTTATTTTAAGTGAAATAAAACACACGTCACATACCCTTTACCATCATCACCATTTTAAGTGCACGTTTCTGAGGCATCAGATAGATTCACTTTCTCGTGGAGCCATCACCACCATCAGTAGAACTTTTCGTCCTGCAAAACCAAAATTCCACAACCATGAAAGTCTCATTCCCCATTCCCTCCCACTGCCCCTGGCACCGATATCCACTTCAGTCCCTGAGTTGTCGACTGCAGGGCACCCACTGGAGTGGAATCCTGCAGTGTTTGCTGACGGGTCATTTTGGAAGAGCTGACTTTCAGTCTGAAGCTCTGCCTGTTCGCATCTGAAGAATCTGCATTTAAGGAGAGGGTGTATGAGGAAGGGGGTGTATGCGGGACAAAGGTGTCCGGGGTGCAGGTGAGCCAGGACCTGACCAGCTGCCTTTTGGGTCCTCTGGTCCCATCTCTTGGTCTGTGCCTCATCTGCATCATCACTGTCCCCGCTGGCACCGCTGGGGTGTTGTTGTCTGAGTGAGAGTCCCCTGGTGTCCCTGCTCTCCTCCCCTCCTCCTGCTGGTTGGGGAGGGAACTGCTTGCTGTGTGGTCTCTACTCCTGAGGCATGAAGGACCCTGTAGCATGGACCTGCAGAGTGTGGGGTGTGGTCCCAAGAGCATGGGGCCCACATAGGACACGACATCGGGCCGTGACAGGTGCTAGGGCTGCCTCATCACTGACAGGGAATGTTGCCCAGATCCTGCTCCAGAGGGCGTGGTGGGTGGCCTGGGACCCTAGAGGCCCCATTCCTATACTGGAGCTTGGAGAGTGCATCCCCATGGGCTGCAGATTCACCCCATATCTCAGACATATCCCTCTGTCCTGTCTTTGAACTCAGGAAAACGTGCTCTCTTGTCCACAACATAGGCCGGGTCCTGTTGATATTAGGATTCTTTAAGTTAGGCGTCCTGGGATAGCAGCTCCTTTTAGGCCTGAGAAGGAACAACTCCGGAGTGTACAACAATTTCAGATGAAACTAATATTCAATGACTATCCCTAACTACTCGGTTGTTGACTTCTATTAGTCATTATTCTCCTGGTTTTAGCTCTGATGTGGGGATTACAGAGGAGTCAACATTTAAATCTTCGTAATCTGTGTATTTGTAGCTTCAGTATCGTTACGGACCCATAGTTTTTTATGGTTTGGGAAGAGTTATTGATTTCATGTATCATGTAAAGGATTCACAATGATGATAGGGCAATTAAGATTACAATAATAGCTAGTAAATTGTTCACATTTTCTCTACCTGTGCATCTATTGTATGCATATGAGTTTAGATGTCAATATTAGTGAAATGATATAGAGGACTAGAGAACTTATTTTAAAAATCACTATTAATGTGTGATGAAGAAAATGTAAAAGTTCTTCCATAATCGGTGATGTTGTATCTTGAGAGCCTAGATGAAATTGATATGCCTTAGTCATATACAGGATTTTAGCCTATCATTTAACTTTGACAAAGCTACATCACTTTTTACTTTTATCTCATTTATTGAGGAAGACATAATTGTTATGGTGTTGGCTTGAAACTGGTTGAAAAGGACTTGAGTCCTTCCTTATTTTACATTTACATAGGTAGGATCTTGAAACGTAGGATATGGTGGAGGACATCCGTGTAACCATTCTAGGTTAGGAGTAGAAATTTCCACTGCTAAGACTTCTTGTTTAGACACAAATGCTTTTCAAAGTATGAAGATTATTAGCATTACTGCTGCTACTGAGATGAATGAGCCTAAAGACAAAATATTTCATGTTGTGTGTGCCTCAGGGTACTCAGACTAACGTAGTGACATACCTGAGAGGCCACGAAAGTGCTGCAGGAAGTCATATTTACGACTACAAATATACTTGTGAAGTGAATTTTTGCTCATGCTGAGTTAACTGTATAACCTGAGAATAGTGGGAATCAGTGTAGAAAGCCTCCTATAATAGTGAAGACTGCTCCCATGGACATTAGGTCATGGAAGTGTGCTACTACATAGTATGTATCCTGGAGGACAATGTCTGGGGATGAGTTGACTAAGATGATTCCTGTCAAACCACCTACTGTAAAAAGAAAAACTAAAGCCTAAAACTCATAATATAGTGGGAGGTCATATAGTATTACCTCCGTGAACAGTTGCTAACCAGGGACTTCCCTGGTGACGCAGTGGTTAAGAATTCGTCTGCCAATGCAGGGAACACGGGTTCGAGCCCTTGTCTGGGAAGATCCCACATGCCGCGGAGCAAAAAGCCCGTGTGCCACAACTACTGAGCCTGCCCTCTAGAGCCCGCAAGCCACAACTACTGAAGCCCACGCGCCTAGAGGCCGTGCTCTGCAACAAGAGAAGCCACTGCAATGAAAGGGCCGCACACCGCAACGAAGAGTACCTGCCGCTCACCGCAACCAGAGAAAGCCCATGCGCAGCAACCAAGACCCAACTCAGCCAAAAAAAAAAAAAAAAAAGAAAAGAAAAAGAAAAATTAAATAAAGAGTTGCTAATCAGCTAGATACTTTTACTCCTGTAGGGATAGAAGTAATTACGGTAGCTGATGCAAAGTATGCTCCTGAGTCCACAGCTATCCCTATGGTAAACATATGATGGGCCCACAAGAGAACTCCTAAAAAACCAGTGGACATGACTCATACTATTCCCAGATAGCTGAAAGGCAATTTTTGTCCTAAATAGTATGTAATGCTATGTGAGTTTATAAAAAACACTGTTAGGCCATGAATACAGACTTCAGGGTGAGCAAAGTATCAAAAGAGGTGTTGGTATAGGATTCGGTCTCCTCCTGAAGGGTCAAAGAAAGTAGTGTTTAGATTTCTATCTCTTAACAGCATGGCAATTCTGGCTGCTTGGACTGAGATTGGTAATTATAGTAATATGGCTATAGTTGGGGAAGATTAAACAAATAATGGTGTTTGGTATTGGGATATGACTGCTGGTTTTGTATTAAAGACTATAGTAATAAAAGTAATAATACCAAGAATTGAGGAGACACCTGCTAAATGTAAGGAGAAAACAGTTAGGTCGACAGAGGCTCCTGCATGGGCCAGATTGCAGGCTAGAGCTGAATACACCGTCCCACTGGTACCAGAACCAGCTTCTACTATTGGTGATATGAGTAGGAGTAAGAATGATGGGGGAAGTAGTCAAAAGTTTATATGATTTATTGGGGGAAATGCTACTTCAGGTGTCCGAGTTCTTAGTGGCCCAAGTCAGTTTTCAAAGCCTGCAATCATAACGGGTACAGTTATAAAGAAAATTATTAGAAGTGCAGGGACTGTTATGACAACCTTACAGATTTGGGCATCTCCAAGTAGCGGTCCAGGTCAGCATAGCTCAGCCTGGATTAATATAATTAAGGTGCTGCCTGCTACTCCAGCTCAAGCACCAAATAGTAAATATAAAATGCCGATATCTTTGTGATTTGTTGAAAATAATCAGCAGTGTATGAACAGAGGTAAAATGACTGAGTTAGCATTAGACTGTAAATCTAAAGACAGAGATTGAGCCCTCTTTCTGGCAAACCCTGTGGTGAATCAACAAATTGAATTGTAACTTCAGAGAAGCAGCTTCAATTCTGCCAGTGATTATCCTGCCTTTTTTTTTTTTTTCTTTTTTTCTTTCTCAAATGAAGGAGAAGTAGACTGAAGTCAGTTGACTAGAGGATTTGCCTGTTAACTAAAGTTTCCTGGGGTTAAAACTCATCCATCTCGTAAAGATTTGGCTTCAATACAGTGTTTGCTTTACATTCAATTGATGTAGAATAAAGTCTTGCAATCCTTATTTTTAGGAATTAAGTAAATTTCACTTGTTTAGGGTTTTGAAAGCTCTTGGTCTGAACTAACCTAAATTCCTAGTCCAGCACCGATAGAATGGGTGTTGTGTGTAGTAACCGTGTGGGTATTATGATTGGTAATGATAGGAAGGTTATTTCTTTGTATGTTCAAATTGTTTTGTGTTTGTGTTGTTTAATGAAGGGAATATAGTTAGTGATGTGGAGTATGTTAGCTGCAAGTAGAAATATATGCTGAGGACTGCTATGATGGTTATTAGTGTTGGTAGAATGATGTTGTCGTTTTTGTTATCTCTTGGATAATTATTCATTTGGGTAGAAAGCCTGATAGTGATGGGCGATGTCCTAATGATACTATAATGGTGAGGAAAATGATTGTGATGGGAGGTGTTTTATCTCATGTGTGTGATAATGATACTCTTGTAGTACATGATCTGGGCATAAATAAGAAGAAGATAGTGTTGTTATGATATAAATTAGTATGTTTAGGATTGTTATAATCTGAATATACATTATAATAGCTGTTATTCATCCTATATGGGCAATTGATGAGGAGGGTGTAATATTTTCCAGGTGAGTATGGCGAAGTCTGCCTCAGCCTCCAGCTATGATTTATAATATCACTATGATTAATAGTATATTTAGGTTGATGGAAGGTGACCTGTGGTATAAAACTGATAGGGGTGCAATTTTGTCATGTTGATAGCATCAGGTCTGCTGTTCATGGGATGCCTCGTGTGACTTCAGGCACTCAGAAGTGAAATGGGGAAAGTCCTACTTTTGTGACAAGGGCGATTGTCATGAGGGTGGATGCTGCTGGATTAAAGATTCTTGTTATTCATTGTGCTCTTTGACCAGAGTATATTAGATTAATGATAATAGCCATTATAAGTAGTATTGATGTGGTGGACTGTTTTAGGAAATATTTGTTGGATGCTTCTGTAGCTTATGGGTTCATGTTTTTTATTAGAATGGGGATACCATTAACCAGTGTGAGCTTGTTATACAATTATATTTCCTGAGAAAATGGTCAGTAGAATGATGGTAAAAACAATGAGAGTTTATTAGCACAGGAAGGATATACAAAAATATTTTGGGGGTATGGGCCTGAAGCTTACTTAGAGAACTTTACTATATAGCATGTGGTGTAATGTGGTAGGTAGCATGGAGAATGTAAAATTATTAGGAAGAATTCAATTCCAGGAATAAGAGCATTGAAACCTCTGTGATTTACTCTATCAAAGTAACTCTTTTGTCAGACATATTTCTTAAATTTGTGGTGGGTTGCCTGGTATGATGACAATTAGTGAAAACTCTCATATACATAGGGTTTAATGTTAGTCGTAAAATACTTTTTATAAGAGATGTATGCGTTGATCATATCAAAATTGTAGGTAGGAGGCTCAAATTCATAGAAAGGAGATTGTTAGATGTGTTTAATGATGACTTGGGCTGTATATAATTCTGGCACCTAGGGATTGTCGAATGCTCCTAAAAATAGATTGCTGTGGAAATGTTTATTATAGGGAAATTGACATATTCTCTAGGAGGGACGGGGTGAATGGGCCTGCTACATTTTCTACATTGAAGACATATACAGGTTTTGATGCTACTTCCGTTTAATCAAGTGGGGCTTCGTTGGATTTCGGCTACTGCCGAGATAATCAAATTCTGGGTAGGGGTCAGGAGAAAATTAGTCATAGGTGTTCTTGTGTAATAATTACTGTTGAAAGTGTAAATGATCCATTTATCAGTAAGACTGAGAATAGAATAACTGCTACATTACTTCATATGAGATGATTGTCTGTGCTATTGCTCCTAGAGCTCCAGTGAGTGAGTATTTTGAATGTGAAGTTCATCCAGATCTGAGGATGGAGCAAATGGCTAGGTGTGATATGGCTAATAGAAATAACATGCCTACATTTATATTAATTAGTGGATAAGATATGGGAAGAGGAATTCATGTTGTGAGAGCCAGGGTTAAGGCTAGCTTTGGGGTTAAGGCTAGCAAGAGAAGCCACCGCAATGAGAAGCCCGCGCACCGCAACAAAGAGTAGCCCCCGCTTGCCGCAACTAGGCAAAGCCTGCGCATAGCAACGAAGACCCAACGCAGCCAAAAACAAATTAATTAATTAATTCGTTAACTATTTTAAACAAAAGTACTATATCCTTCTGTACAGCTTCTCTGGGAAGAACAGAGAGATGGCGTAGGAGAGTGAGAAAGACCAATATTTAGTGCACATCTCTCATGCAGCTGCTCTGCTGGCTCAGAGAGATTTATCCCCACTTTACAAAGGAGGAAATAATCTCAGAGAGGTTTAGTAATTTTCCCAAAGCCAAACAGCTATGGAGTGGCAGAACCAGGATCTGAACCAAGTCTGTTACCTTCAAAGCCTAAGTCCTCATCACAACAAAACTCAATTAATATTTACATTTATCGAATTACATTGCAACCTGGGGAGTTCTTGGCACAATCCTGAATAAGAGTGAGAAAGAAAGAAATAGCATTGTTCCTACAGTCAACCCAAATTTTTGGAGCAGCTGCTAGATGCCTGGCCCTTTTTGGGGTTCAGCAGTGGTCAAGACAGGAAGAGTCCTGCTTTCATGAACCACGTAGTGGGGAGGAGAGACGGGTGCAACTTGGGTGAGGGATTTCACCTTGCTGGACCTCTGTTTTGTCATCTGGAAAATGGGATGGGTGTTCCTCATTTTCTGGGATTGTCCAGCCCTCACATTCTCTGATTCCATAAGAAGCATTTGTTTTCCTGTTTCTTTAAAATTCATTCAGGCCGTGAGCTGTGATGAATGTTGTTAGCTGCTCCCCAAATCACTCTATTCCCAGCCTTTTCCTGTGATCAGGTCTTTCCCGAAACATGACTCACAGTCAGTCAAGTCACAGAACCTAAGGGGCACCCAGCAGAAAAATTCCAACCCTTGCTTCCCAGGAGCTCTGCGGTCTACCTGCCAGGTAAACTTAACTCACCTGGCACAAGGTGGCCATCCCTGGTTTCACATCAACATGATCTCAGGCACAAACCTCCTTGTCTTTCCATTTTGTCTTTAAGTTACTTGTTGAAACAACTGCACAAATATGACACAGATATAAAATCAGGCATCTTCTGCCCCCAGTGCCTACTAATAAATGATTTTCTGCCACTTTAATGATAAAGATAGAACATTTCAACATTCTGCTACCCTTATTATTTGTCATTTTTGTTGATATTTCTATTGACTACATCTTTCAATATTTTAACAATGGAACATTTATTTAGGGTGTTCCAGACCCAGCCTTTAGTGGTAAAGGTTTCGTTGTTATATTTCTATTATGTTTCCTTTCAAAATCATTATCCTATTTAAATGGATTAAGTCAATTCTATAGGCATTTATCTTATGATATTGATGAAATTGATACATAGAGGGCAGTAGTACAAGTTGATTGGACTTGAGAACCTCTATTAGCACAGTTAAGTATAAATATTATCTATATGTAAACCAAAGTACAGGCCGAGTGAGATTCTCTGACTTTTTTGCACTGTCTGCCCCTCAAGCCTGTGAGAAACGGACTATTTCTTGCCCTATCAGTAAACAAAGGATGTCACAGTCTTCAGCACTTGCAGCCCTCCAATGTGAGCCGGCGGGCCCTGAGGCACTCAGGATATGCAAATACAGAATGCAGGCGCCAGAGAGCTGAGGTGCATATCAAAGGAAGGAATTCAGTGAGCCCAGGCAAAGAAAAGCGCCGCATTCCTCACCTTGGGAGAGCTGGTTTTCCTTAGTTAACAATCACCTTTGGATGTTCCCCATTACCTGCGCCAGTTCCCTGCCCTGTCCCCTCCCCCCGGTACTTTAGCTCAGGGAGGAAGGAGCGCAGAGGGACTCGGCTGAATAAGGGGCCTGCGCGCCTCGGGAGGAGTTTTCAGCCGCTTTCCCCGCAGTCGGGAAGAGGGGCGCTGACGCTGCAACCGGACCCTGCGCCTCCCTTGCCCCGTTTCCCCTCAGGACGCTCAGGCCGACCCCCTCCTCACGCCCAGCAGGCCTCGCGAGCCAGGACGAGGGCAGGGGCGAGAGGACGGACCGAATTTCCCGGGGACCAGACGCTGGAGGCCGCTCTTTCTGCACAGCAGCGGCGGGTGGCAGCGAACCCCTGCCCCTCAGAAGCTGGTCTTGTGCTGCCGCCCGGGCACCGGACCAGGCGGAGGGTCGGCGCCCACTTACCCGGCCCGCCGTCCCCGCGACTGTCATGGCTTCGGCCGCCGGGGCACCTCCAGAGCCGGCAGCCTCAGTGAGGTCGCCCTCCCCTCGGGCTCCGGGGCAGTTCCGTGAAGGCGGAGGGAAGAGACCCCGCCTGAGCCGGGAGTTCCAGCTCTGAGGAAACGCGGGCTCTGTTCAGCGCGCAGTGGGTGGGACCGCTCTGGCCCGAGGCCTTCCGGGAGGGAGCGGGGCGGCGGGGGAGGGAGCCGCCAGGAGCGCAGGGCCCCGTCGGGGGTCCTGGAGGGGCGGCCCGGCCTGGGGGCCACGCCCATTGTGGCCGCAGCCCAGGCCTTTTTCCTGGAATCCTACACAAAAAAATTAGAAAGATACACAGTCTATAGTAAATACTCACAAATGATTGTTGCTGCTGTGCTCACTATTCTATTAAAGGTGTAAATCGATAAAACACTTTAAGTTCAAAATTAAATGTGAATTTTTACCTTTCTAATTATGTCTCTGATATTCACAGTTGTGGTTAATGAATCAGAGACTGTGGCATCACTAGTTAAAAATCAGCTTGTTAAAAAAATAGAACTCAGGCCCACCGGACCTACTGAATCACAAGCTGCACTTTTACAATCTCCCCAGTGTACTCGTGTACCCATGAATAGTTGAAAGGTACATTTCTACCTCGACAGGTCTTTTCTCTATGAGAAATACACACATTTTATCCAGTTTGATATAAATAAAACACTCAAAAATGCATATGCCTGTGTTGAAACCATCATTTTATCATTTCTTTTCCAGACAAGTATAGTCTCTATACTGGTTTTGTGGATCACATGCCATACTCTTTTCTTGTAGTTAGAAATAAGGTAGAGAAAGTTACTTTGTAAAAAAAAAATTATATATATATATATATATATATATATATATATATATATATATATGTATTAGTGGATAATTGAAGAGACTCTTCTAAATTAAAACCTTCTCTTAACTTGCTGTTTTCTTCTTGGGTCATATTATGAACTCTTCCCGTGGCCACATGGCATGTGTACGTTTAATTTCAGGGACTGCTGACATTCCAGGATGTGGCCATAGATTTCTGTCAAGAGGAGTGAGAATGCCTGGACCAAGATCAATGGGAATTGTACAGGGATGTGATGTTAGAGAAGTATAGGAACCTGCTCTCCTTGGGTGAGGATACCTTCCTTCCAGAATTCCTTATCCAACCACAGGGTTTGGAGTCCTTCATTTGTAGACTATCTCCTGGAATCTTCTGCTTCCTACAATAGGGTTTCAGATTGCAACGTTTCAGGAAAGATTGGGAGTTTGTGGGTATAATTTTTCTTATTCTTTTAAAATTGCAGCCTCCCTTTTAATATACTTTGTAACTGCTTGGGATGTGTCTATATGAACTGTGTACTATATGCTTCTGTTATAGTCCTTACAATATTTTATTGCCTTATTTTCTCTAACAATTTTCCATGGATTCTTTGGGCTTAAGGTATATTAAAAGGGAGACTGCGAATCTGGGACTTCCCTGGTGATGCAGTGATTAAGAATTCGCCTGCCAATGCAGGGGACCCGGTTCGATCCCCGGTCCGGGAAGATCTCACGTGCCACGGAACAACTAAGCCATTGGGCCACAACTACTGAGTCTGCACGCCACAACTACTGAAGCAGGTGTGTCTTGAGCCCATGCGCCATTTATTTTTGGGAGAATAAAACCGCTTCTGAGTGATTAAAATTTAGGCCAGCTAGTCAAAATGCTTTATCACCTGTTCTTCTAAAACACTGGTCAATGGAACAAGTTTTCCTAGGGATAACAGTGTAATTGTATTCTGGAGTTCATATGGGCAATATGGTTTATGACCTTGATGCTGGATCACGACATTTCAACGGTATAACTGCTATTAATTGTCTGTTTGTTCAACGATTAAAGTCTCACGTGATCTGAGTTCAGACTGGAGTCATCCTGGTTGGTTTCTGTCTATTGCAGATTTCTTCCAGTATGAAAGGACAAGAGCAATACGGCTTCCTTTACAAAATGTCTTCAAACTACATGATGATATAATCTACATTCAATTAATTTATACATACCCTACTGTAGAACAGGGTTCGTTACGCTGGCAGAGCCCGGTAATTATGTAAAACTGAAACTTTTTCTGCACTGGTTCAAGTCCTCTTCCTAAGAATATGTTTATAATCAACATTCTTTCACAAATTACCCAATTTAATTCACCATAGCATTCCTCAAATTAACCAAATGGAGAATCCTAGGCTATATACAAATCCAGAAAGGGCCAAAAATCATCAGCCCCCATGGATGATTACAACCCATTGCTGAGGCATTCAAATTACTTATTAAAGAACCACTATGTCCATCAACATCATCAATTTATATATTATTGCCCCAATGCTAGCCATAACCCTGCCTCTCACAACATGAATTCCTCTTCCCATATCTTATCCACTAATTAGTATAAATGTACGCATATTATTTCTATTAGCCATATCACACCTAGCCATTTATTCCATCCTCAGATCTGGATGAACTTCACATTCAAAATACTCACTCACTGGAGCTCCAGGAACAATAGCACAGACGATCATCTCATATGAAGTAATGTAGCAGTTATTCTATTCTCAGTCTTACTGGTAAATGGATCATTTACACTTTCAACAGTAATTACTACACAAGAACACCTATGACTAATTTTCTCCTGACCCCTACCCAGAATTTGATTATCTCCGCAGTAGCAGAAATCCAGTGAAGCCCCACTTGATTTAACAGAAGTAGAATCAAAACCTGTACATGTCTTCAATGTAGAAAATGTAGCAGGCCCATTCACCGCGTCCTTCCTAGAGAATATGTCAATTTCCCTATAATAAACGTTTCCACAGCAATCTGTTTTTAGGAGCATTCGACAATCCCTAGGTGCCAGAATTATAGATTCTTTCATCTTGTAAATATAGTTTTCTTTAAAAAATAATTTTTATAGTTTTACTACCTTTAAACAAAATGTACTCCATTGCTGTGGAATATTCCTTCATAGGAGCGTGCATGGTTCATTTCTGCATCCGTCGGTGATGGCCTTCAGGTTCCTTCAGGTTTGGCTCCTGTGGCTGCCAGTCCATGTCCGTGTGTCCTGGTGCAGGGCTGGTGGGTTTGTGTTCAACTGGGAGGAGCACTGTGGGTCTCTGTGCACGGACTTCGCTATCTGAGGCCCGATTGCTTCAGAAGTGGTTGCATCCCCCCGTTGCGTACCAGGCTTTCCATTGCTCCACATCCTGCTGATATTTGATACTATGTCTTTCATGTCTGCCATTCTGGTAGGTGTATGCACAGTATTTTTCTTATGGCTTTAATCCCTCTGTTGTTAGTGAAGTTGTGCATCTTGTGGTATTCATGGACTATTTCCTGTTGTTTTTGGAAAAGTTTTAAAAATTGTGGTCTGGTACACATAACATAAAATGTACTATCTTAACCATTTTTAAGTGCACATTTCAGGGTCGGGAAGTAATTCACACTGTTGTGCAAACCTGACCACCATCATCCTCCAGAACTTTTTCATCTTGCAAAATTGAAACAGTCCCCATTAAACACTCACTCCCCATTGTCCCTCCCTCAGCCTCTGGCCCTCCACATCCTACTTTATGTCTCTATATTTCCGACTGCTCTAGGGGCCTTGTATGAGTGGATCAAGCACTGTTTGTTTTTTTGTGTCTAGCTTACATCACTGAGCATAATGCCCTCAAGGTTCATCCCTGCTGCATCCTGTGTCAGAATTGACTTCCTTTTTAGGCTGAATAGCATTCCCTTCTATTGATGGACCGTGTTTTTCTTCTCCATTCTTCCATTAGTGGACACATGTAATATCTACATTCATTTCTGCTGTCATAATATTTGTGGAATAAAATCAGAAAGTCCTATGAATCAAAAGTCATTTGCCATTAACTTTTTTCTTAAACTTTTTGTTGTGGAAAACATCAAGGCTAAGAAAAGGGAAAAATACATGTCAGCTTCACTTGTGTTCAGGAATTAATGCTTTACGGATTCACTTTATTCCCTGTGTGTGTGCTATGCGTGTGCATGTGCCTGTTTGCATAAATATGCTGTGCATGTGGATAGGTATGTGAACTTGCACACATTAGTGTGTGCATGGGCATATGGGTGCATGTGTGTTCACATGCTAGTGTGTGAATATATTTGTGCTGTGCACGTGCATATGTTTGTGTGTGTGCTGTGCCTGCCTGTGCACACACCTGTGTGTTTGCTGGAACCACTTGCAAGTTGGCTGCAGACTGAATTGTGCCCCAGATATATCCGCACGCAGCTGCTCTAACAATCCTGAGTAGCCACGTAAAGGTCACAGATCTCAGGGATTTAAATGGATGGAGCAGGATATCCTGACACAGAGTTTGTCTTCCAATGACTGTCACTGTCTCAGTAACATCCTTCACACCTTCTTTAAGCCGCATTCAGGGTCCAGTTTAGACTCCCATTACATTCAGTCACCTGTCCTAGGTCCCCTAAAGCAACAATGTCACCGTTGGAGAGCCCGGCCAAGGCTGGGGGTGCCCCTCCTCTTTGCCTTGCCTCCAGGCCCTGCCCTTGGCTCCTGTTTTCTCATATCTCAGCCAGGCCCCGACTTGGATCGGGCCGCCACCTCTTTCCTCACAGGGTCTCATCACCCAGTCAAGGGGGTTCATTCTCCCCAAACACAGCATCAGGAGTTGGGGGCTAACAGTCCCCACTGGGTCTCCTTCATGTGAGACCCTGTGCTGTTGAAAGAGCAGTCACCCTGCCCTCGGGGGCGGGGGACTGGGGGACGACATGCGGCCCACGATAGGCAGGCGGGTCTCCGGGTGGGGCGAGCCAGTTTGCAAGGAGTTCCGCGGTGGGTTCTCCTCTCCAACGGCTTCTGTGCCCCTACCTCTCCCCGTGCCTCCCCTCGAAGACAGCGCGGTGCCCGGGTTGGGAACCATGGGAGCCGTCAGCCACTGCCCCCTCTACACACACACACACACACGCACACGCACACGCACACGCACACGCTGCAGGGAAGCAGGACCTGAGTGCAGGGCTCTCAGCGGCCCTGAGCGCCCCGCCCGGAATCGGCCAGCCGAATGGACAGACCGGATCTCTCGGCCCGGACCGTGCAGGACTCTCCTGACCTGGCTTGCAGTGTGGCCGCCTCCTTCTGGAAGCCTGGGAGGCTGGAATCAGGCCACTTCTTGTCTGTCCTGGCAGCAGACTGGGCTGCACTCTAAGAAGTTCGTGGCTCGCCCGTGGATCCTGACCATCAGGTGGCCAGAGAAATTGGGAACATTTCTGTTTTACCTGTTGAAATGTTTAATGACAAAGATTTTGTTCAGTTTCCTGATGTGGGTGTCCAAAGATGAGAGACCCATGTGTGTGATCTGTACCCCCTATGAGATCAGCCCTAAGCTACTTTAAACATGATCAAGTTGTGTCTACATGGTAGATTTAGACCTCTGCATGTCCTGTCTACTGATTATGTTTAGAGCTGACCATGTGTTGTCTATAATAAGAAGATTTAGACCTGACCATGTTCTGTGTACGCTAGGACTATGGGGACCTGGGTAGAGACCCGGCCTGGCCTCAGTACTGGGAAGCTCCGTGCCTGCATCTGAATGTCAGTGCTTAGATGTCTGGGGTCTGGAGCTGAGGTGGGCTTGTCTACGTAACAGCCTCTCTTCTGAGTGTGGTGACCTGGTCCTCCCAAGGGTCAGTGCTATGGTCGGGGCCTTAGTCTTAATCCCTGCAAGGTTCACCTTCCCTGGGGCTCATGGAGAATCCTCAGGAGGACTACCTGGCAATAATTCCAATTTACCAGCACGTGCATGGTGCATAGGGAAGCAGGTTTAGCTGCTGAATTGATTGCAGGGCACGCAGATCGGGCAAAAGGCCGATGGGTGACAGCTGAGGCTGCTGCTGAGCTCTCCCTCCAGTCTACCGTCCCTACGCAGCAGAGTCCAGAGCTGCCCCTCGGCTTTCAGCCCTGCTGTCCTGTATGTTTTCTCAACATGTAAGTGAGACGAGAAAGGACTGAGCATGCCAGCACCAGGGTCGTGTGTTCAACTCTAGTATGAAAGCTGTACAAACAGTTAAAATCACACAGAACCAAAGTGAGGAGAGGAGGACTCCTCTGGGACAAGTGTGGGGAAAGGAGACACACCTGACACTTTTTCCCATCCCAGGAGGTCCCAGGGACCCAGCTTGTTTCCACATTGGGGGAGCCCCCTGCAGAGCCATGGTGTCCTGACCAAGGGGACGTGTGACCCCAGGTGCAGGGTCTGGGGAGGTGAGGTCACCCTGGGACTGTGGACATGTGACCCAGGTGGAGGGCTCTGGGGAGGAGGGTCACCCTGGTGAGTGTGGATGTGTGGCCCCAGGTATAGGGTGCGGGGACTGTGTGGGTCTCACCATACCTGCATGGGTCAGGATCACATGGATGGGGAGACCGCATATGCGCTCTTTGCCTGCAGTGTGTCCTGTCCCCTTTGAGATTTCCAACCTCTGCATTAAGGGTGTTGTCCTGATTAACCTGTGGTTCCTTTTCTTCTCTTCATCTTGTCACAATCATATGAGGTCAGGCATGTTTGAGTGGGTTGCTGCTCTGTGTTCCGGTGAGTGACAACACTTGGTGGTGTCGTATTAATACTATAGCATATCATATGTCTAATCTATGGGGGTCACCACTGCCTGGGTCCCCCTGGACAGAGGTCAGGTGAGCACAGACTAGCCCCCCCTATGAATGGTCTCCCACGTGCTCTGTGAGGGTACCGTGATGGCCCCTAAGGTACGGGACTGTGTCTGGGCCTCCGACATTTGTGATGAAGGGGAGTCGAAATGGAATCTCAATTAACAAGACATTATTTTAAGAATTTATTTTAAGTGAAATAAAACACACGTCACATACCCTTTACCATCATCACCATTTTAAGTGCACGTTTCTGAGGCATCAGATAGATTCACTTTCTCGTGGAGCCATCACCACCATCAGTAGAACTTTTCGTCCTGCAAAACCAAAATTCCACAACCATGAAAGTCTCATTCCCCATTCCCTCCCACTGCCCCTGGCACCGATATCCACTTCAGTCCCTGAGTTGTCGACTGCAGGGCACCCACTGGAGTGGAATCCTGCAGTGTTTGCTGACGGGTCATTTTGGAAGAGCTGACTTTCAGTCTGAAGCTCTGCCTGTTCGCATCTGAAGAATCTGCATTTAAGGAGAGGGTGTATGAGGAAGGGGGTGTATGCGGGACAAAGGTGTCCGGGGTGCAGGTGAGCCAGGACCTGACCAGCTGCCTTTTGGGTCCTCTGGTCCCATCTCTTGGTCTGTGCCTCATCTGCATCATCACTGTCCCCGCTGGCACCGCTGGGGTGTTGTTGTCTGAGTGAGAGTCCCCTGGTGTCCCTGCTCTCCTCCCCTCCTCCTGCTGGTTGGGGAGGGAACTGCTTGCTGTGTGGTCTCTACTCCTGAGGCATGAAGGACCCTGTAGCATGGACCTGCAGAGTGTGGGGTGTGGTCCCAAGAGCATGGGGCCCACATAGGACACGACATCGGGCCGTGACAAGTGCTAGGGCTGCCTCATCACTGACAGGGAATGTTGCCCAGATCCTGCTCCAGAGGGCGTGGTGGGTGGCCTGGGACCCTAGAGGCCCCATTCCTATACTGGAGCTTGGAGAGTGCATCCCCATGGGCTGCAGATTCACCCCATATCTCAGACATATCCCTCTGTCCTGTCTTTGAACTCAGGAAAACGAGCTCTCTTGTCCACAACATAGGCCTGGTCCTGTTGATATTAGGATTCTTTAAGTTAGGCGTCCTGGGATAGCAGCTTCTTTTAGGCCTGAGAAGGAACAACTCCGGAGTGTACAACAATTTCAGATGAAACTAATATTCAATGACTATCCCTAACTACTCGGTTGTTGACTTCTATTAGTCATTATTCTCCTGGTTTTAGCTCTGATGTGGGGATTACAGAGGAGTCAACATTTAAATCTTCGTAATCTGTGTATTTGTAGCTTCAGTATCGTTACGGACCCATAGTTTTTTATGGTTTGGGAAGAGTTATTGATTTCATGTATCATGTAAAGGATTCACAATGATGATAGGGCAATTAAGATTACAATAATAGCTAGTAAATTGTTCACATTTTCTCTACCTGTGCATCTATTGTATGCATATGAGTTTAGATGTCAATATTAGTGAAATGATATAGAGGACTAGAGAACTTATTTTAAAAATCACTATTAATGTGTGATGAAGAAAATGTAAAAGTTCTTCCATAATCGGTGATGTTGTATCTTGAGAGCCTAGATGAAATTGATATGCCTTAGTCATATACAGGATTTTAGCCTATCATTTAACTTTGACAAAGCTACATCACTTTTTACTTTTATCTCATTTATTGAGGAAGACATAATTGTTATGGTGTTGGCTTGAAACTGGTTGAAAAGGACTTGAGTCCTTCCTTATTTTACATTTACATAGGTAGGATCTTGAAACGTAGGATATGGTGGAGGACATCCGTGTAACCATTCTAGGTTAGGAGTAGCAATTTCCACTGCTAAGACATCTTGTTTAGACACAAATGCTTTTCAAAGTATGAAGATTATTAGCATTACTGCTGCTACTGAGATGAATGAGCCTAAAGACAAAATATTTCATGTTGTGTGTGCCTCAGGGTACTCAGACTAACGTAGTGACATCCCTGAGAGGCCACGAAAGTGCTGCAGGAAGTCATATTTACGACTACAAATATACTTGTGAAGTGAATTTTTGCTCATGCTGAGTTAACTGTATAACCTGAGAATAGTGGGAATCAGTGTAGAAAGCCTCCTATAATAGTGAAGACTGCTCCCATGGACATTAGGTCATGGAAGTGTGCTACTACATAGTATGTATCCTGAAGGACAATGTCTGGGGATGAGTTGACTAAGATGATTCCTGTCAAACCACCTACTGTAAAAAGAAAAACTAAAGCCTAAAACTCATAATATAGTGGGAGGTCATATAGTATGACCTCCGTGAACAGTTGCTAACCAGGGACTTCCCTGGTGACGCAGTGGTTAAGAATTCGTCTGCCAATGCAGGGAACACGGGTTCGAGCCCTTGTCTGGGAAGATCCCACATGCCGCGGAGCAAAAAGCCCGTGTGCCACAACTACTGAGCCTGCCCTCTAGAGCCTGCAAGCCACAACTACTGAAGCCCACGCGCCTAGAGGCCGTGCTCTGCAACAAGAGAAGCCACTGCAATGAAAGGGCCGCACACCGCAACGAAGAGTACCTGCCGCTCACCGCAACCAGAGAAAGCCCATGCGCAGCAACCAAGACCCAACTCAGCCAAAAAAAAAAAAAAAAAGAAAAAGAAAAATTAAATAAAGAGTTGCTAATCAGCTAGATACTTTTACTCCTGTAGGGATAGAAGTAATTACGGTAGCTGATGCAAAGTATGCTCTTGAGTCCACAGCTATCCCTATGGTAAACATATGATGGGTCCACAAGAGAACTCCTAAAAAACCAGTGGACATGACTCATACTATTCCCAGATAGCTGAAAGGCAATTTTTGTCCTAAATAGTATGTAATGCTATGTGAGTTTATAACAAACCCTGTTAGGCCATGAATACAGACTTCAGGGTGAGCAAAGTATCAAAAGAGGTGTTGGTATAGGATTCGGTCTCCTCCTGCAGGGTTAAAGAAAGTAGTGTTTAGATTTCTATCTCTTAACAGCATGACAATTCTGGCTGCTTGGACTGAGATTGGTAATTATAGTAATATGGCTATAGTTGGGGAAGATTAAACAAATAATGGTGTTTGGTATTGGGATATGACTGCTGGTTTTGTATTAAAGACTATAGTAATAAAAGTAATAATACCAAGAATTGAGGAGACACCTGCTAAATGTAAGGAGAAAACAGTTAGGTCGACAGAGGCTCCTGCATGGGCCAGATTGCAGGCTAGAGCTGCATACACCGTCCCACTGGTACCAGAACCAGCTTCTACTATTGGTGATATGAGTAGGAGTAAGAATGATGGGGGAAGTAGTCAAAAGTTTATATGATTTATTGGGGGAAATGCTACTTCAGGTGTCCGAGTTCTTAGTGGCCCAAGTCAGTTTTCAAAGCCTGCAATCATAACGGGTACAGCTATAAAGAAAATTATTACAAGTGCAGGGACTGTTATGACAACCTTACAGATTTGGGCATCTCCAAGTAGCGGTCCAGGTCAGCATAGCTCAGCCTGGATTAATATAATTAAGGTGCTGCCTGCTACTCCAGCTCAAGCACCAAATAGTAAATATAAAATGGCGATATCTTTGTGATTTGTTGAAAATAATCAGCAGTGTATGAACAGAGGTAAAACGACTGAGTTAGCATTAGACTGTAAATCTAAAGACAGAGATTGAGCCCTCTTTCTGGCAAACCCTGTGGTGAATCAACAAATTGAATTGTAACTTCAGAGAAGCAGCTTCAATTCTGCCAGTGATTATCCTGCCTTTTTTTTTTTTTTCTTTTTTTCTTTCTCAAATGAAGGAGAAGTAGACTGAAGTCAGTTGACTAGAGGATTTGCCTGTTAACTAAAGTTTCCTGGGGTTAAAACTCATCCATCTCGTAAAGATTTGGCTTCAATACAGTGTTTGCTTTACATTCAATTGATGTAGAATAAAGTCTTGCAATCCTTATTTTTAGGAATTAAGTAAATTTCACTTGTTTAGGGTTTTGAAAGCTCTTGGTCTGAACTAACCTAAATTCCTAGTCCAGCACCGATAGAATGGGTGTTGTGTGTAGTAACCGTGTGGGTATTATGATTGGTAATGATAGGAAGGTTATTTCTTTGTATGTTCAAATTGTTTTGTGTTTGTGTTGTTTAATGAAGGGAATATAGTTAGTGATGTGGAGTATGTTAGCTGCAAGTAGAAATATATGCTGAGGACTGCTATGATGGTTATTAGTGTTGGTAGAATGATGTTGTCGTTTTTGTTATCTCTTGGATAATTATTCATTTGGGTAGAAAGCCTGATAGTGATGGGCGATGTCCTAATGATACTATAATGGTGAGGAAAATGATTGTGATGGGAGGTGTTTTATCTCATGTGTGTGATAATGATACTCTTGTAGTACATGATCTGGGCATAAATAAGAAGAAGATAGTGTTGTTATGATATAAATTAGTATGTTTAGGATTGTTATAATCTGAATATACATTATAATAGCTGTTATTCATCCTATATGGGCAATTGATGAGGAGGGTGTAATATTTTCCAGGTGAGTATGGCGAAGTCTGCCTCAGCCTCCAGCTATGATTTATAATATCACTATGATTAATAGTATATTTAGGTTGATAGAAGGTGACCTGTGGTATAAAACTGATAGGGGTGCAATTTTGTCATGTTGATAGCATCAGGTCTGCTGTTCATGGGATGCCTCGTGTGACTTCAGGCACTCAGAAGTGAAATGGGGAAAGTCCTACTTTTGTGACAAGGGCGATTGTCATGAGGGTGGATGCTGCTGGATTAAAGATTCTTGTTATTCATTGTGCTCTTTGACCAGAGTATATTAGATTAATGATAATAGCCATTATAAGTAGTATTGATGTGGTGGACTGTTTTAGGAAATATTTGTTGGATGCTTCTGTAGCTTATGGGTTCATGTTTTTTATTAGAATGGGGATACCATTAACCAGTGTGAGCTTGTTATACAATTATATTTCCTGAGAAAATGGTCAGTAGAATGATGGTAAAAACAATGAGAGTTTATTAGCACAGGAAGGATATACAAAAATATTTTGGGGGTATGGGCCTGAAGCTTACTTAGAGAACTTTACTATATAGCATGTGGTGTAATGTGGTAGGTAGCATGGAGAATGTAAAATTATTAGGAAGAATTCAATTCCAGGAATAAGAGCATTGAAACCTCTGTGATTTACTCTATCAAAGTAACTCTTTTGTCAGACATATTTCTTAAATTTGTGGTGGGTTGCCTGGTATGATGACAATTAGTGAAAACTCTCATATACATAGGGTTAATGTTAGTCGTAAAATACTTTTTATAAGAGATGTATGCGTTGATCATATCAAAATTGTAGGTAGGAGGCTCAAATTCATAGAAAGGAGATTGTTAGATGTGTTTAATGATGACTTGGTCTGTATATAATTCTGGCACCTAGGGATTGTCGAATGCTCCTAAAAATAGATTGCTGTGGAAATGTTTATTATAGGGAAATTGACATATTCTCTAGGAGGGACGGGGTGAATGGGCCTGCTACATTTTCTACATTGAAGACATATACAGGTTTTGATGCTACTTACGTTTAATCAAGTGGGGCTTCGTTGGATTTCGGCTACTGCGGAGATAATCAAATTCTGGGTAGGGGTCAGGAGAAAATTAGTCATAGGTGTTCTTGTGTAATAATTACTGTTGAAAGTGTAAATGATCCATTTATCAGTAAGACTGAGAATAGAATAACTGCTACATTACTTCATATGAGATGATTGTCTGTGCTATTGCTCCTAGAGCTCCAGTGAGTGAGTATTTTGAATGTGAAGTTCATCCAGATCTGAGGATGGAGTAAATGGCTAGGTGTGATATGGCTAATAGAAATAACATGCCTACATTTATATTAATTAGTGGATAAGATATGGGAAGAGGAATTCATGTTGTGAGAGCCAGGGTTAAGGCTAGCATTGGGGTTAAGGCTAGCAAGAGAAGCCACCGCAATGAGAAACCCGCGCACCGCAACAAAGAGTAGCCCCCGCTTGCCGCAACTAGGCAAAGCCTGCGCATAGCAACGAAGACCCAACGCAGCCAAAAACAAATTAATTAATTAATTAGTTAACTATTTTAAACAAAAGTACTATATCCTTCTGTACAGCTTCTCTGGGAAGAACAGAGAGATGGCGTAGGAGAGTGAGAAAGACCAATATTTAGTGCACATCTCTCATGCAGCTGCTCTGCTGGCTCAGAGAGATTTATCCCCACTTTACAAAGGAGGAAATAATCTCAGAGAGGTTTAGTAATTTTCCCAAAGCCAAACAGCTATGGAGTGGCAGAACCAGGATCTGAACCAAGTCTGTTACCTTCAAAGCCTAAGTCCTCATCACAACAAAACTCAATTAATATTTACATTTATCGAATTACATTGCAACCTGGGGAGTTCTTGGCACAATCCTGAATAAGAGTGAGAAAGAAAGAAATAGCATTGTTCCTACAGTCAACCCAAATTTTTGGAGCAGCTGCTAGATGCCTGGCCCTTTTTGGGGTTCAGCAGTGGTCAAGACAGGAAGAGTCCTGCTTTCATGAACCACGTAGTGGGGAGGAGAGACGGGTGCAACTTGGGTGAGGGATTTCACCTTGCTGGACCTCTGTTTTGTCATCTGGAAAATGGGATGGGTGTTCCTCATTTTCTGGGATTGTCCAGCCCTCACATTCTCTGATTCCATAAGAAGCATTTGTTTTCCTGTTTCTTTAAAATTCATTCAGGCCGTGAGCTGTGATGAATGTTGTTAGCTGCTCCCCAAATCACTCTATTCCCAGCCTTTTCCTGTGATCAGGTCTTTCCCGAAACATGACTCACAGTCAGTCAAGTCACAGAACCTAAGGGGCACCCAGCAGAAAAATTCCAACCCTTGCTTCCCAGGAGCTCTGCGGTCTACCTGCCAGGTAAACTTAACTCACCTGGCACAAGGTGGCCATCCCTGGTTTCACATCAACATGATCTCAGGCACAAACCTCCTTGTCTTTCCATTTTGTCTTTAAGTTACTTGTTGAAACAACTGCACAAATATGACACAGATATAAAATCAGGCATCTTCTGCCCCCAGTGCCTACTAATAAATGATTTTCTGCCACTTTAATGATAAAGATAGAACATTTCAACATTCTGCTACCCTTATTATTTGTCATTTTTGTTGATATTTCTATTGACTACATCTTTCAATATTTTAACAATGGAACATTTATTTAGGGTGTTCCAGACCCAGCCTTTAGTGGTAAAGGTTTCGTTGTTATATTTCTATTATGTTTCCTTTCAAAATCATTATCCTATTTAAATGGATTAAGTCAATTCTATAGGCATTTATCTTATGATATTGATGAAATTGATACATAGAGGGCAGTAGTACAAGTTGATTGGACTTGAGAACCTCTATTAGCACAGTTAAGTATAAATATTATCTATATGTAAACCAAAGTACAGGCCGAGTGAGATTCTCTGACTTTTTTCCACTGTCTGCCCCTCAAGCCTGTGAGAAATGGACTAGTTCTTGCCCTATCAGTAAACAAAGGATGTCACAGTCTTCAGCACTTGCAGCCCTCCAATGTGAGCCGGCGGGCCCTGAGGCACTCAGGATATGCAAATACAGAATGCAGGCCCCAGAGAGCTGAGGTGCATATCAAAGGAAGGAATTCAGTGAGCCCAGGCAAAGAAAAGCGCCGCATTCCTCACCTTGGGAGAGCTGGTTTTCCTTAGTTAACAATCACCTTTGGATGTTCCCCATTACCTGCGCCAGTTCCCTGCCCTGTCCCCTCCCCCCGGTACTTTAGCTCAGGGAGGAAGGAGCGCAGAGGGACTCGGCTGAATAAGGGGCCTGCGCGCCTCGGGAGGAGTTTTCAGCCGCTTTCTCCGCAGTCGGGAAGAGGGCGCTGACGCTGCAGCCGGACCCTGCGCCTGCCTTGCCCCGTTTCCCCTCAGGACGCTCAGGCCGACCCCCTCCTCACGCCCACCAGGCCTCGCGAGCCAGGACGAGGGCAGGGGCGAGAGGACGGACCGAAGTTCCCGGGGACCAGACGCTGGAGGCCGCTCTTTCTGCACAGCAGCGACGGGTGGCAGCGAACCCCTGCCCCTCAGAAGCTGGTCTTGTGCTGCCTCCCGGGCACCGGACCAGGCGGAGGGTCGGCGCCCACTTACCCGACCCGCCGTCCCCGCGACTGTCATGGCTTCGGCCGCCGGGGCACCTCCAGAGCCGGCAGCCTCAGTGAGGTCGCCCTCCCCTCGGGCTCCGGGGCAGTTCCGTGAAGGCGGAGGGAAGAGACCCCGCCTGAGCCGGGAGTTCCAGCTCTGAGGAAACGCGGGCTCTGTTCAGCGCGCAGTGGGTGGGACCGCTCTGCCCCGAGGCCTTCCGGGAGGGAGCGGGGCGGCGGGGGAGGGAGCCGCCAGGAGCGCAGGGCCCCGTCGGGGGTCCTGGAGGGGCGGCCCGGCCTGGGGGCCACGCCCATTGTGGCCGCAGCCCAGGCCTTTTTCCTGGAATCCTACACAAAAAAATTAGAAAGATACACAGTCTATAGTAAATACTCACAAATGATTGTTGCTGCTGTGCTCACTATTCTATTAAAGGTGTAAAATCCATAAAACACTTTAAGTTCAAAATTAAATGTGAATTTTTACCTTTCTAATTATGTCTCTGATATTCACAGTTGTGGTTAATGAATCAGAGACTGTGGCATCACTAGTTAAAAATCAGCTTGTTAAAAAAATAGAACTCAGGCCCACCGGACCTACTGAATCACAAGCTGCACTTTTACAATCTCCCCAGTGTACTCGTGTACCCATGAATAGTTGAAAGGTACATTTCTACCTCGACAGGTCTTTTCTCTATGAGAAATACACACATTTTATCCAGTTTGATATAAATAAAACACTCAAAAATGCATATGCCTGTGTTGAAACCATCATTTTATCATTTCTTTTCCAGACAAGTATAGTCTCTATACTGGTTTTGTGGATCACATGCCATACTCTTTTCTTGTAGTTAGAAATAAGGTAGAGAAAGTTACTTTGTAAAAAAAATATATATATATATATATATATATATATATATATATATATATATATATATGTATTAGTGGATAATTGAAGAGACTCTTCTAAATTAAAACCTTCTCTTAACTTGCTGTTTTCTTCTTGGGTCATATTATGAACTCTTCCCGTGGCCACATGGCATGTGTACGTTTAATTTCAGGGACTGCTGACATTCCAGGATGTGGCCATAGATTTCTGTCAAGAGGAGTGAGAATGCCTGGACCAAGATCAATGGGAATTGTACAGGGATGTGATGTTATAGAAGTATAGGAACCTGCTCTCCTTGGGTGAGGATACCTTCCTTCCAGAATTCCTTATCCAACCACAGGGTTTGGAGTCCTTCATTTGTAGACTATCTCCTGGAATCTTCTGCTTCCTACAATAGGGTTTCAGATTGCAACGTTTCAGGAAAGATTGGGAGTTTGTGGGTATAATTTTTCTTATTCTTTTAAAATTGCAGCCTCCCTTTTAATATACTTTGTAACTGCTTGGGATGTGTCTATATGAACTGTGTACTATATGCTTCTGTTATAGTCCTTACAATATTTTATTGCCTTATTTTCTCTAACAATTTTCCATGGATTCTTTGGGCTTAAGGTATATTAAAAGGGAGACTGCGAATCTGGGACTTCCCTGGTGATGCAGTGATTAAGAATTCGCCTGCCAATGCAGGGGACCCGGTTCGATCCCCGGTCCGGGAAGATCTCACGTGCCACGGAACAACTAAGCCATTGGGCCACAACTACTGAGTCTGCACGCCACAACTACTGAAGCAGGTGTGTCTTGAGCCCATGTGCCATTTATTTTTGGGAGAATAAAACCGCTTCTGAGTGATTAAAATTTAGGCCAGCTAGTCAAAATGCTTTATCACCTGTTCTTCTAAAACACTGGTCAATGGAACAAGTTTTCCTAGGGATAACAGTGTAATTGTATTCTGGAGTTCATATGGGCAATATGGTTTATGACCTTGATGCTGGATCACGACATTTCAACGGTATAACTGCTATTAATTGTCTGTTTGTTCAACGATTAAAGTCTCACGTGATCTGAGTTCAGACTGGAGTCATCCTGGTTGGTTTCTGTCTATTGCAGATTTCTTCCAGTATGAAAGGACAAGAGCAATACGGCTTCCTTTACAAAATGTCTTCAAACTACATGATGATATAATCTACATTCAATTAATTTATACATACCCTACTGTAGAACAGGGTTCGTTACGCTGGCAGAGCCCGGTAATTATGTAAAACTGAAACTTTTTCTGCACTGGTTCAAGTCCTCTTCCTAAGAATATGTTTATAATCAACATTCTTTCACAAATTACCCAATTTAATTCACCATAGCATTCCTCAAATTAACCAAATGGAAAATCCTAGGCTATATACAAATCCAGAAAGGGCCAAAAATCATCAGCCCCCATGGATGATTACAACCCATTGCTGAGGCATTCAAATTACTTATTAAAGAACCACTATGTCCATCAACATCATCAATTTATATATTATTGCCCCAATGCTAGCCATAACCCTGCCTCTCACAACATGAATTCCTCTTCCCATATCTTATCCACTAATTAGTATAAATGTAGGCATATTATTTCTATTAGCCATATCACACCTAGCCATTTATTCCATCCTCAGATCTGGATGAACTTCACATTCAAAATACTCACTCACTGGAGCTCCAGGAACAATAGCACAGAGGATCATCTCATATGAAGTAATGTAGCAGTTATTCTATTCTCAGTCTTACTGGTAAATGGATCATTTACACTTTCAACAGTAATTACTACACAAGAACACCTATGACTAATTTTCTCCTGACCCCTACCCAGAATTTGATTATCTCCGCAGTAGCAGAAATCCAGTGAAGCCCCACTTGATTTAACAGAAGTAGAATCAAAATCTGTACATGTCTTCAATGTAGAAAATGTAGCAGGCCCATTCACCGCGTCCTTCCTAGAGAATATGTCAATTTCCCTATAATAAACGTTTCCACAGCAATCTATTTTTAGGAGCATTCGACAATCCCTAGGTGCCAGAATTATAGATTCTTTCATCTTGTAAATATAGTTTTCTTTAAAAAATAATTTTTATAGTTTTACTACCTTTAAACAAAATGTACTCCATTGCTGTGGAATATTCCTTCATAGGAGCGTGCATGGTTCATTTCTGCATCCGTCTGTGATGGCCTTCAGGTTCCTTCAGGTTTGGCTCGGGTGGCTGCCAGTCCATGTCCGTGTGTCCTGGTGCAGGTCTGGTGGGTTTGTGTTCAACTGGGAGGAGCACTGTGGGTCTCTGTGCACGGACTTCGCTATCTGAGGCCCGATTGCTTCAGAAGTGGTTGCATCCCCCCGTTGCGTACCAGGCTTTCCATTGCTCCACATCCTGCTGATATTTGATACTATGTCTTTCATGTCTGCCATTCTGGTAGGTGTATGCACAGTATTTTTCTTATGGCTTTAATCCCTCTGTTGTTAGTGAAGTTGTGCCTCTTGTGGTATTCATGGACTATTTCCTGTTGTTTTTGGAAAAGTTTTAAAAACTGTGGTCTGGTACACATAACATAAAATGTACTATCTTAACCATTTTTAAGTGCACATTTCAGGGTCGGGAAGTAATTCACACTGTTGTGCAAACCTGACCACCATCATCCTCCAGAACTTTTTCATCTTGCAAAATTGAAACAGTCCCCATTAAACACTCACTCCCCATTGTCCCTCCCTCAGCCTCTGGCCCTCAACATCCTACTTTATGTCTCTATATTTCCGACTGCTCTAGGGGCCTTGTATGAGTGGATCAAGCACTGTTTGTTTTTTTGTGTCTAGCTTACATCACTGAGCATAATGCCCTCAAGGTTCATCCCTGCTGCATCCTGTGTCAGAATTGACTTCCTTTTTAGGCTGAATAGCATTCCCTTCTATTGATGGACCGTGTTTTTCTTCTCCATTCTTCCATTAGTGGACACATGTAATATCTACATTCATTTCTGCTGTCATAATATTTGTGGAATAAAATCAGAAAGTCCTATGAATCAAAAGTCATTTGCCATTAACTTTTTTCTTAAACTTTTTGTTGTGGAAAACATCAAGGCTAAGAAAAGGGAAAAATACATGTCAGCTTCACTTGTGTTCAGGAATTAATGCTTTACGGATTCACTTTATTCCCTGTGTGTGTGCTATGCGTGTGCATGTGCCTGTTTGCATAAATATGCTGTGCATGTGGATAGGTATGTGAACTTGCACACATTAGTGTGTGCATGGGCATATGGGTGCATGTGTGTTCACATGCTAGTGTGTGAATATATTTGTGCTGTGCACGTGCATATGTTTGTGTGTGTGCTGTGCCTGCCTGTGCACACACCTGTGTGTTTGCTGGAACCACTTGCAAGTTGGCTGCAGACTGAATTGTGCCCCAGATATATCCGCACGCAGCTGCTCTAACAATCCTGAGTAGCCACGTAAAGGTCACAGATCTCAGGGATTTAAATGGATGGAGCAGGATATCCTGACACAGAGTTTGTCTTCCAATGACTGTCACTGTCTCAGTAACATCCTTCACACCTTCTTTAAGCCGCATTCAGGGTCCAGTTTAGACTCCCATTACATTCAGTCACCTGTCCTAGGTCCCCTAAAGCAACAATGTCACCGTTGGAGAGCCCGGCCAAGGCTGGGGGTGCCCCTCCTCTTTGCCTTGCCTCCAGGCCCTGCCCTTGGCTCCTGTTTTCTCATATCTCAGCCAGGCCCCGACTTGGATCGGGCCGCCACCTCTTTCCTCACAGGGTCTCATCACCCAGTCAAGGGGGTTCATTCTCCCCAAACACAGCATCAGGAGTTGGGGGCTAACAGTCCCCACTGGGTCTCCTTCATGTGAGACCCTGTGCTGTTGAAAGAGCAGTCACCCTGCCCTCGGGGGCGGGGGACTGGGGGACGACATGCGGCCCACGATAGGCAGGCGGGTCTCCGGGTGGGGCGAGCCAGTTTGCAAGGAGTTCCGCGGTGGGTTCTCCTCTCCAACGGCTTCTGTGCCCCTACCTCTCCCCGTGCCTCCCCTCGAAGACAGCGCGGTGCCCGGGTTGGGAACCATGGGAGCCGTCAGCCACTGCCCCCTCTACACACACACACACACACGCACACGCACACGCACACGCACACGCTGCAGGGAAGCAGGACCTGAGTGCAGGGCTCTCAGCGGCCCTGAGCGCCCCGCCCGGAATCGGCCAGCCGAATGGACAGACCGGATCTCTCGGCCCGGACCGTGCAGGACTCTCCTGACCTGGCTTGCAGTGTGGCCGCCTCCTTCTGGAAGCCTGGGAGGCTGGAATCAGGCCACTTCTTGTCTGTCCTGGCAGCAGACTGGGCTGCACTCTAAGAAGTTCGTGGCTCGCCCGTGGATCCTGACCATCAGGTGGCCAGAGAAATTGGGAACATTTCTGTTTTACCTGTTGAAATGTTTAATGACAAAGATTTTGTTCAGTTTCCTGATGTGGGTGTCCAAAGATGAGAGACCCATGTGTGTGATCTGTACCCCCTATGAGATCAGCCCTAAGCTAGTTTAAACATGATCAAGTTGTGTCTACATGGTAGATTTAGACCTCTGCATGTCCTGTCTACTGATTATGTTTAGAGCTGACCATGTGTTGTCTATAATAAGAAGATTTAGACCTGACCATGTTCTGTGTACGCTAGGACTATGGGGACCTGGGTAGAGACCCGGCCTGGCCTCAGTACTGGGAAGCTCCGTGCCTGCATCTGAATGTCAGTGCTTAGATGTCTGGGGTCTGGAGCTGAGGTGGGCTTGTCTACGTAACAGCCTCTCTTCTGAGTGTGGTGACCTGGTCCTCCCAAGGGTCAGTGCTATGGTCGGGGCCTTAGTCTTAATCCCTGCAAGGTTCACCTTCCCTGGGGCTCATGGAGAATCCTCAGGAGGACTACCTGGCAATAATTCCAATTTACCAGCACGTGCATGGTGCATAGGGAAGCAGGTTTAGCTGCTGAATTGATTGCAGGGCACGCAGATCGGGCAAAAGGCCGATGGGTGACAGCTGAGGCTGCTGCTGAGCTCTCCCTCCAGTCTACCGTCCCTACTCAGCAGAGTCCAGAGCTGCCCCTCGGCTTTCAGCCCTGCTGTCCTGTATGTTTTCTCAACATGTAAGTGAGACGAGAAAGGACTGAGCATGCCAGCACCAGGGTCGTGTGTTCAACTCTAGTATGAAAGCTGTACAAACAGTTAAAATCACACAGAACCAAAGTGAGGAGAGGAGGACTCCTCTGGGACAAGTGTGGGGAAAGGAGACACACCTGACACTTTTTCCCATCCCAGGAGGTCCCAGGGACCCAGCTTGTTTCCACATTGGGGGAGCCCCCTGCAGAGCCATGGTGTCCTGACCAAGGGGACGTGTGACCCCAGGTGCAGGGTCTGGGGAGGTGAGGTCACCCTGGGACTGTGGACATGTGACCCAGGTGGAGGGCTCTGGGGAGGAGGGTCACCCTGGTGAGTGTGGATGTGTGGCCCCAGGTATAGGGTGCGGGGACTGTGTGGGTCTCACCATACCTGCATGGGTCAGGATCACATGGATGGGGAGACCGCATATGCGCTCTTTGCCTGCAGTGTGTCCTGTCCCCTTTGAGATTTCCAACCTCTGCATTAAGGGCGTTGTCCTGATTAACCTGTGGTTCCTTTTCTTCTCTTCATCTTGTCACAATCATATGAGGTCAGGCATGTTTGAGTGGGTTGCTGCTCTGTGTTCCGGTGAGTGACAACACTTGGTGGTGTCGTATTAATACTATAGCATATCATATGTCTAATCTATGGGGGTCACCACTGCCTGGGTCCCCCTGGACAGAGGTCAGGTGAGCACAGACTAGCCCCCCCTATGAATGGTCTCCCACGTGCTCTGTGAGGGTACCGTGATGGCCCCTAAGGTACGGGACTGTGTCTGGGCCTCCGACATTTGTGATGAAGGGGAGTCGAAATGGAATCTCAATTAACAAGACATTATTTTAAGAATTTATTTTAAGTGAAATAAAACACACGTCACATACCCTTTACCATCATCACCATTTTAAGTGCACGTTTCTGAGGCATCAGATAGATTCACTTTCTCGTGGAGCCATCACCACCATCAGTAGAACTTTTCGTCCTGCAAAACCAAAATTCCACAACCATGAAAGTCTCATTCCCCATTCCCTCCCACTGCCCCTGGCACCGATATCCACTTCAGTCCCTGAGTTGTCGACTGCAGGGCACCCACTGGAGTGGAATCCTGCAGTGTTTGCTGACGGGTCATTTTGGAAGAGCTGACTTTCAGTCTGAAGCTCTGCCTGTTCGCATCTGAAGAATCTGCATTTAAGGAGAGGGTGTATGAGGAAGGGGGTGTATGCGGGACAAAGGTGTCCGGGGTGCAGGTGAGCCAGGACCTGACCAGCTGCCTTTTGGGTCCTCTGGTCCCATCTCTTGGTCTGTGCCTCATCTGCATCATCACTGTCCCCGCTGGCACCGCTGGGGTGTTGTTGTCTGAGTGAGAGTCCCCTGGTGTCCCTGCTCTCCTCCCCTCCTCCTGCTGGTTGGGGAGGGAACGGCTTGCTGTGTGGTCTCTACTCCTGAGGCATGAAGGACCCTGTAGCATGGACCTGCAGAGTGTGGGGTGTGGTCCCAAGAGCATGGGGCCCACATAGGACACGACATCGGGCCGTGACAAGTGCTAGGGCTGCCTCATCACTGACAGGGAATGTTGCCCAGATCCTGCTCCAGAGGGCGTGGTGGGTGGCCTGGGACCCTAGAGGCCCCATTCCTATACTGGAGCTTGGAGAGTGCATCCCCATGGGCTGCAGATTCACCCCATATCTCAGACATATCCCTCTGTCCTGTCTTTGAACTCAGGAAAACGAGCTCTCTTGTCCACAACATAGGCCTGGTCCTGTTGATATTAGGATTCTTTAAGTTAGGCGTCCTGGGATAGCAGCTTCTTTTAGGCCTGAGAAGGAACAACTCCGGAGTGTACAACAATTTCAGATGAAACTAATATTCAATGACTATCCCTAACTACTCGGTTGTTGACTTCTATTAGTCATTATTCTCCTGGTTTTAGCTCTGATGTGGGGATTACAGAGGAGTCAACATTTAAATCTTCGTAATCTGTGTATTTGTAGCTTCAGTATCGTTACGGACCCATAGTTTTTTATGGTTTGGGAAGAGTTATTGATTTCATGTATCATGTAAAGGATTCACAATGATGATAGGGCAATTAAGATTACAATAATAGCTAGTAAATTGTTCACATTTTCTCTACCTGTGCATCTATTGTATGCATATGAGTTTAGATGTCAATATTAGTGAAATGATATAGAGGACTAGAGAACTTATTTTAAAAATCACTATTAATGTGTGATGAAGAAAATGTAAAAGTTCTTCCATAATCGGTGATGTTGTATCTTGAGAGCCTAGATGAAATTGATATGCCTTAGTCATATACAGGATTTTAGCCTATCATTTAACTTTGACAAAGCTACATCACTTTTTACTTTTATCTCATTTATTGAGGAAGACATAATTGTTATGGTGTTGGCTTGAAACTGGTTGAAAAGGACTTGAGTCCTTCCTTATTTTACATTTACATAGGTAGGATCTTGAAACGTAGGATATGGTGGAGGACATCCGTGTAACCATTCTAGGTTAGGAGTAGCAATTTCCACTGCTAAGACTTCTTGTTTAGACACAAATGCTTTTCAAAGTATGAAGATTATTAGCATTACTGCTGCTACTGAGATGAATGAGCCTAAAGACAAAATATTTCATGTTGTGTGTGCCTCAGGGTACTCAGACTAACGTAGTGACATCCCTGAGAGGCCACGAAAGTGCTGCAGGAAGTCATATTTACGACTACAAATATACTTGTGAAGTGAATTTTTGCTCATGCTGAGTTAACTGTATAACCTGAGAATAGTGGGAATCAGTGTAGAAAGCCTCCTATAATAGTGAAGACTGCTCCCATGGACATTAGGTCATGGAAGTGTGCTACTACATAGTATGTATCCTGAAGGACAATGTCTGGGGATGAGTTGACTAAGATGATTCCTGTCAAACCACCTACTGTAAAAAGAAAAACTAAAGCCTAAAACTCATAATATAGTGGGAGGTCATATAGTATGACCTCCGTGAACAGTTGCTAACCAGGGACTTCCCTGGTGACGCAGTGGTTAAGAATTCGTCTGCCAATGCAGGGAACACGGGTTCGAGCCCTTGTCTGGGAAGATCCCACATGCCGCGGAGCAAAAAGCCCGTGTGCCACAACTACTGAGCCTGCCCTCTAGAGCCTGCAAGCCACAACTACTGAAGCCCACGCGCCTAGAGGCCGTGCTCTGCAACAAGAGAAGCCACTGCAATGAAAGGGCCGCACACCGCAACGAAGAGTACCTGCCGCTCACCGCAACCAGAGAAAGCCCATGCGCAGCAACCAAGACCCAACTCAGCCAAAAAAAAAAAAAAAAAGAAAAAGAAAAATTAAATAAAGAGTTGCTTATCAGCTAGATACTTTTACTCCTGTAGGGATAGAAGTAATTACGGTAGCTGATGCAAAGTATGCTCTTGAGTCCACAGCTATCCCTATGGTAAACATATGATGGGTCCACAAGAGAACTCCTAAAAACCCAGTGGACATGACTCATACTATTCCCAGATAGCTGAAAGGCAATTTTTGTCCTAAATAGTATGTAATGCTATGTGAGTTTATAACAAACCCTGTTAGGCCATGAATACAGACTTCAGGGTGAGCAAAGTATCAAAAGAGGTGTTGGTATAGGATTCGGTCTCCTCCTGCAGGGTTAAAGAAAGTAGTGTTTAGATTTCTATCTCTTAACAGCATGACAATTCTGGCTGCTTGGACTGAGATTGGTAATTATAGTAATATGGCTATAGTTGGGGAAGATTAAACAAATAATGGTGTTTGGTATTGGGATATGACTGCTGGTTTTGTATTAAAGACTATAGTAATAAAAGTAATAATACCAAGAATTGAGGAGACACCTGCTAAATGTAAGGAGAAAACAGTTAGGTCGACAGAGGCTCCTGCATGGGCCAGATTGCAGGCTAGAGCTGCATACACCGTCCCACTGGTACCAGAACCAGCTTCTACTATTGGTGATATGAGTAGGAGTAAGAATGATGGGGGAAGTAGTCAAAAGTTTATATGATTTATTGGGGGAAATGCTACTTCAGGTGTCCGAGTTCTTAGTGGCCCAAGTCAGTTTTCAAAGCCTGCAATCATAACGGGTACAGCTATAAAGAAAATTATTACAAGTGCAGGGACTGTTATGACAACCTTACAGATTTGGGCATCTCCAAGTAGCGGTCCAGGTCAGCATAGCTCAGCCTGGATTAATATAATTAAGGTGCTGCCTGCTACTCCAGCTCAAGCACCAAATAGTAAATATAAAATGGCGATATCTTTGTGATTTGTTGAAAATAATCAGCAGTGTATGAACAGAGGTAAAACGACTGAGTTAGCATTAGACTGTAAATCTAAAGACAGAGATTGAGCCCTCTTTCTGGCAAACCCTGTGGTGAATCAACAAATTGAATTGTAACTTCAGAGAAGCAGCTTCAATTCTGCCAGTGATTATCCTGCCTTTTTTTTTTTTTTCTTTTTTTCTTTCTCAAATGAAGGAGAAGTAGACTGAAGTCAGTTGACTAGAGGATTTGCCTGTTAACTAAAGTTTCCTGGGGTTAAAACTCATCCATCTCGTAAAGATTTGGCTTCAATACAGTGTTTGCTTTACATTCAATTGATGTAGAATAAAGTCTTGCAATCCTTATTTTTAGGAATTAAGTAAATTTCACTTGTTTAGGGTTTTGAAAGCTCTTGGTCTGAACTAACCTAAATTCCTAGTCCAGCACCGATAGAATGGGTGTTGTGTGTAGTAACCGTGTGGGTATTATGATTGGTAATGATAGGAAGGTTATTTCTTTGTATGTTCAAATTGTTTTGTGTTTGTGTTGTTTAATGAAGGGAATATAGTTAGTGATGTGGAGTATGTTAGCTGCAAGTAGAAATATATGCTGAGGACTGCTATGATGGTTATTAGTGTTGGTAGAATGATGTTGTCGTTTTTGTTATCTCTTGGATAATTATTCATTTGGGTAGAAAGCCTGATAGTGATGGGCGATGTCCTAATGATACTATAATGGTGAGGAAAATGATTGTGATGGGAGGTGTTTTATCTCATGTGTGTGATAATGATACTCTTGTAGTACATGATCTGGGCATAAATAAGAAGAAGATAGTGTTGTTATGATATAAATTAGTATGTTTAGGATTGTTATAATCTGAATATACATTATAATAGCTGTTATTCATCCTATATGGGCAATTGATGAGGAGGGTGTAATATTTTCCAGGTGAGTATGGCGAAGTCTGCCTCAGCCTCCAGCTATGATTTATAATATCACTATGATTAATAGTATATTTAGGTTGATGGAAGGTGACCTGTGGTATAAAACTGATAGGGGTGCAATTTTGTCATGTTGATAGCATCAGGTCTGCTGTTCATGGGATGCCTCGTGTGACTTCAGGCACTCAGAAGTGAAATGGGGAAAGTCCTACTTTTGTGACAAGGGCGATTGTCATGAGGGTGGATGCTGCTGGATTAAAGATTCTTGTTATTCATTGTGCTCTTTGACCAGAGTATATTAGATTAATGATAATAGCCATTATAAGTAGTATTGATGTGGTGGACTGTTTTAGGAAATATTTGTTGGATGCTTCTGTAGCTTATGGGTTCATGTTTTTTATTAGAATGGGGATACCATTAACCAGTGTGAGCTTGTTATACAATTATATTTCCTGAGAAAATGGTCAGTAGAATGATGGTAAAAACAATGAGAGTTTATTAGCACAGGAAGGATATACAAAAATATTTTGGGGGTATGGGCCTGAAGCTTACTTAGAGAACTTTACTATATAGCATGTGGTGTAATGTGGTAGGTAGCATGGAGAATGTAAAATTATTAGGAAGAATTCAATTCCAGGAATAAGAGCATTGAAACCTCTGTGATTTACTCTATCAAAGTAACTCTTTTGTCAGACATATTTCTTAAATTTGTGGTGGGTTGCCTGGTATGATGACAATTAGTGAAAACTCTCATATACATAGGGTTAATGTTAGTCGTAAAATACTTTTTATAAGAGATGTATGCGTTGATCATATCAAAATTGTAGGTAGGAGGCTCAAATTCATAGAAAGGAGATTGTTAGATGTGTTTAATGATGACTTGGTCTGTATATAATTCTGGCACCTAGGGATTGTCGAATGCTCCTAAAAATAGATTGCTGTGGAAATGTTTATTATAGGGAAATTGACATATTCTCTAGGAGGGACGGGGTGAATGGGCCTGCTACATTTTCTACATTGAAGACATATACAGGTTTTGATGCTACTTACGTTTAATCAAGTGGGGCTTCGTTGGATTTCGGCTAATGCGGAGATAATCAAATTCTGGGTAGGGGTCAGGAGAAAATTAGTCATAGGTGTTCTTGTGTAATAATTACTGTTGAAAGTGTAAATGATCCATTTATCAGTAAGACTGAGAATAGAATAACTGCTACATTACTTCATATGAGATGATTGTCTGTGCTATTGCTCCTAGAGCTCCAGTGAGTGAGTATTTTGAATGTGAAGTTCATCCAGATCTGAGGATGGAGTAAATGGCTAGGTGTGATATGGCTAATAGAAATAACATGCCTACATTTATATTAATTAGTGGATAAGATATGGGAAGAGGAATTCATGTTGTGAGAGCCAGGGTTAAGGCTAGCATTGGGGTTAAGGCTAGCAAGAGAAGCCACCGCAATGAGAAACCCGCGCACCGCAACAAAGAGTAGCCCCCGCTTGCCGCAACTAGGCAAAGCCTGCGCATAGCAACGAAGACCCAACGCAGCCAAAAACAAATTAATTAATTAATTAGTTAACTATTTTAAACAAAAGTACTATATCCTTCTGTACAGCTTCTCTGGGAAGAACAGAGAGATGGCGTAGGAGAGTGAGAAAGACCAATATTTAGTGCACATCTCTCATGCAGCTGCTCTGCTGGCTCAGAGAGATTTATCCCCACTTTACAAAGGAGGAAATAATCTCAGAGAGGTTTAGTAATTTTCCCAAAGCCAAACAGCTATGGAGTGGCAGAACCAAGATCTGAACCAAGTCTGTTACCTTCAAAGCCTAAGTCCTCATCACAACAAAACTCAATTAATATTTACATTTATCGAATTACATTGCAACCTGGGGAGTTCTTGGCACAATCCTGAATAAGAGTGAGAAAGAAAGAAATAGCATTGTTCCTACAGTCAACCCAAATTTTTGGAGCAGCTGCTAGATGCCTGGCCCTTTTTGGGGTTCAGCAGTGGTCAAGACAGGAAGAGTCCTGCTTTCATGAACCACGTAGTGGGGAGGAGAGACGGGTGCAACTTGGGTGAGGGATTTCACCTTGCTGGACCTCTGTTTTGTCATCTGGAAAATGGGATGGGTGTTCCTCATTTTCTGGGATTGTCCAGCCCTCACATTCTCTGATTCCATAAGAAGCATTTGTTTTCCTGTTTCTTTAAAATTCATTCAGGCCGTGAGCTGTGATGAATGTTGTTAGCTGCTCCCCAAATCACTCTATTCCCAGCCTTTTCCTGTGATCAGGTCTTTCCCGAAACATGACTCACAGTCAGTCAAGTCACAGAACCTAAGGGGCACCCAGCAGAAAAATTCCAACCCTTGCTTCCCAGGAGCTCTGCGGTCTACCTGCCAGGTAAACTTAACTCACCTGGCACAAGGTGGCCATCCCTGGTTTCACATCAACATGATCTCAGGCACAAACCTCCTTGTCTTTCCATTTTGTCTTTAAGTTACTTGTTGAAACAACTGCACAAATATGACACAGATATAAAATCAGGCATCTTCTGCCCCCAGTGCCTACTAATAAATGATTTTCTGCCACTTTAATGATAAAGATAGAACATTTCAACATTCTGCTACCCTTATTATTTGTCATTTTTGTTGATATTTCTATTGACTACATCTTTCAATATTTTAACAATGGAACATTTATTTAGGGTGTTCCAGACCCAGCCTTTAGTGGTAAAGGTTTCGTTGTTATATTTCTATTATGTTTCCTTTCAAAATCATTATCCTATTTAAATGGATTAAGTCAATTCTATAGGCATTTATCTTATGATATTGATGAAATTGATACATAGAGGGCAGTAGTACAAGTTGATTGGACTTGAGAACCTCTATTAGCACAGTTAAGTATAAATATTATCTATATGTAAACCAAAGTACAGGCCGAGTGAGATTCTCTGACTTTTTTCCACTGTCTGCCCCTCAAGCCTGTGAGAAATGGACTAGTTCTTGCCCTATCAGTAAACAAAGGATGTCACAGTCTTCAGCACTTGCAGCCCTCCAATGTGAGCCGGCGGGCCCTGAGGCACTCAGGATATGCAAATACAGAATGCAGGCCCCAGAGAGCTGAGGTGCATATCAAAGGAAGGAATTCAGTGAGCCCAGGCAAAGAAAAGCGCCGCATTCCTCACCTTGGGAGAGCTGGTTTTCCTTAGTTAACAATCACCTTTGGATGTTCCCCATTACCTGCGCCAGTTCCCTGCCCTGTCCCCTCCCCCCGGTACTTTAGCTCAGGGAGGAAGGAGCGCAGAGGGACTCGGCTGAATAAGGGGCCTGCGCGCCTCGGGAGGAGTTTTCAGCCGCTTTCTCCGCAGTCGGGAAGAGGGCGCTGACGCTGCAGCCGGACCCTGCGCCTGCCTTGCCCCGTTTCCCCTCAGGACGCTCAGGCCGACCCCCTCCTCACGCCCACCAGGCCTCGCGAGCCAGGACGAGGGCAGGGGCGAGAGGACGGACCGAAGTTCCCGGGGACCAGACGCTGGAGGCCGCTCTTTCTGCACAGCAGCGACGGGTGGCAGCGAACCCCTGCCCCTCAGAAGCTGGTCTTGTGCTGCCTCCCGGGCACCGGACCAGGCGGAGGGTCGGCGCCCACTTACCCGACCCGCCGTCCCCGCGACTGTCATGGCTTCGGCCGCCGGGGCACCTCCAGAGCCGGCAGCCTCAGTGAGGTCGCCCTCCCCTCGGGCTCCGGGGCAGTTCCGTGAAGGCGGAGGGAAGAGACCCCGCCTGAGCCGGGAGTTCCAGCTCTGAGGAAACGCGGGCTCTGTTCAGCGCGCAGTGGGTGGGACCGCTCTGCCCCGAGGCCTTCCGGGAGGGAGCGGGGCGGCGGGGGAGGGAGCCGCCAGGAGCGCAGGGCCCCGTCGGGGGTCCTGGAGGGGCGGCCCGGCCTGGGGGCCACGCCCATTGTGGCCGCAGCCCAGGCCTTTTTCCTGGAATCCTACACAAAAAAATTAGAAAGATACACAGTCTATAGTAAATACTCACAAATGATTGTTGCTGCTGTGCTCACTATTCTATTAAAGGTGTAAAATCCATAAAACACTTTAAGTTCAAAATTAAATGTGAATTTTTACCTTTCTAATTATGTCTCTGATATTCACAGTTGTGGTTAATGAATCAGAGACTGTGGCATCACTAGTTAAAAATCAGCTTGTTAAAAAAATAGAACTCAGGCCCACCGGACCTACTGAATCACAAGCTGCACTTTTACAATCTCCCCAGTGTACTCGTGTACCCATGAATAGTTGAAAGGTACATTTCTACCTCGACAGGTCTTTTCTCTATGAGAAATACACACATTTTATCCAGTTTGATATAAATAAAACACTCAAAAATGCATATGCCTGTGTTGAAACCATCATTTTATCATTTCTTTTCCAGACAAGTATAGTCTCTATACTGGTTTTGTGGATCACATGCCATACTCTTTTCTTGTAGTTAGAAATAAGGTAGAGAAAGTTACTTTGTAAAAAAAAAAAATATATATATATATATATGTATTAGTGGATAATTGAAGAGACTCTTCTAAATTAAAACCTTCTCTTAACTTGCTGTTTTCTTCTTGGGTCATATTATGAACTCTTCCCGTGGCCACATGGCATGTGTACGTTTAATTTCAGGGACTGCTGACATTCCAGGATGTGGCCATAGATTTCTGTCAAGAGGAGTGAGAATGCCTGGACCAAGATCAATGGGAATTGTACAGGGATGTGATGTTATAGAAGTATAGGAACCTGCTCTCCTTGGGTGAGGATACCTTCCTTCCAGAATTCCTTATCCAACCACAGGGTTTGGAGTCCTTCATTTGTAGACTATCTCCTGGAATCTTCTGCTTCCTACAATAGGGTTTCAGATTGCAACGTTTCAGGAAAGATTGGGAGTTTGTGGGTATAATTTTTCTTATTCTTTTAAAATTGCAGCCTCCCTTTTAATATACTTTGTAACTGCTTGGGATGTGTCTATATGAACTGTGTACTATATGCTTCTGTTATAGTCCTTACAATATTTTATTGCCTTATTTTCTCTAACAATTTTCCATGGATTCTTTGGGCTTAAGGTATATTAAAAGGGAGACTGCGAATCTGGGACTTCCCTGGTGATGCAGTGATTAAGAATTCGCCTGCCAATGCAGGGGACCCGGTTCGATCCCCGGTCCGGGAAGATCTCACGTGCCACGGAACAACTAAGCCATTGGGCCACAACTACTGAGTCTGCACGCCACAACTACTGAAGCAGGTGTGTCTTGAGCCCATGTGCCATTTATTTTTCGGAGAATAAAACCGCTTCTGAGTGATTAAAATTTAGGCCAGCTAGTCAAAATGCTTTATCACCTGTTCTTCTAAAACACTGGTCAATGGAACAAGTTTTCCTAGGGATAACAGTGTAATTGTATTCTGGAGTTCATATGGGCAATATGGTTTATGACCTTGATGCTGGATCACGACATTTCAACGGTATAACTGCTATTAATTGTCTGTTTGTTCAACGATTAAAGTCTCACGTGATCTGAGTTCAGACTGGAGTCATCCTGGTTGGTTTCTGTCTATTGCAGATTTCTTCCAGTATGAAAGGACAAGAGCAATACGGCTTCCTTTACAAAATGTCTTCAAACTACATGATGATATAATCTACATTCAATTAATTTATACATACCCTACTGTAGAACAGGGTTCGTTACGCTGGCAGAGCCCGGTAATTATGTAAAACTGAAACTTTTTCTGCACTGGTTCAAGTCCTCTTCCTAAGAATATGTTTATAATCAACATTCTTTCACAAATTACCCAATTTAATTCACCATAGCATTCCTCAAATTAACCAAATGGAAAATCCTAGGCTATATACAAATCCAGAAAGGGCCAAAAATCATCAGCCCCCATGGATGATTACAACCCATTGCTGAGGCATTCAAATTACTTATTAAAGAACCACTATGTCCATCAACATCATCAATTTATATATTATTGCCCCAATGCTAGCCATAACCCTGCCTCTCACAACATGAATTCCTCTTCCCATATCTTATCCACTAATTAGTATAAATGTAGGCATATTATTTCTATTAGCCATATCACACCTAGCCATTTATTCCATCCTCAGATCTGGATGAACTTCACATTCAAAATACTCACTCACTGGAGCTCCAGGAACAATAGCACAGAGGATCATCTCATATGAAGTAATGTAGCAGTTATTCTATTCTCAGTCTTACTGGTAAATGGATCATTTACACTTTCAACAGTAATTACTACACAAGAACACCTATGACTAATTTTCTCCTGACCCCTACCCAGAATTTGATTATCTCCGCAGTAGCAGAAATCCAGTGAAGCCCCACTTGATTTAACAGAAGTAGAATCAAAACCTGTACATGTCTTCAATGTAGAAAATGTAGCAGGCCCATTCACCGCGTCCTTCCTAGAGAATATGTCAATTTCCCTATAATAAACGTTTCCACAGCAATCTATTTTTAGGAGCATTCGACAATCCCTAGGTGCCAGAATTATAGATTCTTTCATCTTGTAAATATAGTTTTCTTTAAAAAATAATTTTTATAGTTTTACTACCTTTAAACAAAATGTACTCCATTGCTGTGGAATATTCCTTCATAGGAGCGTGCATGGTTCATTTCTGCATCCGTCTGTGATGGCCTTCAGGTTCCTTCAGGTTTGGCTCCTGTGGCTGCCAGTCCATGTCCGTGTGTCCTGGTGCAGGTCTGGTGGGTTTGTGTTCAACTGGGAGGAGCACTGTGGGTCTCTGTGCACGGACTTCGCTATCTGAGGCCCGATTGCTTCAGAAGTGGTTGCATCCCCCCGTTGCGTACCAGGCTTTCCATTGCTCCACATCCTGCTGATATTTGATACTATGTCTTTCATGTCTGCCATTCTGGTAGGTGTATGCACAGTATTTTTCTTATGGCTTTAATCCCTCTGTTGTTAGTGAAGTTGTGCCTCTTGTGGTATTCATGGACTATTTCCTGTTGTTTTTGGAAAAGTTTTAAAAATTGTGGTCTGGTACACATAACATAAAATGTACTATCTTAACCATTTTTAAGTGCACATTTCAGGGTCGGGAAGTAATTCACACTGTTGTGCAAACCTGACCACCATCATCCTCCAGAACTTTTTCATCTTGCAAAATTGAAACAGTCCCCATTAAACACTCACTCCCCATTGTCCCTCCCTCAGCCTCTGGCCCTCAACATCCTACTTTATGTCTCTATATTTCCGACTGCTCTAGGGGCCTTGTATGAGTGGATCAAGCACTGTTTGTTTTTTTGTGTCTAGCTTACATCACTGAGCATAATGCCCTCAAGGTTCATCCCTGCTGCATCCTGTGTCAGAATTGACTTCCTTTTTAGGCTGAATAGCATTCCCTTCTATTGATGGACCGTGTTTTTCTTCTCCATTCTTCCATTAGTGGACACATGTAATATCTACATTCATTTCTGCTGTCATAATATTTGTGGAATAAAATCAGAAAGTCCTATGAATCAAAAGTCATTTGCCATTAACTTTTTTCTTAAACTTTTTGTTGTGGAAAACATCAAGGCTAAGAAAAGGGAAAAATACATGTCAGCTTCACTTGTGTTCAGGAATTAATGCTTTACGGATTCACTTTATTCCCTGTGTGTGTGCTATGCGTGTGCATGTGCCTGTTTGCATAAATATGCTGTGCATGTGGATAGGTATGTGAACTTGCACACATTAGTGTGTGCATGGGCATATGGGTGCATGTGTGTTCACATGCTAGTGTGTGAATATATTTGTGCTGTGCACGTGCATATGTTTGTGTGTGTGCTGTGCCTGCCTGTGCGCACACCTGTGTGTTTGCTGGAACCACTTGCAAGTTGGCTGCAGACTGAATTGTGCCCCAGATATATCCGCACGCAGCTGCTCTAACAATCCTGAGTAGCCACGTAAAGGTCACAGATCTCAGGGATTTAAATGGATGGAGCAGGATATCCTGACACAGAGTTTGTCTTCCAATGACTGTCACTGTCTCAGTAACATCCTTCACACCTTCTTTAAGCCGCATTCAGGGTCCAGTTTAGACTCCCATTACATTCAGTCACCTGTCCTAGGTCCCCTAAAGCAACAATGTCACCGTTGGAGAGCCCGGCCAAGGCTGGGGGTGCCCCTCCTCTTTGCCTGGCCTCCAGGCCCTGCCCTTGGCTCCTGTTTTCTCATATCTCAGCCAGGCCCCGACTTGGATCGGGCCGCCACCTCTTTCCTCACAGGGTCTCATCACCCAGTCAAGGGGGTTCATTCTCCCCAAACACAGCATCAGGAGTTGGGGGCTAACAGTCCCCACTGGGTCTCCTTCATGTGAGACCCTGTGCTGTTGAAAGAGCAGTCACCCTGCCCTCGGGGGCGGGGGACTGGGGGACGACATGCGGCCCACGATAGGCAGGCGGGTCTCCGGGTGGGGCGAGCCAGTTTGCAAGGAGTTCCGCGGTGGGTTCTCCTCTCCAACGGCTTCTGTGCCCCTACCTCTCCCCGTGCCTCCCCTCGAAGACAGCGCGGTGCCCGGGTTGGGAACCATGGGAGCCGTCAGCCACTGCCCCCTCTACACACACACACACACACGCACACGCACACGCACACGCACACGCTGCAGGGAAGCAGGACCTGAGTGCAGGGCTCTCAGCGGCCCTGAGCGCCCCGCCCGGAATCGGCCAGCCGAATGGACAGACCGGATCTCTCGGCCCGGACCGTGCAGGACTCTCCTGACCTGGCTTGCAGTGTGGCCGCCTCCTTCTGGAAGCCTGGGAGGCTGGAATCAGGCCACTTCTTGTCTGTCCTGGCAGCAGACTGGGCTGCACTCTAAGAAGTTCGTGGCTCGCCCGTGGATCCTGACCATCAGGTGGCCAGAGAAATTGGGAACATTTCTGTTTTACCTGTTGAAATGTTTAATGACAAAGATTTTGTTCAGTTTCCTGATGTGGGTGTCCAAAGATGAGAGACCCATGTGTGTGATCTGTACCCCCTATGAGATCAGCCCTAAGCTAGTTTAAACATGATCAAGTTGTGTCTACATGGTAGATTTAGACCTCTGCATGTCCTGTCTACTGATTATGTTTAGAGCTGACCATGTGTTGTCTATAATAAGAAGATTTAGACCTGACCATGTTCTGTGTACGCTAGGACTATGGGGACCTGGGTAGAGACCCGGCCTGGCCTCAGTACTGGGAAGCTCCGTGCCTGCATCTGAATGTCAGTGCTTAGATGTCTGGGGTCTGGAGCTGAGGTGGGCTTGTCTACGTAACAGCCTCTCTTCTGAGTGTGGTGACCTGGTCCTCCCAAGGGTCAGTGCTATGGTCGGGGCCTTAGTCTTAATCCCTGCAAGGTTCACCTTCCCTGGGGCTCATGGAGAATCCTCAGGAGGACTACCTGGCAATAATTCCAATTTACCAGCACGTGCATGGTGCATAGGGAAGCAGGTTTAGCTGCTGAATTGATTGCAGGGCACGCAGATCGGGCAAAAGGCCGATGGGTGACAGCTGAGGCTGCTGCTGAGCTCTCCCTCCAGTCTACCGTCCCTACGCAGCAGAGTCCAGAGCTGCCCCTCGGCTTTCAGCCCTGCTGTCCTGTATGTTTTCTCAACATGTAAGTGAGACGAGAAAGGACTGAGCATGCCAGCACCAGGGTCGTGTGTTCAACTCTAGTATGAAAGCTGTACAAACAGTTAAAATCACACAGAACCAAAGTGAGGAGAGGAGGACTCCTCTGGGACAAGTGTGGGGAAAGGAGACACACCTGACACTTTTTCCCATCCCAGGAGGTCCCAGGGACCCAGCTTGTTTCCACATTGGGGGAGCCCCCTGCAGAGCCATGGTGTCCTGACCAAGGGGACGTGTGACCCCAGGTGCAGGGTCTGGGGAGGTGAGGTCACCCTGGGACTGTGGACATGTGACCCAGGTGGAGGGCTCTGGGGAGGAGGGTCACCCTGGTGAGTGTGGATGTGTGGCCCCAGGTATAGGGTGCGGGGACTGTGTGGGTCTCACCATACCTGCATGGGTCAGGATCACATGGATGGGGAGACCGCATATGCGCTCTTTGCCTGCAGTGTGTCCTGTCCCCTTTGAGATTTCCAACCTCTGCATTAAGGGTGTTGTCCTGATTAACCTGTGGTTCCTTTTCTTCTCTTCATCTTGTCACAATCATATGAGGTCAGGCATGTTTGAGTGGGTTGCTGCTCTGTGTTCCGGTGAGTGACAACACTTGGTGGTGTCGTATTAATACTATAGCATATCATATGTCTAATCTATGGGGGTCACCACTGCCTGGGTCCCCCTGGACAGAGGTCAGGTGAGCACAGACTAGCCCCCCCTATGAATGGTCTCCCACGTGCTCTGTGAGGGTACCGTGATGGCCCCTAAGGTACGGGACTGTGTCTGGGCCTCCGACATTTGTGATGAAGGGGAGTCGAAATGGAATCTCAATTAACAAGACATTATTTTAAGAATTTATTTTAAGTGAAATAAAACACACGTCACATACCCTTTACCATCATCACCATTTTAAGTGCACGTTTCTGAGGCATCAGATAGATTCACTTTCTCGTGGAGCCATCACCACCATCAGTAGAACTTTTCGTCCTGCAAAACCAAAATTCCACAACCATGAAAGTCTCATTCCCCATTCCCTCCCACTGCCCCTGGCACCGATATCCACTTCAGTCCCTGAGTTGTCGACTGCAGGGCACCCACTGGAGTGGAATCCTGCAGTGTTTGCTGACGGGTCATTTTGGAAGAGCTGACTTTCAGTCTGAAGCTCTGCCTGTTCGCATCTGAAGAATCTGCATTTAAGGAGAGGGTGTATGAGGAAGGGGGTGTATGCGGGACAAAGGTGTCCGGGGTGCAGGTGAGCCAGGACCTGACCAGCTGCCTTTTGGGTCCTCTGGTCCCATCTCTTGGTCTGTGCCTCATCTGCATCATCACTGTCCCCGCTGGCACCGCTGGGGTGTTGTTGTCTGAGTGAGAGTCCCCTGGTGTCCCTGCTCTCCTCCCCTCCTCCTGCTGGTTGGGGAGGGAACTGCTTGCTGTGTGGTCTCTACTCCTGAGGCATGAAGGACCCTGTAGCATGGACCTGCAGAGTGTGGGGTGTGGTCCCAAGAGCATGGGGCCCACATAGGACACGACATCGGGCCGTGACAGGTGCTAGGGCTGCCTCATCACTGACAGGGAATGTTGCCCAGATCCTGCTCCAGAGGGCGTGGTGGGTGGCCTGGGACCCTAGAGGCCCCATTCCTATACTGGAGCTTGGAGAGTGCATCCCCATGGGCTGCAGATTCACCCCATATCTCAGACATATCCCTCTGTCCTGTCTTTGAACTCAGGAAAACGAGCTCTCTTGTCCACAACATAGGCCGGTTCCTGTTGATATTAGGATTCTTTAAGTTAGGCGTCCTGGGATAGCAGCTCCTTTTAGGCCTGAGAAGGAACAACTCCGGAGTGTACAACAATTTCAGATGAAACTAATATTCAATGACTATCCCTAACTACTCGGTTGTTGACTTCTATTAGTCATTATTCTCCTGGTTTTAGCTCTGATGTGGGGATTACAGAGGAGTCAACATTTAAATCTTCGTAATCTGTGTATTTGTAGCTTCAGTATCGTTACGGACCCATAGTTTTTTATGGTTTGGGAAGAGTTATTGATTTCATGTATCATGTAAAGGATTCACAATGATGATAGGGCAATTAAGATTACAATAATAGCTAGTAAATTGTTCACATTTTCTCTACCTGTGCATCTATTGTATGCATATGAGTTTAGATGTCAATATTAGTGAAATGATATAGAGGACTAGAGAACTTATTTTAAAAATCACTATTAATGTGTGATGAAGAAAATGTAAAAGTTCTTCCATAATCGGTGATGTTGTATCTTGAGAGCCTAGATGAAATTGATATGCCTTAGTCATATACAGGATTTTAGCCTATCATTTAACTTTGACAAAGCTACATCACTTTTTACTTTTATCTCATTTATTGAGGAAGACATAATTGTTATGGTGTTGGCTTGAAACTGGTTGAAAAGGACTTGAGTCCTTCCTTATTTTACATTTACATAGGTAGGATCTTGAAACGTAGGATATGGTGGAGGACATCCGTGTAACCATTCTAGGTTAGGAGTAGCAATTTCCACTGCTAAGACTTCTTGTTTAGACACAAATGCTTTTCAAAGTATGAAGATTATTAGCATTACTGCTGCTACTGAGATGAATGAGCCTAAAGACAAAATATTTCATGTTGTGTGTGCCTCAGGGTACTCAGACTAAGGTAGTGACATCCCTGAAAGGCCACGAAAGTGCTGCAGGAAGTCATATTTACGACTACAAATATACTTGTGAAGTGAATTTTTGCTCATGCTGAGTTAACTGTATAACCTGAGAATAGTGGGAATCAGTGTAGAAAGCCTCCTATAATAGTGAAGACTGCTCCCATGGACATTAGGTCATGGAAGTGTGCTACTACATAGTATGTATCCTGGAGGACAATGTCTGGGGATGAGTTGACTAAGATGATTCCTGTCAAACCACCTACTGTAAAAAGAAAAACTAAAGCCTAAAACTCATAATATAGTGGGAGGTCATATAGTATGACCTCCGTGAACAGTTGCTAACCAGGGACTTCCCTGGTGACACAGTGGTTAAGAATTCATCTGCCAATGCAGGGAACACGGGTTCGAGCCCTTGTCTGGGAAGATTCCACATGCCGCGGAGCAAAAAGCCCGTGTGCCACAACTACTGAGCCTGCCCTCTAGAGCCCGCAAGCCACAACTACTGAAGCCCACGCGCCTAGAGGCCGTGCTCTGCAACAAGAGAAGCCACTGCAATGAAAGGGCCGCACACCGCAACGAAGAGTAGCTGCCGCTCACTGCAACCAGAGAAAGCCCATGCGCAGCAACCAAGACCCAACTCAGCCAAAAAAAAAAACAGAAAAGAAAAAGAAAAATTAAATAAAGAGTTGCTAATCAGCTAGATACTTTTACTCCTGTAGGGATAGAAGTAATTACGGTAGCTGATGCAAAGTATGCTCCTGAGTCCACAGCTATCCCTATGGTAAACATATGATGGGCCCACAAGAGAACTCCTAAAAAACCAGTGGACATGACTCATACTATTCCCAGATAGCTGAAAGGCAATTTTTGTCCTAAATAGTATGTAATGCTATGTGAGTTTATAACAAACCCTGTTAGGCCATGAATACAGACTTCAGGGTGAGCAAAGTATCAAAAGAGGTGTTGGTATAGGATTCGGTCTCCTCCTGCAGGGTCAAAGAAAGTAGTGTTTAGATTTCTATCTCTTAACAGCATGGCAATTCTGGCTGCTTGGACTGAGATTGGTAATTATAGTAATATGGCTATAGTTGGGGAAGATTAAACAAATAATGGTGTTTGGTATTGGGATATGACTGCTGGTTTTGTATTAAAGACTATAGTAATAAAAGTAATAATACCAAGAATTGATGAGACACCTGCTAAATGTAAGGAGAAAACAGTTAGGTCGACAGAGGCTCCTGCATGGGCCAGATTGCAGGCTAGAGCTGAATACACCGTCCCACTGGTACCAGAACCAGCTTCTACTATTGGTGATATGAGTAGGAGTAAGAATGATGGGGGAAGTAGTCAAAAGTTTATATGATTTATTGGGGGAAATGCTACTTCAGGTGTCCGAGTTCTTAGTGGCCCAAGTCAGTTTTCAAAGCCTGCAATCATAACGGGTACAGCTATAAAGAAAATTATTACAAGTGCAGGGACTGTTATGACAACCTTACAGATTTGGGCATCTCCAAGTAGCGGTCCAGGTCAGCATAGCTCAGCCTGGATTAATATAATTAAGGTGCTGCCTGCTACTCCAGCTCAAGCACCAAATAGTAAATATAAAATGCCGATATCTTTGTGATTTGTTGAAAATAATCAGCAGTGTATGAACAGAGGTAAAATGACTGAGTTAGCATTAGACTGTAAATCTAAAGACAGAGATTGAGCCCTCTTTCTGGCAAACCCTGTGGTGAATCAACAAATTGAATTGTAACTTCAGAGAAGCAGCTTCAATTCTGCCAGTGATTATCCTGCCTTTTTTTTTTTTTCTTTTCTTCTTTCTCAAATGAAGGAGAAGTAGACTGAAGTCAGTTGACTAGAGGATTTGCCTGTTAACTAAAGTTTCCTGGGGTTAAAACTCATCCATCTCGTAAAGATTTGGCTTCAATACAGTGTTTGCTTTACATTCAATTGATGTAGAATAAAGTCTTGCAATCCTTATTTTTAGGAATTAAGTAAATTTCACTTGTTTAGGGTTTTGAAAGCTCCTGGTCTGAACTAACCTAAATTCCTAGTCCAGCACCGATAGAATGGGTGTTGTGTGTAGTAACCGTGTGGGTATTATGATTGGTAATGATAGGAAGGTTATTTCTTTGTATGTTCAAATTGTTTTGTGTTTGTGTTGTTTAATGAAGGGAATATAGTTAGTGATGTGGAGTATGTTAGCTGCAAGTAGAAATATATGCTGAGGACTGCTATGATGGCTATTAGTGTTGGTAGAATGATGTTGTCGTTTTTGTTATCTCTTGGATAATTATTCATTTGGGTAGAAAGCCTGATAGTGATGGGCGATGTCCTAATGATACTATAATGGTGAGGAAAATGATTGTGATGGGAGGTGTTTTATCTCATGTGTGTGATAATGATACTCTTGTAGTACATGATCTGGGCATAAATAAGAAGAAGATAGTGTTGTTATGATATAAATTAGTATGTTTAGGATTGTTATAATCTGAATATACATTATAATAGCTGTTATTCATCCTATATGGGCAATTGATGAGGAGGGTGTAATATTTTCCACGTGAGTATGGCGAAGTCTGCCTCAGCCTCCAGCTATGATTTATAATATCACTATGATTAATAGTATATTTAGGTTGATGGATGGTGACCTGTGGTATAAAACTGATAGGGGTGCAATTTTGTCATGTTGATAGCATCAGGTCTGCTGTTCATGGGATGCCTCGTGTGACTTCAGGCACTCAGAAGTGAAATGGGGAAAGTCCTACTTTTGTGACAAGGGCGATTGTCATGAGGGTGGATGCTGCTGGATTAAAGATTCTTGTTATTCATTGTGCTCTTTGACCAGAGTATATTAGATTAATGATAAAAGCCATTATAAGTAGTATTGATGTGGTGGACTGTTTTAGGAAATATTTGTTGGATGCTTCTGTAGCTTATGGGTTCATGTTTTTTATTAGAATGGGGATACCATTAACCAGTGTGAGCTTGTTATACAATTATATTTCCTGAGAAAATGGTCAGTAGAATGATGGTAAAAACAATGAGAGTTTATTAGCACAGGAAGGATATATAAAAATATTTTGGGGGTATGGGCCTGAAGCTTACTTAGAGAACTTTACTATATAGCATGTGGTGTAATGTGGTAGGTAGCATGGAGAATGTAAAATTATTAGGAAGAATTCAATTCCAGGAATAAGAGCATTGAAACCTCTGTGATTTACTCTATCAAAGTAACTCTTTTGTCAGACATATTTCTTAAATTTGTGGAGGGTTGCCTGGTATGATGACAATTAGTGAAAACTCTCATATACATAGGGTTAATGTTAGTCGTAAAAAAAATTTTTATAAGAGATGTATGCGTTGATCATATCAAAATTGTAGGTAGGAGGCTCAAATTCATAGGAAGGAGAATGTTAGATGTGTTTAATGATGACTTGGGCTGTATATAATTCTGGCACCTAGGGATTGTCGAATGCTCCTAAAAATAGATTGCTGTGGCAATGTTTATTATAGGGAAATTGACATATTCTCTAGGAGGGACGGGGTGAATGGGCCTGCTACATTTTCTACATTGAAGACATATACAGGTTTTGATGCTACTTCCGTTTAATCAAATGGGGCTTCGTTGGATTTCGGCTACTGAGGAGATAATCAAATTCTGGGTAAGGGTCAGGAGAAAATTAGTCATAGGTGTTCTTGTGTAATAATTACTGTTGAAAGTGTAAATGATCCATTTATCAGTAAGACTGAGAATAGAATAACTGCTACATTACTTCATATGAGATGATTGTCTGTGCTATTGCTCCTAGAGCTCCAGTGAGTGAGTATTTTGAATGTGAAGTTCATCCAGATCTGAGGATGTAGTAAATGGCTAGGTGTGATATGGCTAATAGAAATAACATGCCTACATTTATATTAATTAGTGGATAAGATATGGGAAGAGGAATTCATGTTGTGAGAGCCAGGGTTAAGCCTAGCATTGGGGTTAAGGCTAGCAAGAGAAGCCACCGCAATGAGAAGCCCGCGCACCGCAACAAAGAGTAGCCCCCGCTTGCCGCAACTAGGCAAAGCCTGCGCATAGCAACGAAGACCCAACGCAGCCAAAAACAAATTAATTAATTAATTAGTTAACTATTTTAAACAAAAGTACTATATCCTTCTGTACAGCTTCTCTGGGAAGAACAGAGAGATGGCGTAGGAGAGTGAGAAAGACCAATATTTAGTGCACATCTCTCATGCAGCTGCTCTGCTGGCTCAGAGAGATTTATCCCCACTTTACAAAGGAGGAAATAATCTCAGAGAGGTTTAGTAATTTTCCCAAAGCCAAACAGCTATGGAGTGGCAGAACCAGGATCTGAACCAAGTCTGTTACCTTCAAAGCCTAAGTCCTCATCACAATAAAACTCAATTAATATTTACATTTATCGAATTACATTGCAACCTGGGGAGTTCTTGGCACAATCCTGAATAAGAGTGAGAAAGAAAGAAATAGCATTGTTCCTACAGTCAACCCAAATTTTTGGAGCAGCTGCTAGATGCCTGGCCCTTTTTGGGGTTCAGCAGTGATCAAGACAGTAAGAGTCCTGCTTTCATGAACCACGTAGTGGGGAGGAGAGACGGGTGCAACTTGGGTGAGGGATTTCACCTTGCTGGACCTCTGTTTTGTCATCTGGAAAATGGGATGGGTGTTCCTCATTTTCTGGGATTGTCCAGCCCTCACATTCTCTGATTCCATAAGAAGCATTTGTTTTCCTGTTTCTTTAAAATTCATTCAGGCCGTGAGCTGTGATGAATGTTGTTAGCTGCTCCCCAAATCACTCTATTCCCACCCTTTTCCTGTGATCAGGTCTTTCCCGAAACATGACTCACAGTCAGTCAAGTCACAGAACCTAAGGGGCACCCAGCAGAAAAATTCCAACCCTTGCTTCCCAGGAGCTCTGCGGTCTACCTGCCAGGTAAACTTAACTCACCTGGCACAAGGTGGCCATCCCTGGTTTCACATCAACATGATCTCAGGCACAAACCTCCTTGTCTTTCCATTTTGTCTTTAAGTTACTTGTTGAAACAACTGCACAAATATGACACAGATATAAAATCAGGCATCTTCTGCCCCCAGTGCCTACTAATAAATGATTTTCTGCCACTTTAATGATAAAGATAGAACATTTCAACATTCTGCTACCCTTATTATTTGTCATTTTTGTTGATATTTCTATTGACTACATCTTTCAATATTTTAACAATGGAACATTTATTTAGGGTGTTCCAGACCCAGCCTTTAGTGGTAAAGGTTTCGTTGTTATATTTCTATTATGTTTCCTTTCAAAATCATTATCCTATTTAAATGGATTAAGTCAATTCTATAGGCATTTATCTTATGATATTGATGAAATTGATACATAGAGGGCAGTAGTACAAGTTGATTGGACTTGAGAACCTCTATTAGCAGAGTTAAGTATAAATATTATCTATATGTAAACCAAAGTACAGGCCGAGTGAGATTCTCTGACTTTTTTCCACTGTCTGCCCCTCAAGCCTGTGAGAAATGGACTAGTTCTTGCCCTATCAGTAAACAAAGGATGTCACAGTCTTCAGCACTTGCAGCCCTCCAATGTGAGCCGGCGGGCCCTGAGGCACTCAGGATATGCAAATACAGAATGCAGGCCCCAGAGAGCTGAGGTGCATATCAAAGGAAGGAATTCAGTGAGCCCAGGCAAAGAAAAGCGCCGCATTCCTCACCTTGGGAGAGCTGGTTTTCCTTAGTTAACAATCACCTTTGGATGTTCCCCATTACCTGCGCCAGTTCCCTGCCCTGTCCCCTCCCCCCGGTACTTTAGCTCAGGGAGGAAGGAGCGCAGAGGGACTCGGCTGAATAAGGGGCCTGCGCGCCTCGGGAGGAGTTTTCAGCCGCTTTCTCCGCAGTCGGGAAGACGGCGCTGACGCTGCAGCCGGACCCTGCACCTGCCTTGCCCCGTTTCCCCTCAGGACGCTCAGGCCGACCCCCTCCTCACGCCCACCAGGCCTCGCGAGCCAGGACGAGGGCAGGGGCGAGAGGACGGACCGAAGTTCCCGGGGACCAGACGCTGGAGGCCGCTCTTTCTGCACAGCAGCGGCGGGTGGCAGCGAACCCCTGCCCCTCAGAAGCTGGTCTTGTGCTGCCGCCCGGGCACCGGACCAGGCGGAGGGTCGGCGCCCACTTACCCGGCCCGCCGTCCCCGCGACTGTCATGGCTTCGGCCGCCGGGGCACCTCCAGAGCCGGCAGCCTCAGTGAGGTCGCCCTCCCCTCGGGCTCCGGGGCAGTTCCGTGAAGGCGGAGGGAAGAGACCCCGCCTGAGCCGGGAGTTCCAGCTCTGAGGAAACGCGGGCTCTGTTCAGCGCGCAGTGGGTGGGACCGCTCTGGCCCGAGGCCTTCCGGGAGGGAGCGGGGCGGCGGGGGAGGGAGCCGCCAGGAGCGCAGGGCCCCGTCGGGGGTCCTGGAGGGGCGGCCCGGCCTGGGGGCCACGCCCATTGTGGCCGCAGCCCAGGCCTTTTTCCTGGAATCCTACACAAAAAAATTAGAAAGATACACAGTCTATAGTAAATACTCACAAATGATTGTTGCTGCTGTGCTCACTATTCTATTAAAGGTGTAAATCGATAAAACACTTTAAGTTCAAAATTAAATGTGAATTTTTACCTTTCTAATTATGTCTCTGATATTCACAGTTGTGGTTAATGAATCAGAGACTGTGGCATCACTAGTTAAAAATCAGCTTGTTAAAAAAATAGAACTCAGGCCCACCGGACCTACTGAATCACAAGCTGCACTTTTACAATCTCCCTAGTGTACTCGTGTACCCATGAATAGTTGAAAGGTACATTTCTACCTCGACAGGTCTTTTCCCTATGAGAAATACACACATTTTATCCAGTTTGATATAAATAAAACACTCAAAAATGCATATGCCTGTGTTGAAACCATCATTTTATCATTTCTTTTCCAGACAAGTATAGTCTCTATACTGGTTTTGTGGATCACATGCCATACTCTTTTCTTGTAGTTAGAAATAAGGTAGAGAAAGTTACTTTGTAAAAAAAAAAAATATATATATATATATATGTATTAGTGGATAATTGAAGAGACTCTTCTAAATTAAAACCTTCTCTTAACTTGCTGTTTTCTTCTTGGGTCATATTATGAACTCTTCCCGTGGCCACATGGCATGTGTACGTTTAATTTCAGGGACTGCTGACATTCCAGGATGTGGCCATAGATTTCTGTCAAGAGGAGTGAGAATGCCTGGACCAAGATCAATGAGAATTGTACAGGGATGTGATGTTATAGAAGTATAGGAACCTGCTCTCCTTGGGTGAGGATACCTTCCTTCCAGAATTCCTTATCCAACCACAGGGTTTGGAGTCCTTCATTTGTAGACTATCTCCTGGAATCTTCTGCTTCCTACAATAGGGTTTCAGATTGCAACGTTTCAGGAAAGATTGGGAGTTTGTGGGTATAATTTTTCTTATTCTTTTAAAATTGCAGCCTCCCTTTTAATATACTTTGTAACTGCTTGGGATGTGTCTATATGAACTGTGTACTATATGCTTCTGTTATAGTCCTTACAATATTTTATTGCCTTATTTTCTCTAACAATTTTCCATGGATTCTTTGGGCTTAAGGTATATTAAAAGGGAGACTGCGAATCTGGGACTTCCCTGGTGATGCAGTGATTAAGAATTCGCCTGCCAATGCAGGGGACCCGGTTCGATCCCCGGTCCGGGAAGATCTCACGTGCCACGGAACAACTAAGCCATTGGGCCACAACTACTGAGTCTGCACGCCACAACTACTGAAGCAGGTGTGTCTTGAGCCCATGCGCCATTGATTTTTGGGAGAATAAAACCGCTTCTGAGTGATTAACATTTAGGCCAGCTAGTCAAAATGCTTTATCACCTGTTCTTCTAAAACACTGGTCAATGGAACAAGTTTTCCTAGGGATAACAGTGTAATTGTATTCTGGAGTTCATATGGGCAATATGGTTTATGACCTTGATGCTGGATCACGACATTTCAACGGTATAACTGCTATTAATTGTCTGTTTGTTCAACGATTAAAGTCTCACGTGATCTGAGTTCAGACTGGAGTCATCCTGGTTGGTTTCTGTCTATTGCAGATTTCTTCCAGTATGAAAGGACAAGAGCAATACGGCTTCCTTTACAAAATGTCTTCAAACTACATGATGATATAATCTACATTCAATTAATTTATACATACCCTACTGTAGAACAGGGTTCGTTACGCTGGCAGAGCCCGGTAATTATGTAAAACTGAAACTTTTTCTGCACTGGTTCAAGTCCTCTTCCTAAGAATATGTTTATAATCAACATTCTTTCACAAATTACCCAATTTAATTCACCATAGCATTCCTCAAATTAACCAAATGGAAAATCCTAGGCTATATACAAATCCAGAAAGGGCCAAAAATCATCAGCCCCCATGGATGATTACAACCCATTGCTGAGGCATTCAAATTACTTATTAAAGAACCACTATGTCCATCAACATCATCAATTTATATATTATTGCCCCAATGCTAGCCATAACCCTGCCTCTCACAACATGAATTCCTCTTCCCATATCTTATCCACTAATTAGTATAAATGTAGGCATATTATTTCTATTAGCCATATCACACCTAGCCATTTATTCCATCCTCAGATCTGGATGAACTTCACATTCAAAATACTCACTCACTGGAGCTCCAGGAACAATAGCACAGAGGATCATCTCATATGAAGTAATGTAGCAGTTATTCTATTCTCAGTCTTACTGGTAAATGGATCATTTACACTTTCAACAGTAATTACTACACAAGAACACCTATGACTAATTTTCTCCTGACCCCTACCCAGAATTTGATTATCTCCGCAGTAGCAGAAATCCAGTGAAGCCCCACTTGATTTATCAGAAGTAGAATCAAAACCTGTACATGTCTTCAATGTAGAAAATGTAGCAGGCCCATTCACCGCGTCCTTCCTAGAGAATATGTCAATTTCCCTATAATAAACGTTTCCACAGCAATCTATTTTTAGGAGCATTCGACAATCCCTAGGTGCCAGAATTATAGATTCTTTCATCTTGTAAATATAGTTTTCTTTAAAAAATAATTTTTATAGTTTTACTACCTTTAAACAAAATGTACTCCATTGCTGTGGAATATTCCTTCATAGGAGCGTGCATGGTTCATTTCTGCATCCGTCTGTGATGGCCTTCAGGTTCCTTCAGGTTTGGCTCGGGTGGCTGCCAGTCCATGTCCGTGTGTCCTGGTGCAGGTCTGGTGGGTTTGTGTTCAACTGGGAGGAGCACTGTGGGTCTCTGTGCACGGACTTCGCTATCTGAGGCCCGATTGCTTCAGAAGTGGTTGCATCCCCCCGTTGCGTACCAGGCTTTCCATTGCTCCACATCCTGCTGATATTTGATACTATGTCTTTCATGTCTGCCATTCTGGTAGGTGTATGCACAGTATTTTTCTTATGGCTTTAATCCCTCTGTTGTTAGTGAAGTTGTGCCTCTTGTGGTATTCATGGACTATTTCCTGTTGTTTTTGGAAAAGTTTTAAAAATTGTGGTCTGGTACACATAACATAAAATGTACTATCTTAACCATTTTTAAGTGCACATTTCAGGGTCGGGAAGTAATTCACACTGTTGTGCAAACCAGACCACCATCATCCTCCAGAACTTTTTCATCTTGCAAAATTGAAACAGTCCCCATTAAACACTCACTCCCCATTGTCCCTCCCTCAGCCTCTGGCCCTCAACATCCTACTTTATGTCTCTATATTTCCGACTGCTCTAGGGGCCTTGTATGAGTGGATCAAGCACTGTTTGTTTTTTTGTGTCTAGCTTACATCACTGAGCATAATGCCCTCAAGGTTCATCCCTGCTGCATCCTGTGTCAGAATTGACTTCCTTTTTAGGCTGAATAGCATTCCCTTCTATTGATGGACCGTGTTTTTCTTCTCCATTCTTCCATTAGTGGACACATGTAATATCTACATTCATTTCTGCTGTCATAATATTTGTGGAATAAAATCAGAAAGTCCTATGAATCAAAAGTCATTTGCCATTAACTTTTTTCTTAAACTTTTTGTTGTGGAAAACATCAAGGCTAAGAAAAGGGAAAAATACATGTCAGCTTCACTTGTGTTCAGGAATTAATGCTTTACGGATTCACTTTATTCCCTGTGTGTGTGCTATGCGTGTGCATGTGCCTGTTTGCATAAATATGCTGTGCATGTGGATAGGTATGTGAACTTGCACACATTAGTGTGTGCATGGGCATATGGGTGCATGTGTGTTCACATGCTAGTGTGTGAATATATTTGTGCTGTGCACGTGCATATGTTTGTGTGTGTGCTGTGCCTGCCTGTGCGCACACCTGTGTGTTTGCTGGAACCACTTGCAAGTTGGCTGCAGACTGAATTGTGCCCCAGATATATCCGCACGCAGCTGCTCTAACAATCCTGAGTAGCCACGTAAAGGTCACAGATCTCAGGGATTTAAATGGATGGAGCAGGATATCCTGACACAGAGTTTGTCTTCCAATGACTGTCACTGTCTCAGTAACATCCTTCACACCTTCTTTAAGCCGCATTCAGGGTCCAGTTTAGACTCCCATTACATTCAGTCACCTGTCCTAGGTCCCCTAAAGCAACAATGTCACCGTTGGAGAGCCCGGCCAAGGCTGGGGGTGCCCCTCCTCTTTGCCTGGCCTCCAGGCCCTGCCCTTGGCTCCTGTTTTCTCATATCTCAGCCAGGCCCCGACTTGGATCGGGCCACCACCTCTTTCCTCACAGGGTCTCATCACCCAGTCAAGGGGGTTCATTCTCCCCAAACACAGCATCAGGAGTTGGGGGCTAACAGTCCCCACTGGGTCTCCTTCATGTGAGACCCTGTGCTGTTGAAAGAGCAGTCACCCTGCCCTCGGGGGCGGGGGACTGGGGGACGACATGCGGCCCACGATAGGCAGGCGGGTCTCCGGGTGGGGCGAGCCAGTTTGCAAGGAGTTCCGCGGTGGGTTCTCCTCTCCAACGGCTTCTGTGCCCCTACCTCTCCCCGTGCCTCCCCTCGAAGACAGCGCGGTGCCCGGGTTGGGAACCATGGGAGCCGTCAGCCACTGCCCCCTCTACACACACACACACACACGCACACGCACACGCACACGCACACGCTGCAGGGAAGCAGGACCTGAGTGCAGGGCTCTCAGCGGCCCTGAGCGCCCCGCCCGGAATCGGCCAGCCGAATGGACAGACCGGATCTCTCGGCCCGGACCATGCAGGACTCTCCTGACCTGGCTTGCAGTGTGGCCGCCTCCTTCTGGAAGCCTGGGAGGCTGGAATCAGGCCACTTCTTGTCTGTCCTGGCAGCAGACTGGGCTGCACTCTAAGAAGTTCGTGGCTCGCCCGTGGATCCTGACCATCAGGTGGCCAGAGAAATTGGGAACATTTCTGTTTTACCTGTTGAAATGTTTAATGACAAAGATTTTGTTCAGTTTCCTGATGTGGGTGTCCAAAGATGAGAGACCCATGTGTGTGATCTGTACCCCCTATGAGATCAGCCCTAAGCTAGTTTAAACATGATCAAGTTGTGTCTACATGGTAGATTTAGACCTCTGCATGTCCTGTCTACTGATTATGTTTAGAGCTGACCATGTGTTGTCTATAATAAGAAGATTTAGACCTGACCATGTTCTGTGTACGCTAGGACTATGGGGACCTGGGTAGAGACCCGGCCTGGCCTCAGTACTGGGAAGCTCCGTGCCTGCATCTGAATGTCAGTGCTTAGATGTCTGGGGTCTGGAGCTGAGGTGGGCTTGTCTACGTAACAGCCTCTCTTCTGAGTGTGGTGACCTGGTCCTCCCAAGGGTCAGTGCTATGGTCGGGGCCTTAGTCTTAATCCCTGCAAGGTTCACCTTCCCTGGGGCTCATGGAGAATCCTCAGGAGGACTACCTGGCAATAATTCCAATTTACCAGCACGTGCATGGTGCATAGGGAAGCAGGTTTAGCTGCTGAATTGATTGCAGGGCACGCAGATCGGGCAAAAGGCCGATGGGTGACAGCTGAGGCTGCTGCTGAGCTCTCCCTCCAGTCTACCGTCCCTACTCAGCAGAGTCCAGAGCTGCCCCTCGGCTTTCAGCCCTGCTGTCCTGTATGTTTTCTCAACATGTAAGTGAGACGAGAAAGGACTGAGCATGCCAGCACCAGGGTCGTGTGTTCAACTCTAGTATGAAAGCTGTACAAACAGTTAAAATCACACAGAACCAAAGTGAGGAGAGGAGGACTCCTCTGGGACAAGTGTGGGGAAAGGAGACACACCTGACACTTTTTCCCATCCCAGGAGGTCCCAGGGACCCAGCTTGTTTCCACATTGGGGGAGCCCCCTGCAGAGCCATGGTGTCCTGACCAAGGGGACGTGTGACCCCAGGTGCAGGGTCTGGGGAGGTGAGGTCACCCTGGGACTGTGGACATGTGACCCAGGTGGAGGGCTCTGGGGAGGAGGGTCACCCTGGTGAGTGTGGATGTGTGGCCCCAGGTATAGGGTGCGGGGACTGTGTGGGTCTCACCATACCTGCATGGGTCAGGATCACATGGATGGGGAGACCGCATATGCGCTCTTTGCCTGCAGTGTGTCCTGTCCCCTTTGAGATTTCCAACCTCTGCATTAAGGGTGTTGTCCTGATTAACCTGTGGTTCCTTTTCTTCTCTTCATCTTGTCACAATCATATGAGGTCAGGCATGTTTGAGTGGGTTGCTGCTCTGTGTTCCGGTGAGTGACAACACTTGGTGGTGTCGTATTAATACTATAGCATATCATATGTCTAATCTATGGGGGTCACCACTGCCTGGGTCCCCCTGGACAGAGGTCAGGTGAGCACAGACTAGCCCCCCCTATGAATGGTCTCCCACGTGCTCTGTGAGGGTACCGTGATGGCCCCTAAGGTACGGGACTGTGTCTGGGCCTCCGACATTTGTGATGAAGGGGAGTCGAAATGGAATCTCAATTAACAAGACATTATTTTAAGAATTTATTTTAAGTGAAATAAAACACACGTCACATACCCTTTACCATCATCACCATTTTAAGTGCACGTTTCTGAGGCATCAGATAGATTCACTTTCTCGTGGAGCCATCACCACCATCAGTAGAACTTTTCGTCCTGCAAAACCAAAATTCCACAACCATGAAAGTCTCATTCCCCATTCCCTCCCACTGCCCCTGGCACCGATATCCACTTCAGTCCCTGAGTTGTCGACTGCAGGGCACCCACTGGAGTGGAATCCTGCAGTGTTTGCTGACGGGTCATTTTGGAAGAGCTGACTTTCAGTCTGAAGCTCTGCCTGTTCGCATCTGAAGAATCTGCATTTAAGGAGAGGGTGTATGAGGAAGGGGGTGTATGCGGGACAAAGGTGTCCGGGGTGCAGGTGAGCCAGGACCTGACCAGCTGCCTTTTGGGTCCTCTGGTCCCATCTCTTGGTCTGTGCCTCATCTGCATCATCACTGTCCCCGCTGGCACCGCTGGGGTGTTGTTGTCTGAGTGAGAGTCCCCTGGTGTCCCTGCTCTCCTCCCCTCCTCCTGCTGGTTGGGGAGGGAACTGCTTGCTGTGTGGTCTCTACTCCTGAGGCATGAAGGACCCTGTAGCATGGACCTGCAGAGTGTGGGGTGTGGTCCCAAGAGCATGGGGCCCACATAGGACACGACATCGGGCCGTGACAAGTGCTAGGGCTGCCTCATCACTGACAGGGAATGTTGCCCAGATCCTGCTCCAGAGGGCGTGGTGGGTGGCCTGGGACCCTAGAGGCCCCATTCCTATACTGGAGCTTGGAGAGTGCATCCCCATGGGCTGCAGATTCACCCCATATCTCAGACATATCCCTCTGTCCTGTCTTTGAACTCAGGAAAACGAGCTCTCTTGTCCACAACATAGGCCGGGTCCTGTTGATATTAGGATTCTTTAAGTTAGGCGTCCTGGGATAGCAGCTCCTTTTAGGCCTGAGAAGGAACAACTCCGGAGTGTACAACAATTTCAGATGAAACTAATATTCAATGACTATCCCTAACTACTCGGTTGTTGACTTCTATTAGTCATTATTCTCCTGGTTTTAGCTCTGATGTGGGGATTACAGAGGAGTCAACATTTAAATCTTCGTAATCTGTGTATTTGTAGCTTCAGTATCGTTACGGACCCATAGTTTTTTATGGTTTGGGAAGAGTTATTGATTTCATGTATCATGTAAAGGATTCACAATGATGATAGGGCAATTAAGATTACAATAATAGCTAGTAAATTGTTTACATTTTCTCTACCTGTGCATCTATTGTATGCATATGAGTTTAGATGTCAATATTAGTGAAATGATATAGAGGACTAGAGAACTTATTTTAAAAATCACTATTAATGTGTGATGAAGAAAATGTAAAAGTTCTTCCATAATCGGTGATGTTGTATCTTGAGAGCCTAGATGAAATTGATATGCCTTAGTCATATACAGAATTTTAGCCTATCATTTAACTTTGACAAAGCTACATCACTTTTTACTTTTATCTCATTTATTGAGGAAGACATAATTGTTATGGTGTTGGCTTGAAACTGGTTGAAAAGGACTTGAGTCCTTCCTTATTTTACATTTACATAGGTAGGATCTTGAAACGTAGGATATGGTGGAGGACATCCGTGTAACCATTCTAGGTTAGGAGTAGCAATTTCCACTGCTAAGACTTCTTGTTTAGACACAAATGCTTTTCAAAGTATGAAGATTATTAGCATTACTGCTGCTACTGAGATGAATGAGCCTAAAGACAAAATATTTCATGTTGTGTGTGCCTCAGGGTACTCAGACTAACGTAGTGACATCCCTGAGAAGCCACGAAAGTGCTGCAGGAAGTCATATTTACTACTACAAATATACTTGTGAAGTGAATTTTTGCTCATGCTGAGTTAACTGTATAACCTGAGAATAGTGGGAATCAGTGTAGAAAGCCTCCTATAATAGTGAAGACTGCTCCCATGGACATTAGGTCATGGAAGTGTGCTACTACATAGTATGTATCCTGGAGGGCATTGTCTGGGGATGAGTTGACTAAGATGATTCCTGTCAAACCACCTACTGTAAAAAGAAAAACTAAAGCCTAAAACTCATAATATAGTGGGAGGTCATATAGTATGACCTCCGTGAACAGTTGCTAACCAGGGACTTCCCTGGTGAAGCAGTGGTTAAGAATGCGTCTGCCAATGCAGGGAACACGGGTTTGAGCCCTTGTCTGGGAAGATTCCACATGCCGCGGAGCAAAAAGCCCGTGTGCCACAACTACTGAGCCTGCCCTCTAGAGCCCGCAAGCCACAACTACTGAAGCCCACGCGCCTAGAGGCCGTGCTCTGCAACAAGAGAAGCCACTGCAATGAAAGGGCCGCACACCGCAACGAAGAGTAGCTGCCGCTCACTGCAACCAGAGAAAGCCCATGCGCAGCAACCAAGACCCAACTCAGCCAAAAAAAAAAACAGAAAAGAAAAAGAAAAATTAAATAAAGAGTTGCTAATCAGCTAGATACTTTTACTCCTGTAGGGATAGAAGTAATTACGGTAGCTGATGCAAAGTATGCTCCTGAGTCCACAGCTATCCCTATGGTAAACATATGATGGGCCCACAAGAGAACTCCTAAAAAACCAGTGGACATGACTCATACTATTCCCAGATAGCTGAAAGGCAATTTTTGTCCTAAATAGTATGTAATGCTATGTGAGTTTATAACAAACCCTGTTAGGCCATGAATACAGACTTCAGGGTGAGCAAAGTATCAAAAGAGGTGTTGGTATAGGATTCGGTCTCCTCCTGCAGGGTCAAAGAAAGTAGTGTTTAGATTTCTATCTCTTAACAGCATGGCAATTCTGGCTGCTTGGACTGAGATTGGTAATTATAGTAATATGGCTATAGTTGGGGAAGATTAAACAAATAATGGTGTTTGGTATTGGGATATGACTGCTGGTTTTGTATTAAAGACTATAGTAATAAAAGTAATAATACCAAGAATTGATGAGACACCTGCTAAATGTAAGGAGAAAACAGTTAGGTCGACAGAGGCTCCTGCATGGGCCAGATTGCAGGCTAGAGCTGAATACACCGTCCCACTGGTACCAGAACCAGCTTCTACTATTGGTGATATGAGTAGGAGTAAGAATGATGGGGGAAGTAGTCAAAAGTTTATATGATTTATTGGGGGAAATGCTACTTCAGGTGTCCGAGTTCTTAGTGGCCCAAGTCAGTTTTCAAAGCCTGCAATCATAACGGGTACAGCTATAAAGAAAATTATTACAAGTGCAGGGACTGTTATGACAACCTTACAGATTTGGGCATCTCCAAGTAGCGGTCCAGGTCAGCATAGCTCAGCCTGGATTAATATAATTAAGGTGCTGCCTGCTACTCCAGCTCAAGCACCAAATAGTAAATATAAAATGGCGATATCTTTGTGATTTGTTGAAAATAATCAGCAGTGTATGAACAGAGGTAAAATGACTGAGTTAGCATTAGACTGTAAATCTAAAGACAGAGATTGAGCCCTCTTTCTGGCAAACCCTGTGGTGAATCAACAAATTGAATTGTAACTTCAGAGAAGCAGCTTCAATTCTGCCAGTGATTATCCTGCCTTTTTTTTTTTCTTTTTTTCTTTCTCAAATGAAGGAGAAGTAGACTGAAGTCAGTTGACTAGAGGATTTGCCTGTTAACTAAAGTTTCCTGGGGTTAAAACTCATCCATCTCGTAAAGATTTGGCTTCAATACAGTGTTTGCTTTACATTCAATTGATGTAGAATAAAGTCTTGCAATCCTTATTTTTAGGAATTAAGTAAATTTCACTTGTTTAGGGTTTTGAAAGCTCTTGGTCTGAACTAACCTAAATTCCTAGTCCAGCACCGATAGAATGGGTGTTGTGTGTAGTAACCGTGTGGGTATTATGATTGGTAATGATAGGAAGGTTATTTCTTTGTATGTTCAAATTGTTTTGTGTTTGTGTTGTTTAATGAAGGGAATATAGTTAGTGATGTGGAGTATGTTAGCTGCAAGTAGAAATATATGCTGAGGACTGCTATGATGGCTATTAGTGTTGGTAGAATGATGTTGTCGTTTTTGTTATCTCTTGGATAATTATTCATTTGGGTAGAAAGCCTGATAGTGATGGGCGATGTCCTAATGATACTATAATGGTGAGGAAAATGATTGTGATGGGAAGTGTTTTATCTCATGTGTGTGATAATGATACTCTTGTAGTACATGATCTGGGCATAAATAAGAAGAAGATAGTGTTGTTATGATATAAATTAGTATGTTTAGGATTGTTATAATCTGAATATACATTATAATAGCTGTTATTCATCCTATATGGGCAATTGATGAGGAGGGTGTAATATTTTCCAGGTGAGTATGGCGAAGTCTGCCTCAGCCTCCAGCTATGATTTATAATATCACCATGATTAATAGTATATTTAGGTTGATGGAAGGTGACCTGTGGTATAAAACTGATAGGGGTGCAATTTTGTCATGTTGATAGCATCAGGTCTGCTGTTCATGGGATGCCTCGTGTGACTTCAGGCACTCAGAAGTGAAATGGGGAAAGTCCTACTTTTGTGACAAGGGCGATTGTCATGAGGGTGGATGCTGCTGGATTAAAGATTCTTGTTATTCATTGTGCTCTTTGACCAGAGTATATTAGATTAATGATAATAGCCATTATAAGTAGTATTGATGTGGCGGACTGTTTTAGGAAATATTTGTTGGATGCTTCTGTAGCTTATGGGTTCATGTTTTTTATTAGAATGGGGATACCATTAACCAGTGTGAGCTTGTTATACAATTATATTTCCTGAGAAAATGGTCAGTAGAATGATGGTAAAAACAATGAGAGTTTATTAGCACAGGAAGGATATACAAAAATATTTTGGGGGTATGGGCCTGAAGCTTACTTAGAGAACTTTACTATATAGCATGTGGTGTAATGTGGTAGGTAGCATGGAGAATGTAAAATTATTAGGAAGAATTCAATTCCAGGAATAAGAGCATTGAAACCTCTGTGATTTACTCTATCAAAGTAACTCTTTTGTCAGACATATTTCTTAAATTTGTGGTGGGTTGCCTGGTATGATGACAATTAGTGAAAACTCTCATATACATAGGGTTAATGTTAGTCGTAAAAAAACTTTTCATAAGAGATGTATGCGTTGATCATATCAAAATTGTAGGTAGGAGGCTCAAATTCATAGAAAGGAGATTGTTAGATGTGTTTAATGATGACTTGGGCTGTATATAATTCTGGCACCTAGGGATTGTCGAATGCTCCTAAAAATAGATTGCTGTGGCAATGTTTATTATAGGGAAATTGACATATTCTCTAGGAGGGACGGGGTGAATGGGCCTGCTACATTTTCTACATTGAAGACATATACAGGTTTTTATGCTACTTCCGTTTAATCAAGTGGGGCTTCGTTGGATTTCGGCTACTGCGGAGATAATCAAATTCTGGGTAGGAGTCAGGAGAAAATTAGTCATAGGTGTTCTTGTGTAATAATTACTGTTGAAAGTGTAAATGATCCATTTATCAGTAAGACTGAGAATAGAATAACTGCTACATTACTTCATATGAGATGATTGTCTGTGCTATTGCTCCTAGAGCTCCAGTGAGTGAGTATTTTGAATGTGAAGTTCATCCAGATCTGAGGATGGAGTAAATGGCTAGGTGTGATATGGCTAATAGAAATAATATGCCTACATTTATATTAATTAGTGGATAAGATATGGGAAGAGGAATTCATGTTGTGAGAGGCAGGGTTAAGGCTAGCATTGGGGCAATAATATATAAATTGATGATGTTAATGGACATAGTGGTTCTTTAATAAGTAATTTGAATGCCTCAGCAATGGGTTGTAATCATCCATGGGGGCTGATGATTTTTGACCCTTTCTGGATTTGTATACAGCCTAGGATTTTCCATTTAGTTAATATGAGGAATGCTATGGTGAATTAAATTGGGTAATTTTTAAAGAATGTTGATTATAAACATATTCTTAGGAAGAGGACTTGAACCAGTGCAGAAAAAGGTTCAGTTTTACATAATTACCGGGGTCTGCCACCGTAACGAACCCTGTTCTACAGTAGGGTATGTATAAATTAATTGAATGTAGATTATATCATCATTTAGTTTGAAGACATTTTGTAAAGGAAGACGTATTGCTCTTGTCCTTTCATACTGGAAGAAATCAGCAATAGACAGAAACCAACCAGGATGACTCCAGTCTGAACTCAGATCACGTGAGACTTTAATCATTGAACAAACAGACAATTAATAGCAGTTATATCGTTGAAATGTCGTGATCCAGCATCAAGGTCATAAACCATATTTCCCATATGAAATCCAGAATACAATTACACTGTTATCCCTAGTAAAACTTGTTCCATTGACCAGTGTTTTAGAAGAACAGGTGATAAAGCATTTTGACTAGCTGGCCTAAATTTTAATCACTCAGAAGTGGTTTTATTCTCCAAAAAATAAATGGCGCACTGGCTCAAGGCACACCGGCTTCAGTAGTTGTGGCGTGCAGACTCAGTAGTTGTGGCCCAATGGCTTAGTTGTTCCGTGGCACGTGAGATCTTCCCGGACCGGGGATCGAACCGGGTCCACTGCATTGGCAGGCGAATTCTTAATCACTGCATCACCAGGGAAGTCCCAGATTCGCAGTCTCCCTTTTAATATACCTTAAGCCCAAAGAATCCATGGAAAATTGTTAGAGAAAATAAGGCAATAAAATATTGTAAGGACTATAACAGAAGCATATAGTACACAGTTCATATAGACACATCCCAAGCAGTTACAAAGTATATTAAAAGGAGGCTGCAATTTTAAAAGAATAAGAAAAATTATACCCACAAACTCCCAATCTTTCCTGAAACGTTGCAATCTGAAACCCTATTGTAGGAAGCAGAAGATTCCAGGAGATATTTTACAAATGAAGGAATCCAAACCCTGTGGTTGGATAAGGAATTCTGGAAGGAAGGTATCCTCACCCAAGGAGAGCAGGTTCCTATACTTCTCTAACATCACATCCCTGTACAATTCCCATTGATCTTGGCCCAGGTATTCTCACTCCTCTTGACAGAAATCTATGGCCACATCCTGGAATGTCAGCAGTCACTGAAATTAAACGTACACATGCCATGTGGCCACGGGAAGAGTTCATAATATGACCCAAGCAGAAAACAGCAAGTTAAGAGAAGGTTTTAATTTAGAAGAGTCTCTTCAATTATCCACTAATACATATATATATATATATATATATATATATATATATATATATATTTTTTTTTTACAAAGTAACTTTCTCTACCTTATTTCTAACTACAAGAAAAGAGTATGGCATGTGATCCACAAAACCAGTATAGAGACTATACTTGTCTGGAAAAGAAATGATAAAATGATGGTTTCAACACAGGCATATGCATTTTTGAGTGTTTTATTTATATCAAACTGGATAAAATGTGTGTATTTCTCATAGAGAAAAGACCTGTCGAGGTAGAAATGTACCTTTCAACTATTCATGGGTACACGAGTACACTGGGGAGATTGTAAAAGTGCAGATTGTGATTCAGTAGGTCCGGTGGGCCTGAGTTCTATTTTTTTAACAAGCTGATTTTTAACTAGTGATGCCACAGTCTCTGATTCATTAACCACAACTGTGAATATCAGAGACATAACTAGAAAGGTAAAAATTCACATTTAATTTTGAACTTAAAGTGTTTTATGGATTTTACACCTTTAATAGAATAGTGAGCACAGCAGCAACAATCATTTGTGAGTATTTACTATAGACTGTGTATCTTTCTAACTTTTTTGTGTAGGATTCCAGGAAAAAGGCCTGGGCTGCGGCCATAATGGGCGTGGCCCCCAGGCCGGGCGGCCCTTCCAGGACCCCCGACGGGGCCCTGCGCTCCTGGCGGCTCCCTCCCCCGCCGCCCCGCTCCCTCCCGGAAGGCCTCGGGCCAGAGCGGTCCCACCCACTGCGCGCTGAACAGAGCCCGCGTTTCCTCAGAGCTGGAACTCCAGGCTCAGGCGGGGTCTCTTCCCTCCGCCTTCACGGAACTGCCCCGGAGCCCGAGGGGAGGGCGACCTCACTGAGGCTGCCGGCTCTGGAGGTGCCCCGGCGGCCGAAGCCATGACAGTCGCGGGGACGTCGGGCCGGGTAAGTGGGCGCCGACCCTCCGCCTGGTCCGGTGCCCGGGCGGCAGCACAAGACCAGCTTCTGAGGGGCAGGGGTACGCTGCCACCCGCCGCTGCTGTGCAGAAAGTGCGGCCTCCAGCGTCTGGTCCCCGGGAACTTCGTTCCGCCCTCTCGCCCCTGTCCTCATCCTGGCTCGCGAGGCCTGGTGGGCGTGAGGAGGGGGTCGGCCTGAGCGTCCTGAGGGGAAACTGGGCAAGGGAGGCGCAGGGTCCGGCTGCAGCGTCAGCGCCCCTCTTCCCGACTGCGGGGAAAGCGGCTGAAAACTCCTCCCGAGGCGCGCAGGCCCCTTATTCAGCCGAGTCCCTCTGCGCTCCTTCCTCCCTGAGCTAAAGTACCGGGGGGAGGGGACAGGGCAGGGAACTGGCGCAGGTAATGGGGAACATCCAAAGGTGATTGTTAACTAAGGAAAACCAGCTCTCCCAAGGTGAGGAATGCGGCGCTTTTCTTTGCCTGGGCTCACTGAATTCCTTCCTTTGATATGCACCTCAGCTCTCTGGGGCCTGCATTCTGTATTTGCATATCCTGAGTGCCTCAGGGCCCGCCGGCTCACATTGGAGGGCTGCAAGTGCTGAAGACTGTGACATCCTTTGTTTACTGATAGGGCAAGAACTATTCCATTTCTCAAAGGCTTGAGGGGCAGACAGTGGAAAAAAGTCAGAGAATCTCACTCGGCCTGTACTTTGGTTTACATATAGATAATATTTATACTTAACTGTGTTAATAGAGGTTCTCAAGTCCAATCAACTTGTACTACTGCCCTCTATGTATCAATTTCATCAATATCATAAGATAAATGCCTATAGAATTGACTTAATCCATTTAAATAGGATAATGATTTTTAAAGGAAAAATAATAGAAATATAACAACGAAACCTTTACCACTAAAGGCTGGTCTGGAACACCCTAAATAAATGTTCCATTGTTAAAATATTGAAAGATGTAGTCAATAGAAATATCAACAAAAATGACAAATAATAAGGGTAGCAGAATTTTGAAATGTTCTATCTTTATCATTAAAGTGGCAGAAAATCATTTATTAGTAGGCACTGGGGGCAGAAGATGCCTGATTTTATATCTGTGTCATATTTGTGCAGTTGTTTCAACAAGTAACTTAAAGACATAATGGAAAAACAAGGAGGTTTGTGCCTGAGATCATGTTGATGTGAAACCAGGGATTGCCACCTTGTGCCAGGTGAGTTAAGTTTACCTGGCAGGTAGACCGCAGAGCTCCTGGGAAGCAAGGGTTGGAATTTTTCTGCTGGGTGCCCCTTAGGTTCTGTGACTGGACTGACTGTGAGTCATGTTTCGGGAAAGACCTTATCACAGGAAAAGGGTGGGAAAAGAGTGCTTTGGGGAGCAGCTAACAACATTTATCACAGCTCACGGCCTGAATGAATTTTAAAGAAACAGGAAAACAAATGCTTCTTATGGAAGTAGAGAATGTGAGGGCTGGACAATCCCAGAAAATGAGGAACACCCATCCCATTTTCCAGATGAGAAAACAGAGGTCCAGCAACGTGAAATCCCTCACCCAAGTTGCACCCGTCTCTCCTCCCCACTACGTGGTTCATGAAAGCAGGACTCTTCCTGTCTTTATTACTGCTGAACCCCAAAAAGGACCAGGCATCTAGCAGCTGCTCCAAAAATTTGGGTTGACTGTAGGAACAATGCTATTTCTTTCTTTCTCACTCTTATTCAGGATTGTGCCAAGAACTCCCCAGGTTGCAATGTAATTCGATAAATGTAAATATTAATTGAGTTTTGTTGTGATGAGGACTTAGGCTTTGAAGGTAACAGACTTGGTTCAGATCTTGGTTCTGCCACTCCATAGCTGTTTGGCTTTGGGAAAATTACTAAACCTCTCTGAGATTATTTCCTCCTTTGTAAAGTGGGGATAAATCTATCTGAGCCAGCAGAGCAGCTGCATGAGAGATGTGCACTAAATATTGGTCTTTCTCACTCTCCTACGCCATCTCTCTGTTCTTCCCAGAGAAGCTGTACTGAAGGATATAGTACCTTTTTAAAATAGTTAACTAATTAATTAATTAATTTGTTTTTGGCTGCGTTGGGTCTTCGTTACTATGCGCAGGCTTTCTCTAGTTGCGGCAAGCGGGGGCTACTCTTTGTTGCGGTGCGCGGGGTTCTCATTGCGGTGGCTTCTCTTGCTGGGCTTGTTGTGGAGCACCAGTTCTAGGCACACGGGCTTCAGTAGTTGTGGTCTGCAGGCTCAGTAGTTGTGGCCCATGGGCTTAGCTGCTGCGCGGCATGTGGGATCTTCCCTGATCAGAGATCGAACCCATGTCCCCTGCCTTGGCAGGCAGATTCTTAACCACTGCGCCACCAGGGAAGTCCGATATAGTACTTTTTAAAGAGGGGTTTGAATTTATTTCAGATTGTGTACATTTTTCTTGTAGAAAAGATTATTCCACTATAGAAACATAAACACGCAAAACCACTCCAAATGCAGTATTCTATGGTTTAGATATTATCAGTCACATTTTATAAGTAATTGGGCAAATGCCAAAGCACTAGGTACTGGGACGTAAGAAGACTCAAATCTGGGGTGACCCCACCCCAATTTCAAGAGCAGGGTGTGCGTTTCAAATCCATGTTTCATCTGGTCTTTGTTTCTCATCCATCCTCTGTGTCTGCCTTTCTCAAGAAGGCTCAGATCCTCGGCTTTCACACCCTCCCGGCTGGCTGTGCCCCAGCTCCCGGCCTGGAACCTCTGCGTGCCTGGGTGTGCCTGCTACCCCTGTGCATCACCAGCTTTGCCAGGGAGCTGCTGTATCGTGCACTGCTTGCTGTACCCAGAGTACCTGGACCCTTCTGGTACATGAAGTGCACCCTCCTCACCATGTGTGCAGCCCATCCCCTTACCTTATATCCTGCCTCTAAGCCAGGCTTGGGGGTGACTACAGTGTGCATTCAGCTGTGTGAGGTGCTGGGATCAAAGTGAAGTTCCCAACTTTTGAAGTGGCAGGCTTGAGGGGCACACAGTGATTTTAAGTCGGGTCACCTGACTTAAAGGGGGGACTGATTGATTTAAAGCCAAGGCAGCTGACTTAAAGCCTGCGTCCCTCAGCTGCAGGACGAGACCAATTTTGGCGGTGCACGGGTTCGCTCCAAGCCAGCACTGCTGTTCAGGAAGAGATTCCAGTAGCGCCTTAGTGCAGGGGGACTTGGTCCGTTGTCTTGCCCCTGCCCTCAGAGGGGGGCCACCTGCTCTTCTGGAGAATCAGGGAGGGGGAAGTGCAGAGTCCCGGCTGGAGTTGCAGCACCGCTTGTCTGATGGCAGGGAAAGGGGGACAGGGCTGTGTGGTGTCCTGGGGCTGGACTCAGCAGGTCGACTCAACCTCTCAGCCTCCTAACCTCCCCCCCCCACACACTCCACAAGAGTTTCCAATAATATGTAATTGCGCCTTAGGTTCTCGGTCTTCAAACTCATCCCCAGGCTCCCAGGTCCCTTGATTCAGCCAATTCCTCTGTGCTCTTTCTTCTATTAGATACAGTCCCAGAGGGAGGGGCTGGGGGATGGGACTGGAGGGATGCCGGCAGCACTGGCCTCAGCTGACTAAAGAGATCCGGGGCCTGCGCTATCACACATGTGCGAGGACCCTTAAGGCAGAATCGAGGGGGCCAGTTAGAGGCAGTCCTTGCTGCCTCAAGTGAGTATAGATCACCGTCGGGTGGGGAGCACGCTGACCCCTAAGAAGTACTGTAAGGAGGATGTGTTGCTCCCTCGGCTTCAAGGACGTGGGTGGGCTTCAGGGCTCCAGTTCCCCTCCAGGCCTCCAGGTCCGACTGCACCACAGCGGCCTTGCAGACCCGCCTTCCTGTCCCAGAACTTGCCAGGCTCCAGGAAGAATCCAGACAGCAGAGATGGTGCCTGAGGGCTCCAGCTTGAAAAGTGCTGTTCCTGGGGACCCAACAGTGGAGGGAGGAAGGGTGAAGGGAGTGGGGGGGTGGGGTCGGGAAGGGTGGCTGCCCTGGGAGACGTTGAGAGAGAAATATCGCCCCCCACACCCCCTGCCCCTGCAACTGACCCATTGATGCCATAGGATCTCAGGGCCTTTTAGTCAGAGATGCCTCTGCTTCTTTACTCCTGTGTTCAAAACTATGCAAAACCAACTCTTCATCCTCTTGCTGCCTTGCCAGGACTTTTAAAGCACTGTTCTTTTGAAGCACTCGTTCCCTAAACTGCAGTTTGGAGCTGTCCCAGCTATTTAAAAGTGTTCTCCTTAAACTGAGACTAAAGCCTACTCTTTTGGAAAAACGGCCTTCCCTTCACTGGAGATCGTTTTTTCTGCCCATTCCTTCCTTCTACTGCCCTCTTAAGAACCCCTGTGCTCAAAGAGCTTGGTGATTTATTTTTTGCTTGATGTCAAAAAGAAACCTTCCCCATGCACTCCAAAAAGCTTTCCTGGAACATAGGTGTTTCACAACCATGAGAGTGTTTTGCAGTTAGTATACACTGGGTAGAGTGCCTAGCAATCCCTCCAAGAGCCAGAGGTGAGCAGACCTTTACTTATTTGATTGGATGCCCTTCAAGTTTAGGAAGGTCCCATTCTTATGACCCAGCAGGTAAGACAGAGCCCTGGATGGCTGTGGCTGTGATTAGATAACTTCTGATGATTTTATTTCCCTTACTGAGCTGCTGCTTCTAGGTTAAATTCGTTTTATTACCTGTCCATTTTTAAAGAAAGGCTGACAAAGTCACTGTAATAGGTCAGGAGTCTGAACTCAGGGTTGGTCAAAGGTACTCACAGGGAGGAAGGTGGATAAAAATAGGTGGGTAAAATAGGAGGGTTGGCAAGTACAGCCAGGACACCCGTGTTCATCATGCATACTAATAAAGGCCAGAATCTCCTCATTTATCTCTGGTGAGAAGTTCTGATGGTTTCACAGGATCAAACTCAAATCATATTCAAACTAGGGGATTTCCCTGAGCATAAAAGGAAGTATCCGTCCCTAGCAGGAGTCGCTGCCGAGGAATAAAGACGTAGATGTAGAGAACGGACCTGAGGACACAGGGAGGGGGAAGGGTATGCTGGGATGAAGTGAGAGAGTGGCATGGACATATATATACACTACCAAAGGTGAAATAGATAGCTATTGGGAAGCAGCTGCATATAGCACAGGGAGATCAGCTCAGTGCTTTGTGACCACCTAGAGGGGTGGGATAGGGAAGGTGGGAGGGAGACACAAGAGGGAGAGGATATGGGGATATATGTATACGAATAGTTGATTCACTTTGTTATACAGCAGAAGCTAACACAACAAGGTAAAGCAATTATACTCCAATAAAGATGTTAACAACAACAACAACAACAAAAAACCCAAAATCTAAGTCAATCAAGCCAACGGAGACAATGTATGTGTTTACAGTTCAAGAAATCCACAAGGGAATCCTTTATTCTGTAGGCAATGAATGGTCCATTCGAAAAGGAAAAAACTTTCTAAAATGTTGTCTTTCCATTTATTGTTCAGAACATCATTTTTATACCTCTGCATTTCTTACTATTCAAAGCCAAGTCACGTGAGTTACAGGGAAGCAGCTGATGGATTTAAAGTTGGGTCACTTGATTTAAAAACCAGTGGCAGTTGATTGATTTAAATCCCGGTCATATGACATGAGGAGGGGGTGCTAAAAACTGCTTTTTCATCTCTGGCTCAGAATATCATATTTACCTTGGTTTTTCTTATGATTTAGAAAACTTGAGCTGTCTCTCCTTGGAATCATCAGGAGAAAAATACAGTATTTCAGGTTCATTCTTGAAACCAACTTCTCACGGTTAAGGTGTATTGGCTAAAAGATCTTCCTTCTTCAAGAGATTCCAAACCTCTGTAAGACACTTCATTGTAATGGGAGAAAAAAGAAGAATGAATTCAGGCCAGCAGCTGCAGGAGGCCAAGGCAGCCCCCAGGACTAGGGAAGGAGGAGGAGGAAGGGCTGAGAGTTGCCATTAGAGCAGACAACCTCCAGAGGGCGCTGAAGCACCGGCAGAGCCCACCTGCCACTCCCAGTTTGGCACTCCAGGGTCAGATTTGGGTTTGGAGATGGGGTTGCTGTAACCCCAAGGAGGTGAGCAGAGAGGAGGAGTTGATTACCGGTCTCCTCTGACTCTCTGACCCAAATTGCCTGGCCTAACAGGGGGGACAGGGTTTTGCTTTCAGCAAACTGATGGGGCACTTCCATGCTGGTCGGGTTGCCCAGTGGCCCGACAGCCTGACAGGCTGACTGCGGTGTGACTGCCCTTTGTTTCTCCAGAATCTGTGCATCAGGAGGTGCATGGGTGCGGGAGCCCATCCACCGCCCCTCCCCCCAAGGGGGATGGCACCTTCCCTGGCTGTACCCTATGATCACCAGGTACTTGAAATGAATGCAAGTTTTTTGACTGCAAGGAAAAGCTCACATAACCGTTTCTTCCTCATAATGTGTGGGATTTACTATAATGGAAGGACATTAGAAAGAACAGGTAGAAAACTCACCTGTTGGTCTCCATGTAGGAGTTTATTTTGCATGAATCCCTCCTACGTGAGTAGATAGCAGAGGTTTATTTTTGTTCCCGTGTGTGTAGTTGTGGCAGAGGATGTAGGTATGGTGATTTGAAGCCCTCAAAGAAATATTCTCAGAACTCTCAAGATTTCTCTTGATCGGAACCGAAAGAGACCTGGAAAAGGAGGAAAAGAAAAGGAGGAGGGAGAACGAATGACTGTTTCTCAGTAAATTCACCTTCCTGGTTGATTGTTCTGTCTTCTCATTTCTTTTAACTTCTATGTATGTCTAATGGAATAATGTAGAAAGGCTGATTTTTATGCTTTAAAAGATTTTACATCACAAAGAAACTAGAAGTGGCTAACAGAACTTATTCAAATCAACTTTGCATAGAGACTTTGATATTAAATTTGGATACTAAAATGGGTTTATCCCAATTTTCTCTTTCTTTTTGAGTGAATATTTGTAACATATTTTTGTAGATAATAATTTATCCTAGATATACAAAATTGTGAGAATGGGTACCATTTTTTACCACTTAAATGATTTCTTTTAAATGAATAGATTGTACACTTTAAATGCCAATGTTGTGTCTTACGTGTTGTTTTTTAATTCCTTGATTTCCAAAACTTGTGTTTATTTAATTGATTTCTATCTAATAATCTGTGTCTCCCCTTTATTGTTTCTTACTTTATATTTTATTGATCTATAGTTAATTTACGTTATTATATTAGTTTCAGAGGTACAGCATAGTGATTCATAAATGTTTAGGTTCTTCTCCATTTATAGTTATTATAAAAGAGTGGCTATATTCCCCATGCTATACAGTACATCACTGTAGATTATTGATTTTATACATAGTGGATTGTACCTCAAAATCTCCTACCACTATTTTGCTCCTCCACCCTATCTCTCCCTGCTGGTAACCACTAGTCTGTTCTTTAATCTGTGAGTCTGTTTTTTTGTTGTTATGGTATTCAATTTTTTAGATGCCACGTGTAAGTGATAACATACCATGCTTGTTTTCTCATACCATACCATGCTTTTTTTCTCATAACATGCCATGCTTGTTTTCTCTGCGGTTTATTTTACTAAGCATAATACCCTCCAAATCCATCCATGTTCTTGCAAATGGCAAAATTTTATTTTTTGCTGAAGTCATCATAAAAAATCTTTTTTATCCACGAAGCTATTGATGAACACTTAGTTTGACTCTATATCTTGGCTATGGCAAATAACACTGTTATGAACATTGGTGTGCAGTTATTTTTTTTTGAAATAGTGTTTTTGTTTTCTTCTGATATACCCAACAGTGAAATTGCTGGATATTATGGTAGTTCTATTTTTCGTTTTTTGTGGAACCTCCATTCTGCTTTCCACAGTAGCTGCACTACTTCACATTCACATCAAGAGTGTACAAGAGTTTCCCTTTCTCCACATCCTCACTAACCTTTGTTATTGTGATCTTTTGGATGACAGCCATTCTGACAAGACTGAGGTGATATATCTCATAGTTTTGATTTGCATTTTACTGCCGATTAGCTATGTTTAGCATCTTTGTGAGTTCTGGCTGTCTATATGTAGTTTTTCCTTGGAAAAAAATGTCTATTTAGGTCTTCTCATTTTTCTAAAAAAGATTTTGGGTGTTTTCTTGATATTGAGTTGTATCTGCTGTTTCTGTAGTTTAGGTATGAACCCTTGCTTGGTCATCTTTTTTGATGTTAACCTCTTATCATGTGCAAATATGGTCTCTCCCTCAGCAGGTTGTCTTTTCATTTTGTCTTTGGTTTCCTTTGCTGTGCAAAATCTTTTAAGTTTAGTGAAGTCCCATTTGTTTATTTTTGCTTTTGTTTCATTTGCCTTAGTAGACTGAACCTAAAACTGTTGCTATCATTTATGTTGAAGAATGTTCTATATTTTCCTCTAGGGGTTTTATGGTTTCTGGTCCTACATTTAGGTCTTTATTCAGTTTTGCATTTATTTTATATATGGTGTGCTAAAATAATCTAATTTTATTCTTTTCCATGTAGCTGACCAGTTTTCCCAGTACCACTTATTGAAGAGACAGTTTTTTCTCCATATTGCCTGCTTTGTCATAAATCAATTAAATATAAGTGTGTGGGCTTATTTCTGGGATCTCTATTCTATTCCAGTGATCTTTGTGTCTCTTTTTGCTCTGGTACCTTTCTCTTTGATTACTGTCGCTTTGCAGTATAGTCTGAAGTCAAGGTGCGTGATGCCTCCACCTGTGTTCTTTCTCAAGATTGTTTGGCTATTTGGGGTCTTTGTGTTTCTATACAAATTTTAAAATTACTTTTTCAAGTTCTGTGAAAATGCTTTGGTATTCTGATAGGGATTGCATTAAATCTGTAGATTGTCTTTGATAGTATGGTTATTTTAACAGTATTAATTCTTCCAGTCGATGCACATGCTATATTTTTCCATCTTTTTGTGTTGTCTTCAACTTCTTTCACCAATGGCTGATAGATTTCTGAGCACATGTCTTTTACCTGCTTAGGTGTGTTTATTCCTAGGTGTCTTATTCTTTTTGATGTCATTGCATATGGTATAGTTTTCTTAATTTTTCTTTCTGACAGCTTTGAGTTTTGTTTTTTCTTCTTTTTCTAATTCCTTCAGGTGTAATGTTAGGTTGTTTATTTGATATTTTTCTTGATTCCTAAGAATAAGCTTGTATCACTATAACTTCCCCCTGTGAACTGCGTTGGCTGTGTCCCATAGATTTTGGATCATTGTGTGTTCATTTTCATTTGTCTTGGGTATTTTTAGAATCCCTCTTTCATTTCTTCAGTGTTCCTTTCTTCCCCTTTTATTCCCTTCATCTGTGATGTGAGGACTATCTTTAATATTATGTTTGGATTTCTTTCAGTTTTGTTTGTGTGTGTGTGTGTGTGTGTGTGTGTGTGTGTGATTATTTAAGTTGCTGAGCTCTTAATTTCACATGGACACTAACAACCCTGCATTGTTACTCTGCTCCCCCACAGTTACTGAATTTGACCTTATATTTTACATCTACTTGTTTTGTGTGTCCCTTAACTTCTTATTGTGAATATAGATGATTTTATTACTATTTTTTTTTCATCCTTCCTATTAGCTGTGTCCATGGTTGATTTACTACCTTTGTTGAATATTTGCCTTAACCAATGAGGTTTTTCCTTTAGTAAGTTTCCTTTCCTAATTTTTATGTTTCAATCGTGACCTTTTCTTTTTCACTTAGAAGAGCCCCTTTAAGATTTCTCATAAGGCTGGTTTGGCGATGCTGAGCTCTTTTAGTTTTGCTTCTCTGTAAAACTTTAGATCTCACCATCAAAGCTGAGGGAGAGCCTTGCTGGGTAGAGTATTTTTGCTTATAGGCTTTTCCCTTTCATGACTTTAAATATACCATGCCACTCCCTTCTGGCATGCAGAGGTTATCCTGAAAAGTCAGCAGATAACTTTATGCAATTTCCCATGTTTGTAACTTGTTGCTTTTCCTTTGCTCCTTTTAATAGTGTCTTTTTATCTTTATTTTTTTTTCCATTTTAATTACAATGAGTCTTGGTGTGGTCCTCTTTGGGTTGATCCTGTTTTGGCCTTACTGTGTTTACTGGACTTGGATGTCTGTTTTCTTTCCCAGGTTAGGGAAGTTTTCAACTCTTATGTCTTCAGGTATGTTCTACACTGCTTTGTCTTTCCTTTTTGCTTCTGGGACCAGTATAATGCAAATATTAGTACACTTGATGTTGTTTCACAAGTCTGTTCAACTTTCCTCATTTCATTTTAATCTATTGTTTTACCGTTCATCTTCAGTGATTGCCAGTACTCTGTCCTTCAGTTTTCTGATTCATTCCTCTGTATCATTTAGTCTACAGTAGTTTCCTTTAATGTATTTTTCATTTCAGTTATTGTATTCCTCATCTCTGTTTTGTTGTTCTTTAAAGTCTAACTCTTTTTAAAAAAAATCTAACTTCTTGCTCTGGTCGTCCATTCTTCTCCTGAGTTCTTTGATCATCTTTACAGTCATTACCTTGAACCCTTTGTTGAGGAGATTGGCTGTCTCCACTTCACTTAGATCTTCTTCTGAATTCTTATCTTGGTCCTTCATTTGGATCGTGTTTCCGTGTCACCTCATTTTTCTTAACTTCCTGTTTTTATTGCTATGTGTGTAGTAGGTTCGTTACATTTCCTGACCTTGGGGAAGTGGCCTTTTGTAGGAGCTGTCCTATGGGTCCCAGCAGCCCCCTCTCCCCTGGTCACTAGAGCTATATATTCTAGGTGTATGTACCCCCTATGTGGGCTGCTTGGGCTCTTCTGCTGTGGTGGGCTGACTACTGTGGGTAGTCTGGTAGGCTTGGCTGCCCCCAGACTGCTTGTTTGCCAGGCTCTGCCTTGTATAGAGGCTGTCTGTGCTGCTTGGTGAGACTAAATCATAAGGCAGCTGGCTGCACAACTCTGGGGGACACCAAATCTGGTGCTGGTTCACTTACGGGTAGAATTGCAGTCCAGGTGATATCAGGGCTAGTGCCCAGTCACTGGTTCTGGGGCTATGCTGGCTACTGGGAGGAAGAGACAGGTTCTGCGTTCTGGCTGCAGGGCCCAGGAGCCACAGAGTTGGTGTTGGATCACTGTTCCTGACACAGCTCTCTGCAGGGCCGGGGGTATCCCTAATCTTGTGTTGGCATTCTGATGGGCAGGGTCAGGACCCAGCTGAGTCCATGGCTGCTTCTGGCCTGCAATTAAGTGGCCTGGTTACACAGGCTGCTGGGCTGTGGTATCCCTGGAGCTGGTGTGTGCCTGTCGGTGTATGAGGCTGATCCCACTGCTAAAGCAGGTTTGCTGTTGGGTAGGTCCAAGCTCCATCCAGTCCCTGTGCAGTTACCACCTGCCGATGGTGAGGCTGACTCCAAGGCCAGAGCAGGCTCACTTGTCAGAGGGGCCAGGGACTCTGGGGCTGGTGCCTCTCCACTGAGGTGTGGAGGCTGGTCCTGGGGCTTTTGGTGGCTGGACCCATGTCCAGGGGCAGCTGTGCACTGAGAGGATCTGAAGGCAGCCTGTTTGCTGGTGGATGGGGCTATGCCCCTGCTCAGTTAGTTGCTTGGCCTGCAGCATCCTAGTACTTGTGTCTGTAGTCTGGTGGAAATGGGTGGGGCTCGGTCCTGAGGCTGATAAGCTACAGGTTGGTGTTGGATTCTGAAATTATGCTTGCTGGTACCAGCGTCCACGAGGTAGAAGGAGCTCCCCCGAATGGCTGCTGCCAGTGTCTCTGTCCCTGAGGCTGTGCTGTAGTTGCCTCTTGCCTCTCTGGGAGACTCTCCAAGATCAGGAGGTAGGTGTGACCCGGGATCCTTTCAAATGACTGCTTCTGCTCTGATTCTCAGATCTTGTGGGATTTTGTGAGCATCTTTTAAGAGTGGAATCTCTATTTCCCACAACCCTCTGGCTCTCTGGAAAATAAGCACTACTGGTCTTCAAAGCCCAACTTTCTAGGAACTCTTCTTTCCACAACAGGATCCCTGGGCTTGGGAGCCTGATGTTGGCTTCATACCCCTTGCTACCTGGGAGCACCTCTGAAATTGTAATTATTCTCCCATTTGTGGGCCACCCACTTGGTGGCAGGGGTCTTGACTCTATTGAGATTTTGCCCTTCTTTTCTGTCTTGTCGAGGTGCCTTCCTTATATCTTTAGCTGTAAAACATCTTTTATGGTAGGTCCCGGCCTTTTTCATCAATTGCTGTTCGGTAAACAGTTGTGACTTTGGTGTGCCCATGAGAGGCATCAAGCTCTGGGTCTTTGAATGCTACCATGTTGGACAATCTCTCTACTTCATTCTTAAATCATATTATTTAAGTTTTCTTAGTATCTTATTTGATTAGCGACAGTTTGAAATTTATTATCACTCATGTTTACTTCGCTTGTTTAAAAAAATTGAATAGTGCATTCATTCAGTTTGAAATGAAGGTAGTGACCTGTGAATTTCCATACCTCAAAAATCAAGGATAGGACAAAAGCCTTTTCTACTTGTGTTACCCTCAAACTCTGCACCCCACCCCAGCCTGGGGATTAACCTGTTGCACCCATGCTCACCTTCTGTTTTCGGACCGTTAACCATCATTGCATCTGTATGTGTGTTGACAAAGTGAACTCTAGTCTTTGCAGTTTTTGTGTTTTGTTTTTTGGTTTAGGGAACAGTCCTACTATGAATGTAGATTTACTGCTCTACTGAAGTTCATATATAAACCTGTCAAGCACATTACCAGGATTGGAATTGCTTGTATATACACTTTGATAAATGTTAGAGACAATGGTAGAACAGAAGTAAATTGTATTTCAAATGCCACAATATTCTCACACCATGAAAACCCTTCCCTTTTTAATATATTTGTGTGTAGTTTATCTTTATGCCCATACTATATTTCCCAGAGATGGGTAAGTGTTATGTTTCTTGCTGACACATTTACCGTATTGTTCAAAGTCAGGCGTTTAGTGGTTTTAGCATGATCCTATTTCCATGAACTCGCAAATACAAGATCTTCTCTCACACTGTCTTTTACTTCCTGCTGTTTTATATTGCCCTCCTAATTCTCAGTCCTGGTCTTTCTTTATGTTCTTCATCAACCTGGATAGGTTATGCTATTTTCTCCCTTATTCAAGACCAATAGAATAGAATAGAATACAACACCCAGAAATAAACCCTGATATATGGCCAAATGATTTTTGACAATTTGCCAAGACTTTTCAAAGTAGAAAGGATAGTATTTTCAACACATGGTGCTGAGAAGTCTTGTGGTCAACATGCAAAAGAAGGAAGATGGACCCTTACCTAACATCATATGCAAAAATTAATGAAAACGTATCAAGAAACTAAATATAAGACCTAATAATATAAAAAGTCTTAGAAGAAGATACAGGACAAGAGCTTCATGATATTGGATTTGGCAGTGTTTTCCTCCATATGAAACGAAGGAACAACAAAGGTACAGCTAACAAAAAAGTAAACAATTTGCAGTACATAAGTTAAAAAAAAATGTGTATCAAAGAAATGTAAACAGAATAAAATGGCAACCCACAAGATGGGAGAAAATATTTCAGAGCCATCTATCTGACAAGAGATTTCTATTCAGAATATACAGAGAACTCCTACAACTGAACAAAAAGCAAACACCCTGATTCAAAAGTGGATAAAAGACTTCAATAGATGGTTCTTCCAAAAGATGTACAAATGACTAAGCACTTGAATAGATGCTCCATATCACTAAATGCATGTTTATATATTTGTGTGCCTGCATACACACACAAGCACACACACACATACACAAGCAGAAAACAACTATTGGTGAGGATGTGAGGGAGTTGGAACCATTGTGCTATGTCAGAGGGAATGCAGAATGATACAGCTGCTTTGCAAAAGAGTATGGCAATTTTTCAGATATTGAAAAATAGAATTACTACATGATCCAGGAATTTTACTATGAGGTATACCCAAAGGTTTTGAAATCAGGGTCTTAAATAAATTTTTGTACTCCAGTGTTTACAGCAGTAATAATCACAGTAGCTAAAATATGAAAGCAACCTAAGTGTTCATCCACTAGTTCCTGGATAAGCAAAGTGTGGTATACCCATATAATACAATATTATTCAGTGTTAAGAAGGAAAAGATCTAGGAATACGCTACAACATGGATGAATCTTGAGGAAATTTAGCTACCCAAAATGCCATTTTTGTGACTTTTAGTGAGTCATAGCAATACAACTACTTATTTCAATTTTATGGGGGTACTTAGGGTAGTCAAAACCATAGAAATTGGGAGGGTAATGACGCTTTTCAGGTGGTTATGGAACAAAAAGGAAAGTTATATTTAAAGGATATAGAGTTACAGTTTTAAAACGTAGAAAAGAATTAGAAAGATAAATGGTGATGTTGATCGCCCAATAATATGAATGCATTTAATATCACTGAACGGTGCACTTTATAATAACTTACATGTTGTATTTTATGTCATTTGATTTTACCAACATACAAAATTGGGAAAGAATGTAATATCAGGAAAGGGAGTGGACCTGGGATAGAGCAGAGAGCAATCAGATGGGTGAGACACTGCATATGTTGAAGAAGAAGAGCTGAGAGTCTTCATTGGCCAGAAGAGACTTTATAAAAGAGAAAAAAAAATTACTCTGAGGGTGTATTAGATAGATATCTGTGGGTGTGCTGCTATCTCCCATGGGTTATCTTAAAGAGTCTTTAATAAAGTCCATAAGGCTTGCTGAGGCTTTTTTAAAAATTGGATTCCCTAGGAGATAATTAGTGGGTGGTACTTAAGTCTATGTCTAGGTTGACAGATTTTGCAGGGAAGAACGAACCTGAGAACAGTGGAGGTCTTAAGAGTGTAACTACATGGAAATTAGAAAAAAAAATAATAAAGGGAATTAGGAAAACTTTGGACTTTGAAGGTCATGTATTATTACTGAGTCAGACCTGAGGTTTCTAAGGAGTTATATACACAGTTGCTATTTGGATTACTTGTTGATAAAGATAAGTGGAAAAACTAGAGTCGTTCCCAAGTGTAGGTAAGATATAATGAGAGGATGGAGGTGGAAAGTAGGGAGACCCAGAGAAAAGTGGGAAGGTCATATTGGGCCAAGATGGTGGTAATATCCAACAGAACAGACGGTAGGACAGACTATGGATTCATCTTTTTTATTTCGCCTCCCCCCCTCATCCTTAATAATTCTTTGGGAATATTTCACTGCTCTGTGATGCAGGTACAGAATTCGAGTGAGGAGGCTACACCTTCAGTGTCCAGCTGTCTGAGTCCTCAGTGTGCTTCAAATGATGGAGAACTATTGCTTCTTTATGAGAAGGGTTAGTACCTCGTAGCTAAGCTTAAGCTGGAGCTTATGCAATATTGATTCCATTTTATATATACTGTTGGCATGGAGGTTCCTCCTCCTCTTTTCTTGACCATTATGAAATGAATCTATATTTCTCAGTATTTGGGTATATCAGATAAATACGTTAAGTAAAGGAATCTTATATATTGCTCCCTGCATAGTTTGCTCTTTCTTGTTTCTCTTTTACCTTGACTAAATTAGCACAGGGAGAGACCTTGAAATGTTCTAATCAGGAGAGATTAGAACATCATATTTCTAGAGAGGTTGGTTGGACAGAGCAGGGGTCCCAGTGAGAATCCAAGCCTCTGCTGCTACTTGGAAGTGTACCTGTGTAGAATAGAGGGCTCCAGGAAATATCCTAGAATATTCCAATGTCCCTGTGGGAGATCATTAAGAGAGGCAGGATCTGGTACCAGATCAGTGTACTATGACATGTTTGTCAGTCATCTGATGTGAGATTCTCAGAGCCAATCCCATATGGTAGGGCTGAGTGCAGAGTGATGAAGAACCTGTGAAAGCCTTTGATTGCATGTTAAAGATGAAGCTCTGATTTCGGGGAGAATTTTCTTACCTGACTGAATGTCACCCTTCTGTGGGGATGAGATTCTGTGCTTTTCCTCTGTTGAAGACCACTGACTGCAAATCATTAGAGGATCATGTCTAGAAAGCATTCTTTATTTAATTTCTTAAAGAAGAAAGCATAGAAAACATTTTTATCCACTTTCAAATTGAGGATCAAGGGGAATGACATCAGTGAAAATGTCAGAGTAGGGAGCTCTGGCTTGTGTCCATCCCCAGAAACACTGACATACGTGGTAAAACCTGTCAAAATGACCTTATCAACACATGTAAATTTTGTTTTCTTTTCACGCTGTAGATTTATCTTTCATGGAAACTTTACTTACTACAGGATGTGGAGAATAAACAGGGAAGTAGAAACTGTATTTCCTGATGAGAGAATCACTAAGTCACATTAGCTGTTCTGAACTCTGCCTTACTCACCATGACTCTAATTAAAACAAACAAATAAACAAGACACTTTTTTTTGGTAAGTCAGTTCTGACATTTCCTCGTTAAAGACAAGGTAACAGATACAGACTTAGATCTACCAGAATTGAGCAAACTTTTGATTGTACCTGTGTTGAACATATGAGCATGACCTGCTACAAATCTTCATTATACTTATTGCCACAACGGACAAATTCCCTTTTTCCACTCCTGATATGTTGCATGTAAGGAATGCATAGGTCACTAACCCCAGCTCGTCACAGGTAAACTCTGCCACATGGATTACTGCATGTTTTCCTGCTGGAAGACCACACATTCTCGAGGATCATGCCTGCAGAGTATCTGGGCTCTTCTTTTCTTCTGGATAAAGGTTAGATCATCACCTAATTTTATGAGAAATATATAAATTGTATTTGCATATTCTTCCGGTTTTTATTTATCCATTCTCTTTCAAGTCCTAAGTGCAAATATTAAAGTGATTTCCAAGAGGGTGGTAAATAAGACAGCTCCAAAATTAGCAATAAATCATAATACAATTGTGAATGCCTTAATGTGTGATTAATATGTAGATACTTATGTAAATGCAGGTTTAGTAATGCTTTGTGGAGAGCTTCAGAATCTAGGTATTAAAAATAAAAAGAAGAAGGAGTTCTTGAAACTCTCAGGGAATTATAGAGAAGTCTTTGTGTCTATAAATATCATTCTGAAATAATGCATATTCTCAGAAATAAACTAGGCATAACATTGTAGGAAAAAACTTCATGAAATGAAAGAGCATGTGAGATGGCCATACAAGAAAAAGAATATTCTCAGAGAATAATGAACAGTGTGGAGTTCAGCAGAAGGGTCATACACATTCAGAGATGAAAACTTTAGAGAGCCTAATTGTGAGTTCCTCATATTTCATCTTTGGAGACACGGTAGTCATTTGCAATATGATGTTATAAAATGACGTTAATAAAAAAAAAATAAGATGACGTTAACATACTTAAATACTTTCGTGTAGAAATGACCATTTAGAACCAGAGTAAATGAAAGAGAACACAAAATTATGTTTATGTTGATTTTTAAAGACCTCAGGTGAGTGCTGATTATTTAAAAATGCATGATGTCTTTCACTGCAAAGTAAAGGAGCTGTTACAGTGGAGGATTACTGGACTGAATGTCAATATTATGACATAGTATGAGTGTGTTTCGTGTTTGGTAATTGCAATCATTGTTGCTTTTTTTGTGGTCATCCATTGACAGTGCTTGGTGTCAGTTGATTTATCTCTTGTAAAAATAAAATACAGTCTGTGTGTGTGTGTGAAAAAAAACATACATGATGTCTTGACTAAAGTTGTATGGACTTTGAGATCTGGAAAAAAGCATTTATTTTTTGTAATGCTAGGATGATAATTGGACATTTTTGCAAGAAAGAGATTTCAGGATGCAAATCTTGTGTCTCTAAGGTGGGAAGTCAGTTCATGGTGGAACATTCTATTAAAACTGTGTGAGTGGAGAAATATTTCTTGGCAAGGAAGAGGTCACGAATCCCTTTTTAAGAGTTAATGGTTTATAGCATACCGAATGAGCAAAATGGCTATTTCTGAACTTTAGAAAAAAATAATATAGTTTTTCTGCATTTATAACATGAGGCTGATGTAAAATATCAAAAATTCTTTATTTTGAAAAGCAATGTAATCAATTTGACATAATTCATATATATTGAACCTGTGGTACACACACACACAGTAAAACTTACATTCAGAAAATTGTTTGCACTTAAGAAATATTTTCAAGTGTAGTTGATTTACAATGTTGTGGGTTTTTTAAATACATGTTTATTGGAGTATACTTACTTTATAACACTGTATTAGTTTCTGCTTTACAACAAAGTGAATCAGCTATATGTATACATATATTCCCCATATCCCCCACCCCCTTGAGCCTCCCTCCCACACTCCCTATCCCACCCCTCTGGGGGACATAAAGCACCGAGCTGATCTCCCTGTGCTATGCGGCAGCTTACCACTAGCTATTTTACATTTGGTAGTGTATATATGTCAGTGCTACTCTCTCACTATGTCCCTGTCTCCCCTTGCCCCCTGTGTCCTTAAGTCCGTTCTCTACATCTGTGTCTTTATTCCTGCCCTGTCACTAGGTTCGTCAGTACCATTTTTCTAGATTCCATATATATGTGTTAGCGTACGGTATTTGTTTTTCTCTTTCTGACTTACTTCACTCTGTATGACAGACTCTAGGTCCAACCACCTCACTGCAAATAACTCAATTTTGTTCCTTTTTATGGCTGAGTAATACTCCATTGTATAGATGTGCCACATCTTCTTTATATATTCATCTGTCGATGGACATTTAGGTTGCTTCTATGTCCTGGCTATTGTAAATAGTGCTACAGTGAACATTGGGGTACATGTATCTTTTTGAATTATGGTTTTCTCCGGGTATATGCCCAGTAGTGGGATTGCTGGGTCATATGGTAGTTCTATTTTTCAGCTTTTAAGGGATCTCCATACTGTTCTCCATAGTGGCTGTATCAGTTTACATTCCCACCAACAGTTCAGGAGCGTTCCCTTTTCTCCACACCCTCTGCAGCCTTTATACATTGTTGTATTAATTTCTGCTGTTCAGCAAAGTGATTCAGTTTTATATATATCTATCTATATATCTATCTATATCTATATATCTATATCTATATATCTATATATATTCTTTTCCATTATGGTTTATCACAGGATATTGAATATAGTTTCCTGTGCTATACAGTAGGTCTTGGTGGGTTGTCTATCCTATGTAGAAAAGTTTGCTTCTGCTATTCCAAAACTCCCAATCTTACCTTCACTCTCTCCTTGGCAACCACAACTCTCTTTTCTATATCTGTGTGTTTGTTTCTGTTTTGCTGACATGCTCATTTGTGTCCTGTTTTCGATTCCACATATAAGTGATATTATATGGTATTTGTCTTTCTGTCTCTGACTTACTTCACTTAGTATCATTATCTCTAGGTCCATCCATGTTGCTGCAAATGGCATTATTTCATTCTTTTTTATGTCTGAGTTATATCTTTTGTATACGTATACCACACCTTCTTTATACACTCATTTTTCAATGAACATTTAGGTTGTTTCCATGTCTTGGCTGTTATAAATAGTGCTGCTATGAACATAGGGTTTCATGTATCTTTTAGAATTATAGTTTTGTCTAGATATATGTCCACAAGTGGGATTGCTAGATCATATGGCAACCCTATAGTTTATTTGAGGAACCTCCATACTGTTTTCCATAGTGGCTGCACCAACTTACATGGCCACCGACAGTGTAGAAGGGTTCCCTTTTCTCCATACCCACTCCAGCATTTGTTAATTGTAGATTTTTTTTAATGATGGCCATTCTGATCAGTGTGAAGTGATACCTCATTGTAATTTGGATTTGCATTTATCTAATAATTAGTGATGATGAGCATCTTTTCATGTGCCTATTGGCTCTCTGTATGTCTTCTTTGGAGAAATGTTTATTTAGGTCTTCTACCCATTTTTCCATTGAGTTATTTGTTATGTTGTTATTGAGTTGTATGAGCTGTTTGTATAGTTTGGAAATTAAGCCCTTGTCAGTCTCATCATTTGCTAATATTTTCTCCCAGTCCATAGGTTGTATTTTCATTTTGATTATGGTTTCCTTTGCTGTGCAAAAGCTTATAAGTTTGATTAGTTCCTGTTTCTCTTTTGCTTTTACAGTAAGTCCCCTACATATGAACAAGTTCTGTTCCAAGAGTGCGTTTGTAAGTTCAATTTGTTTGTAAGTCCAACAAAGTTGGCCTAGGTACCCAACTTACACAGTCGGCTATATGCTATTGTACCGTAATAGGTTTATAATACTTTTCACGCAAACAATACATAAAAAACAAGCACAAAAACAAAGAAAGCATTTTTAATCTTACAGTACAGTAACTTGAAAAGTACAGTAATACAGTACAACAGCTGGGATACTCGGGCTGGCATCGAGGGAACAGGCGAGCAGAGTTACTGATTGGAGGAGGGAGGGGAGGTGGGAGATGGTAGGGGTGAAGGATTATCCGCAGTAGGAGACAGAGAGCAAGCTGCAATTTCACTCATACCTGACGTTGATGGCAAAGGTTCTGGTTCCTTGCTGGATTTAATTCTATCTACCCTCTTGAAAGAATGATCCATTGATGTCTGGGTAGTAGCTCTTTTTTTCTCATCATAGATGACAAGGTAACACTGGATTGCAAACTGAATGGCTGCTGCCACCTTTGGGTCCCATTCTAGGTTCGGGTCCTGTGCCTCAAAAACTAACAGTGCTTCCTCAAATAACGAAGGTTCCCTTGCCATTTTCTGTGTCGTGAATCTCTTCAGTTCTTCAGTTACTTTTTCTTCCTCCTGTCCCTCTTCATCCTTTCTCTGGGCCTCCAATTCCATCAGTAAGCTCCTCATGTTGCACAGCAAGGAGGTCAGCGAAATCGTCCTCTTGCAGATCTAGCTCCAGCTTCTCGCTGAGGGTCACTACGTTGCTGAAAACCTCTTCGGACTTCTGATCTACCTTCTCAAATCCACAAAAATCATGAACAAACTGTGGGCAAAGGTTCTTCCAAACCCCATTCATCGTGACCGCCATCCCCTCACACCATGCAAAGTCAATGTTTTTTATGGTCTTGTAGATGTTATGGTCCTCCCAAAGTTGTCCCTAGGTTGTTCCTGATTTGTCACTTACCTTTACTGCCTGACAAAAAGTGTGACATAAATAATATTTCTTGAAAGTCGCTATAACGCCCTGGTCCATAGGTTGGATGAGCAACGTAGTATTTGGTGACAGATGCAGTACTTTGACGTTGGGATGAAAGTCATCCATGAATGGGGGGTGGCCCAGAGCATAGTCGAGCAGCAAAAGAATGTTTTGCTGGAACGTCCTTCTCCAAGCAATATTTCTCTACATCTGGGATAAAGTGGTGGCAAAACCAGTCCTGGAACGTGGCCTGTGTAATCCGGGATTTGGGGTTACGCTTCCACACAACAGGAAGAGAGCCCTTGGCTATGTTTTTAAGGGTTCTTGGGTTGTGTGAATGATAAACTAAGAGAGGTTTCAGCTTCAATTCACCGGAAGCATTGCCACCAAACAACAGTTAGCCTATCCTTTGCTGCTTTACAGCCCGGCATCAACTTTTCCTCCTTACTGACGTAACTTCGGTCTGGCATCCTCTTCCAGTTCAGTTGTGTCTCATCCACATTAAAAACCTGGTTGGGTAAATACACACCATCATCAATAATTTCTCAAAGTGTTTCTGGAAGTTCCTGGACAGCTACCCTATCTGCACTTGCTGTCTCTCCACTTACTTGTACATAGTGAAGGCTGGCTCTAGCCTTGAACCGATGAAAGCAGCCATGGCTGGCATTAAAAGATGTGCCCTTTGATTCTTTGCCGTGTTTCTTCTTCAAGTCTTCATAAAGGCTTTTAGCTTTCTCTTGAATCAGCGTTAAGTTGAGCAGGACTCAGCGCTGATGTTGATCCTGCATCCGCACACTGAGAAGTTTCTCCATCTCCTCCATCACTTTTCCATGCTTCTTGGATATTGTGTCAACATCGTCGGCACAGCAGACTTCACATGTTCCATGATCTTGTCCTTGTTCTTTAGATTCGTGCCAATGATTGAATGATTCATATTATAAGAATGAGCGATGTCTAACATCTTTTTGCCTCGCTCCACTCTCTCAATTACTTTCACTTTTGTTTCCGTCATTATCGCTTGGCGCTTCTTAACAGTACCAGCTACATCATGTCTGCTTTTACGCTTGCTTCCAGACATCTTGGGCTTGAAATAAAGGTACTGTATACTGTACTCTATACAGTACTGTAAAGTACACAAAAGCACAACCACATATAGAGGAAGCACGCACGTGACAATGTATGTCAGACACGTGAACTAACTTACATGATTGGACACGCGAATGGACGTTTGCATCTTTGAAAGTTTGCAACTTGAAGGTTCATATGTAGGTGACTTACTGTATTTGTACTGCCTAGGGAGAACTACCTAGGAAAATTCTGGTATGACTTATGTCAGAGAATGTTTTGCTTATGTTCTCTTCTAGGAGTTATAAGGTGTCCTATCTTATATTTAAGCATATAAGCCGTTTTGAGTTTGTTTTTGTGTACGGTGTGAGGGTATGTTCTGACTTCACTGATTTGCATAAGGCTCTCCAACTTTCAAAACACCACTTGCTGAAGAGACTGTCTTTTCCCCATTGTATATTCTTGCCTCCTTTGTCAAAGGTTAATTGACCATAGGTGTGTGGGTTTATTTCTTAGCTCTCTATTCTAATCCATTGATCCATGTATCTCTTTCTGTGCCAATACAATGCGGCTTTGATTACTGTAACTTTGTAGTATTTTCTGAAGTTTAGGAGGGTTATGCCTCCTGCTTTGTTCTTTTTCCTGGGGATTGTGTTCACATTTCTGACTTTTTTATGGTTCCAGATACATTTTAGGATTATTTGTTCTAGTTCTGGGGAAAATGTCATGGGTAATTTGATAGGGATCACATTAAATCTGTAGATTGCTTTGGGTAGTATAGCCATTTTAACAGTATTAATTCCTCCCATCCAAGAGCGTGGGATGTCTTTCCATTTCTTTGAATCATCTTCAGCTTCCTTTACTAATGTTTTGTAGTTCTCAGTATATTAGTATTTCACCTCCTTGGTGAGGTTTAATCCTAAGCATTTTATTTTTTTGATGCCATTTAAAAAAGGATTGCTTGTTTACATTTCCTTTCTGATATTTCATTGTTAGTGTAAAGAAATGCAACCAGGGACTTCCCTGGTGGCTCGGTGGTTGAGAATCCGCCTGCCAATACAGGGGACACGGGTTTGAGCCCTGATGCAGGAAGATCTCACATGCCGTGGAGCAACTAAACCTGTGTGCCACAACTACTTAGCCTGCACTCTAGAGCCAGTGAGCCACAAATACTGAGCCCATGTGCCACAACTACTTAAGCCTGCATGCCTAGAGCCCGTGCTCCACAACAAGAGAAGCCACTGCAATGAGAAGCCTGCGCACCACAAGAAAGTCTAGTCCCCACTGGCCACTACTAGAGAAAGCCCGTGCACAGCAATGAAGACCCAATGCAGCCAAAATAAATTTAAAAAAAAAAGAAAGAAAAACCAGGAAATGCAACCAATTTATATATGTTAATCTTGTATCCTGCTACTTTGCTGAATTTGTTTATCAGTTCTAGTAGTGTTTGTGTGGAATTTTTAGGGTTTCCTTTATATATATTATCATGTCATCTGCATATAATGGCAACTTTACCTCTTCCCTTCCAATTTGGTTAGATTTTATTTCTTTTTCTTGTCTGATTGTTGTGGCTAGGACTTCCAATACTATGTTGAAGAGAAGACGTGAGAGTGGGCATCCTTGTCTTGTTCCAGATTTTAGCGGGAAGGCTTTCAGCTTATGAACGTTGAGTATTATATTGGCTGTGGGTTTGTCATAAATAGCTTTTATTATGTTGAGATATGTTTCCTCTGTACCCACGTTGGTAAGTGTTTTTACCATGAATGGATGTTGAAGCTTTTCAAATGCTTTTTTGCCATCTATTTTGATGATCGTTTGTTTCTTGTTTTTCCTTTGTCGATGGGGTGTATCATGTTGATTGATTTGCATATGTTGAAACAGCTTTGTGAAACTGGGTGAATCAAATTTGGTCATGGTGTATGATCCTCTTATGTGTTGTCGGATTCAGTTTTCTAATATTCAGTTGAGAATTTTTGCATCTATATTTATCAACGATATTGGCCTGCAGTTTTCTTTTTCGGTAGTGTCTTTCTCTGTGTTTTTTTTAAAAGTCTTTATTGAATTTGTTCCAATACTGCTTCTGTTTTATGTTTTGGTTTCTTGTTTGTGAGGCATGTGGGATCTTAGCTCCAAAACCATGGATCGAACCCGCACCCCCTGCACTGGAAGGCGAAATCTTAACTGCTGGACCACGAGAAAAGTCCCCATCTGTTTTATTTGTTTTTTTTTTTTTAGTAAATTTCTTTCTTTATTTATTTTTGGATGCATTGGACATTCGTTGCTGTGCTCGGGCTCTCTCTAGTTGCGGTGAGCGGGGGCTACTCTTCGTTGTGGTGTGCAGGCTGTTCATTGTGGTGGCTTCTTTTGTTGCAGATCATGGGCTCTAGGTGCGTGGGCTTTAGCAGTTGTGGCTATCAGGCTCAGTAGTTTTGGCTCGTGGGCTGTAGAGCGCAGGCTCAGTAGTTGTGGCACACAGGCTTAGTTGCTCCATGGCATGTGGGATCTTTCCAGACCAGGTCTCGAACCTATGTCCCCTGCAGTGGCAGACAGATTCTTAACCACTGTGCCACCAGGGAAGTCCCCCCTCCCCATCTGTTTTTGATATCAGCATGATAGTGGCTCCATAGAATGTCTTTGGAAGTATTCCTTACTCTTCAATCTTTTCGAAGAGTTTGAGAAGAATCAGTGTAAGTTCTGCTTTTTATATTTGGTAGAATTTGCCTGTGAAACCATCTGACCCTGGACTTCTGTTGCTAGGGAGTTGTTTTAAATTACAGATTCTATTTTTTAAAAAAATTCTATTTATTTATTTATTTATTTTGGCTGTGTTGGGTCTTCGTTTCTGTGCGAGGGCTTTCTCTAGTTGCAGCGAGCGGGGGCCACTCTTCATCACGGTGCGTGGGCCTCTCACTATCGTGACCTCTCTTGTTGTGGAGCACGGGCTCCAGACGCTCAGGCTCCGTAGTTGTGGCTCACGGGCCCAGTAGCTCCGCGGCATGTGTGATCTTCCTAGACCAGGGCTCGAACCCGTGTCCCCTGCATTGGCAGGCAGATTCTCAACCACCGCGCCACCAGGGAAGCCCTCTATTTTGCTTTTAGTGATCAGTATGTTCAAGTTATCTATTTCTTCTTGATTCAGTTTTGTTCGGCTGTAAAAAAACAAAATATATTTTTAAGTTATGTTAGCAGCTAAATACTTACCATGTATTAGACCACAAAAGAGAGAAGAAAAAATATTAAAATATTTTTTCAAATACAACAAGTATTGAAATGTTTTAAAGAAATTGGTATAATAATACTAATTACAATAATGACAAATTGTTCTGAACTTAAAGACTACTTATATCTAAGATGCATATTATATGCTTATTGTTTTATTGTTTTTAAATACATGGAATGTTTTCTCCTTTCTAATGTAATTTTTTTATTTTACCTGTATATTGTGAAAAAAATTTAGTTCCACATAATATAAAAAATTACACTTTAATAGGAGATATTAATCCATTTACATTTACTATAGTACTGAAAATACTTAGGTTTAGCGTTCCATGTCATGGAGTGCTCTTTTTTATTTATTCATTTTTAAAAAAGATTTAATTTGGAGGGGGGGCCATAAATTATTCATTTATTTATTTATTTAATTTTAACATCTTTATTGGACTATAATTGCTTTACAATGGTGTGTTAGTCTCTGCTTTAGAACAAAGTGAATCAGCTATACGTATCCATATATCCCCATATCTCCTCCCTGTTGCATCTCCCTCCCGCCCTCCCTATCCCACCCCTCTAAGTGGTCATAAAGCACTGAGCTGATCTCCCTCTTCTATGCAGCTGTTTCCTACTAGCTAGCTATTTTACATTTGGTAGTATATATAAGTCCATGCCACTCTCTCACTTCGTCCCAGCTTACCCTTCCCCCTCCCCATGTCCTCAAGTCCATTCTCTATGTCTGCGTCTTTATTCCTGTCCTGTCCCTAGGTTCTTCCCAACCGTTTCTTTTCCTTTTCTTTTTAGAGTCCACATATATGTGTTAGCATACAGTATTTGTTTTTCTCTTTCTGACTTACTTCACTCTGTATGACAGACTCTAGGTCCATCCATCTCACTACAAATAACTCAATTTCATTTCTTTTTATGGCTGAGTAATATTCCATTTTATATTGAAGATGTGCAACATCTTTTTTACCCATTCATCAGTTGATGGACACTTAGGTTGCTTCCATGTCCTGGCTATTTCAAATAGAGCTGCAATGAACATTGTGGAACATGACTCTTTTTGAATTATGGTTTTCTCCAGGTATATGCCCCAGTAGTGGGATTGCTGTGTCATATGGTAGTTCTATTTTTAGTTTTTTAAGGAACCTTGATACCGTTCTCGATAGTGGCTGTATCAATTTACACTCCCACCAACGGTGCAAGAGGGTTCCCTTTTTTCCACACCTCTGCAGCATTTATTGTTTGTAGATTTTTTTGATGATGGCCATTCTTACCTGTGTGTGGTGATACCTCATTGTAATTTCGACTTGCATTTCTCTAATGATCAGTGATGTTGAGCATTCTTTCATGTGTTTGTTGGCAATCTGTATATCTTCTTTGGAGAAATGTCTATTTAGGTCTTCTGCCCATTTATGGATTGGGTTGTTTGTGTTTTTTTTTTTTGATATTGAGCTGCATGGGCTGCTTGTAAAGTTTGGAGATTAATCCTTTGTCAGCTGCTTCGTTGGCAAATATTTTCTCCCATTCTGAGGGTGGCCTTTTCGTCTTGTTTACGTTTTCCTTTGCTGTGCAAAAGCTTTTAAGTCTCCTTAGGTCTCATTTGTTTATGTTTCTTTTTAATTTCCGTTTTCTAGGAGGTGGGTCAAAAAGGATCTTGCTGTGATTGATGTCATAGAGTGTTCTGCCTATGTTTTCCTCTAAGAGTTTGATAGTGTCTGGCCTTACATTTAGGTCTTTAATCCATTTTGAGTTTATTTTTGTGTATGGTGTTAGGGAGTCTTCTAATATCATTCTTTTACTAGTAGCTGTCCAGTTTTCCCAGCACCACTTATTGAAGAGGCTGTGATTTCTCCATTGTATATTCTTGCCTCCTTTCTCAAAATTAAGGTGACCATATGTGTATGGGTTTATGTCTGGGCTTTCTCTTCTGTTCCATTGCTCTATATTTCTGTTTTTGTGCCAGTACCATACTGTCTTGACTACTGTAGCTTTGTAGTATTGTCTGAAGTCAGGGAGCCTGATTCCTCCAGCTCTGTTTTTCTTCTCAAGATTGCTTTGGCTGTTCGGGGTCTTTTGTGTTTCCATACAAATTGTGAAAATTTTTTGTTCTAGTTCTCTGAAAAATTGCATTGGTAGTTTGATAGGGATTGCATTGAATCTGTAGATTGCTTTGGGTAGTAGAGTCATTTTCACAATGTTGATTCTTCCAATCCAAGAACATGGTATATCTCTGTATCTGTTTGTGTCGTCTTTGATTTCTTTCATCAGTGTCTTATAGTTTGTTGAGTAAACGTCTTTTGTCTCCTTAGGTAGGTTTATTCCTAGGTATTTTATTCTTTGTGTTGCAGTGGTAAATGGGAGTGTTTCCCTAATTTGTCTTTCAGAATTTTCATCTTTAGTGTATAGGAATGAAAGAGATATCTGTACATTAATTTTGTATCCTGCAACCTTACCAGTTCATTGATTAACTCTAGTAGGTTTCTGGTAGCATCTTTAGGATTCTCTGTGTATAGTATCATGTCATCTGCAAACAGTGAGAGCTTAACTTCCTCTTTTCCGATTTGGATTCCTTTTATTTCTTTTTCTTCTCTGATTGCTGCAGCTAAAAATTCCAAAAGTGTGTGGAATAATAGTGGTGAGAGTGGGCAACCTTGTCTTGTTCCTGATCTTGGTGGAAATGGTTTCACTTTTTCACCATTGAGAATGATGCTGGCTGTGGGTTTGTCATATATGGCCTTTATTATGTTGAGGAAAGTTCCCTCTATGCCTACTTTCTGGAGCGTTTTTATGATAAATGGGTGTTTAATATTGTCGAAAGCATTTTCTGCATCTATTGAGATGACCATATTGTTTTTATCCTTCAGTTTTTTAATATGGTGTATCACATTGATTTGCATGTATTGAAGAATCCTTGCATCCCTGGGATAAACCCCACTTGATCATGGTGTATGATCCTTTTAAGGCGCTGTTGGATTCTGTTTGCTAGTATTGTGCAGTGGATTTTTGCAGCTATGTTCATCAGTGATATTGACCTGTAGTTTTCTTTCTTTGTGACATCTTTGTCTGGTTTTGGTGTCAGGGAGATGGTGGTCTCATAGAATAAGTTTGGGAGAGTTCCTCCCTCTGCTATATTTTGGAAGAGTTTGAGAAGGATAGGTGTTAACTCTTCTCTAAATGTTTGATAGAATTTGCCTGTGAAGCCATCTGGTCCTGGGCTTTTGTTTGTTGGAAGATTTTTAATCACAGTCTCAAGTTCAGTGCTTGGGATTGGTTTGTTTGTAGTTTCTATTTCTTCCTGGTTCAGTCTTGGAAGGTTGTGCTTTTCTAAGAATTTGTCCATTTCTTCCAGGTTGTCCATTTTATTGGCATATAGTTGCTTGCAGTAATCTCTCATGATCCTTTGTATGTCTGCAGTGTCAGTTGTTACTTCTCCTTTTTCATTTGTAATTCTATTGATTTGAGTCGTCTCCCTTTTTTTCTTGATGAGTCTGGCTAATGGTTTTTCAATTTTGTTTATCCTCTCAAGGAACCAGCTTTTACTTTTTTTGATCTTTGCTGTTGTTTCCTTCATTTCTTTTTCATTTATGTCTGGTCTGATCTTTATGATGTCTTTCCTCTGCTGACTTTGTTTTTTTTTTTCTTTCTTTCTCTAATTGCTTTAGGTGTAAGGTTAACTTGTTTATTTGAGATATTTCTTGTTTCTTGAGGTAGGATTGTACTGCTATAAACTTCTCTCTTAGAACTGCTCTTGCTGCATCCCATAGGTTTTGGGTCTTCATGTTTTCATTGTCATTTGTTTCTAGGTATTTTTTAATTTCCTCTTTGATTTCTTCTGTGATGTCTTGGTTATTAAGTAGTGTATTGTTGAGCGTCCATGTGTTTTTATGTTTTACAGATTTTTTTCCTGTAATTGATATCTAGTCTGATAGCATTGTGGTCGGAAAAGATACTTGATACGATTTCAGTTTTCTTATATTTACCAAGGCTTGATTTGTGACCCAAGATATGATCTATATCCTGGAGAATGTTCCAGGAGCACTTGAGAAAAAGTGTATTCTGTTGTTTTTGGATGGAATGTCCTATAAATATCAATTAAGTCCATCTTGTTTAATGTATCATTTAAAGCTTGTGTTTCCTTATTTATTTTCATTGTGGATGATCTGTTCATTGGTGAAAGAGGGGTGCTAAAGTCCCCTACTATGATTGTGTTTCTGTCGATTTCCCCTTTTATGGCTGTTAGCATTTGCCTTATGTTTTGAGGTGCTCCTATGTTGGGTGCATAAAATTATACAATTGTTATATCTTCTTCTTGGATTGATCCCTTGATCATTATGTAGTGTCCTTCTTTGTCTCCTGTAATAGTCTTTATTTTAAAGTCTTTTTTGTCTGATATGAGAATTGCTACTCTAGCTTTCTTTTGATTTCCATTTGCATGGAATATCTTATTCCATCCCCTCACTTTCCATCTGTATGTGTCCCTATGTCTGAAGTGGGTCTCTTGTAGACCACATACATACCGGTCGTGTTTTCGGATCCATTCAGCCAGTCTATGTCTTTTGGTTGGAGCATTTAATCCATTTACAGTTAAGGTAATTATTGATATGTATGTTCTTATTACCATTTTCTTAATTGTTTTGGGTTTCTTATTGTAGGTCTTTTCCTTCTCTTGTGTTTCCTGCCTAGAGAAGTTCCTTTAGCATTTGTTGTAAAGCGGGTTTGGTGGTGCTGAATTCTCTTAGTTTTGCTTGTCTGTAAAGGTTTTAATTTCTCTGTCGAATCTGAACGAGATCCTTGGTGGGTCGAGTAATCTTGGTTGTAGCTTTTCCCCTTTCATTACTTTAAATATGTCCTGCCAGTCCCTTCTGGCTTGCAGAGTTTCTGCTGAAAGTTCAGCTGTTAACCTTACGAGGATTCCCTTGTATGTTATTTGTTGTTTTTCCCTTGCTGCTTTTAATATTTTTTCTTTGTATTTAATTTTTGATAGTTTGATTAATATATGTTTTGGCATGTTTCTCCTTGGGTTTATCTTGTATGGGACTCCCTGCGCTTCCTGGACTTGATTAACGATTTCCTTTCCCATATTAGGGAAGTTTTCAACTATAATCTCTTTAAATATTTTCTCAGTGTCTTTCTTTTTCTCTTCTACTTCTGGGAACCCTATATTCGAATGTTGGTGCGTTTAATGTTTTCCCAGAGATGTCTCAGATTGTCCTCAATTCTTTTCATTCTTTTTTCTTTATTTTGCTTTGCAGTAGTTATTTCCACTATTTTATCTTCCAGGTCATTTATCCGTTCTTCTGCCTCAGTTATTCTGCTATTGTTTCCTTCTAGAGAATTTTTAATTCCATTTATTGTGTTGTTCATCATTGTTTGTTTGCTCTTTAGTTCTTCTAGGTCCTTGTTAAACGTTTCTTGTCTACTCTCCATTCCAGTACCAAGATTTGGGGTCATCTTTACTATCATTACTCTGAATTCATTTTCAGGTAGACTGCCTATTTCCTCCACATTTGTTTGGTCTGGTGGGTTTTTACCTTGCTCCTTCATCTGCTGTGTGTTTCTTTGTCTTCTCATTTGGCTTTGGGGACTGTGTTTGGGGTCTCCTTTTCAGAGGCTGCAGATTCGTAGTTCCCGTTGTATTTGGTGTCTGCCCCCAGTGGCTAAGGTTGGTTCAGTGGGTTGTGTAGGCTTTCTGATGGAGGGGACTGGTGCCTGTGTTCTGGTGGGTGTGTCTGGATCTTGTCTTTCTGGTGGACAGATCCGCATCTGGTGGTGTGTTTTGGGGTGTCTGTGACCTTATTGTGATTTTCGGCAGCCTCTCTGCTAATGGGTGGGCCTGCATTCCTGTCTTGCGAGTTGTTTGGCATGGGATGTCCAGCACTGGATCTTGCTGGTCTCTGAGCGGAGCTGGGTCTTAGCGTTGAGACGGATATCTCTGGGAGAGCTTTCGCCATTTGATATTACAAGGTGCCAGAGGTCTCTGGTAGACCAATGTCCTGAACTCGGCTCTCCCACCTCAGAGGCACAGGCTTGACACCCGGCTGGAGCACCAAGACCCTGTCAGCCACACAGCTGGGGGTGAGAGCAAGAGGTAGCTTTGGTACATCTCAAAGACCACCAATGGGGTTCACTGACCATTTTCTCTCCAGAAGTGAAGAAAACAAAATTCAGACTTTGGCGAGTCAGCCACTTTGGTAGCCAGCCTCCAAGATGGACCTAATTATCCCCTAATTATCTCCCAGTCTCCATGTACCAGTGTGGCTCCTCGCACTTGAAAAGGGTTGACTGTTTAACTAATAAGAAATTGCAGAAATGACAAAGTGCAGCTTCCAAAGTTATAAAAGACATTGCAGCTTCTGCTTTGGTTTCTGCTAGATCACTCATCCTGGGGTAAGCCAGCTGCCATGTCATGAGGACACTCAAGCAGCCCTAAGGAGAGATCCATGTGGCAAGGAACTGAGGCCTCTTACCTACAGCCACGTGAGTGAGTCATCTCAGAAGTCAAAAGATTTAATTGTTTAAATTTTTGGTTGTGTTGGGTCTTCGTTGCTGCACAGGGTTTCTCCAGTTGTTACTAGAGAAGCAGGGGTCACTCATCGTTGTGGTGCACGGGCTTCTCCTTGCGGTGGTTTCTCTTGTTGTGGAGTATGGGCTCTAGGTGCATGGGCTTCAGTAGTTGTGTCATGCAGGCTCAATAGTTGTTGCTTGCAGGCTCTAGAGCACAGGCTCAGTACTTGTGGCACACGGGCTTAGTTGCTCTGCGGCATGTGGGATCTTCCCAGACCAGGGATGGACCCCTGTTCCCTGCATTGGCAGGCAAATTCTTACCCACTGTGCCACCAGGGAAGTCCAGTGTGCTCTTTTTTAAACCTAGTCTGTTTTCATTATTTTGTATCTTAACGATTCTGTATTAAAGAAAAAAAAATAATACTCCTTTCTACCCCTCCTCTTTGAGGATTATATATGAAGAAGTATGTCTTATGTATTAACCTCAAATTTTCACCTTACTTTTAAGAAGTAATCACAATGTCAAGTATTTAATACTTTTCACTTCCACCTTGAAAAGCATGGATATTAAAGTGCTAATACAATTACCTTCCCTGGTCTATCTTTTTTAGTTTTTGTTATGTATAAAAAACAACGAAAAACATGCATGGTTTGTAAGGAAATGACAAATTTCAGAAAATTCAGCATCTGAATATACTCTAAACATAGCTTCTAGATAAAGACACAGAAAATTGCCAGATACTCAGAGGCCCCCTGGTCCCATTCTAGTGACTCCCCTTAAGGTTTAATATTGTTCTGGTATCTAACAAAAAGATAACTTTACCTGTATTTTTTATTTTATATAAATGTTATGGCACAGTAAAATCACTTTTGGATTGGGCTTTTTTATTTTATGTTGTTTGTGAATATGCCTATATGGTTGCCTGTTGTTGTGATCATGCATTGCCACTGTTGCATAGGATTCCATAATGTAAATATTTAACTATTAATTAATTTATTCCAATGTGTATTACAATATGAGTGATTTTCAGTTTGTGTCTATTGAGAACAGCACTGGTATATAAATTCTAGAACTTGAGCTTTGGTGGTGTGTGTATAAATTATTGTTCAGTATACACGTAGTAGTAAAATTTTCGAGTCATAGCTTTCTTGTGTTTATCTTTTTAGATATTTCTAAATATTTTCAAAACATTTGTATGATTTTTCATCTTCAGCAGCAGTGAATGAGATTCAAGGATTATACACATTCTTGTCAAACTTGATAATACCTGTCATTTTCATTTGAACTTTCTGGTTGGTGAGTGATAATTCCAGGTATCACGCTTTTGCATTTAATTGACTACTAAGAAGCCAAGCATCTTTTGATATGTTTACTTAACATTCTGTACTCTCTTTTTTGAAATATCTTTTGGTATATTTCCCCCATTTTGCTATTCCTTTATCTTCTTATTGAAGACTTCCTTTTTTTTTGTTAACATCTGAAGACTTCTTATTTAGGAGTTTTTAATACATGCTTGAGATGAGTTCTTCTCTCTTTCTGTCTCTCCTTCTCTTTCTTTAGATGAGTGTCAGTTTTTAATGTTAATAACATCTAATTTGTTATTTTCCTCTTTATTTATTTAGTCTTATTTCTATTTATTTATGTAGTCTTCTTACCTGTAGCAGAACACATTATTTATTCTAAACCACAAATATGTTTTCATTTCTTCAATAAATGTAATTATTAAGCTTTAAATTTAAGTTAACTTTCTAAACTAAATATGTTGTATCATAGTGAGTATTATGACAGCTGAAAGGTTACATTTATTCAGAAAATGTTGTATCAGCTTTCTTTTCATTTGCTCCTACTTCTCATTGATTCAGAGTGGTAAACATCACTTCATCCATGGATCTGACTTTTCTCTGATTTCTCATGGTCATTCTCACTAATTCGTCTTGCCTCCTGAAATCTTTAGCAATCCCCTTATTCCACAGAAGCAAAAACCTTCCTTGGGCCTTTTTCCTCAGAAGATTGATTATTGCCACATTTTAAATGGGAGATTGCAATAAGTTAGGAGAAAATGCCACAAGGGTCTCTCATTTTTTTTTTCACATCCTGTATCAGCCTCTGCTTGCACTCTCTGTTCAAAGATATTTGTGCAACACATTGATGGAAGATGCCACTTGTTTCTCTCCTTGGGGAAAAGACAGATTAATTACCTAACAAATAAAATAAAGAGAGTGTCTTGCTCTTTTCAAATGTTGGACAGGATTGCTTGCATCCTAATTTAAATGTTTCAGGTGACTGAAGCTTAAGATTCCTAAGCTTTAATCCATACTTGCACCATGCACAGCACCCAACAGGAGAGCTTTACATAACCCCATGAGACACTTGTGTGCAAGTGGAACAGATAAAAATATAAAACTATTGCCGTCTTTTTGTGTCATAAAAATGATTTTTTTGTCTCATTTAAAATATTTTTTTCTAAAATCCAAAAACGTGTCAGGTTAAAATATTGTTATTTCAAATATGGTAACATCGAAGACCCTTCAAATTTCTTTCCAGTTTTGTTGATGATGGGATGCCGTCAGAGATATGACTTCATTAATAAACACAATAGGTAAGATTCCTTCATAGGCCTGATTGGGGAATATGAAAATAAACCCCAGAAAAATCTGGACATTTTCTAGTTCTCAAATATTGGTTAAGATGGTAGAAAGGGCCCTTCATTGTCCTATATGTTAATGCAGATCAATTGTGAGAGGTGGGGATAAAACAAGCAGCTTAAATATCCTTTATGTTTGTTGTACTACTAGTAGAAAGAGGAAGGGTCAACATGTCACCATGGTTGATATAGCAAATAAGCTGCTTGAAACTACACAGAAATGTACCTGCTTGTATTTTCTGTGCAGTTACCCTCTCTTTTGGTGTGCCCTGATACCTCCCTCAACTTATGTACCAACTCCAGCAGCATTAAGCAGAAATCCAAAGAAACCTATTCTTTGGAATTACGAGGAAGGGAAGAGTCAAACATTTTATAACATGCTGTATACAAGGATACACGTCACCATCCTTATCTATGTCGTGCCATGCATGGAGGGTCAGTAGGTTCAGGGGATTCTGGAAGCACCAAGTTCTGTGGGGTTAATCACAGTTCCATTCATGGGCAGTAAAAGAGAAGGGCCTTATCTTGGTCACTTTCTCAATGCTAGTAGCTACAAAAAGAAGAGGATAGCAGACATCTTAGGGAGAAGAACCAACATTAAATGAAATGTCCTAATTACTCTAGGCAACCTCTCATGGTGGCCTCCCATAGCTCCTCAAATCCCTACATACTTGCACAAGGGATAGTGTAATATTACTGGAGTGTCTGACTGCAGATTAACATTATTTTTGTTGAAAAAAATAAAAATAGGTTCAAGTGATAGGGTTTGAAAAGGGTTCACAGTGTGAAGGAAACTATTGTAACAATGTGGACAGAACCCTTTGGATGGATTTATCATGTTTTTTTTTTTTTTTTTTTTTTTGCTGCTTCAGAATCTGTAGTAGCGATTGGTGTGTTCCATGATACATCCCCGCTTCTTATAAGTTTTAGATGGAATACCCCATTAGGAAGAAGTGCACGTAAGGAAGATTAGTGAGTCAAACACCTCTGCCCTCTGTCAGCAGTGGGTGCAAAGGGATTTAGACCAAGTGCTTTCATCCTTTGATTTGCAAAGTTTTCACTATATGAATGATGTTTTGTTTGTTTGCAGGTCAGGAGCCTTGGTCTCAATATCCCTGTTTAAAAAGTGTTATCACGTGTCTGCCAGAAAGAATTGCTGATGATACTGGGAAAAATTGAGAGTTTTCCTTAACAATTAAGGGTTTTGTAGCAACATGGATGGACCTAGAGATTGTTATACTGAGTGAAGCAAGTCAGACACAGAAAGACAGATATCATATGATATTGCTTATATGAGGAATCTATAAAAGAAAAAAAAAGGTACAATTGAATTTATTTACACAACAGAAATAGAATCATGGATATAGAAAACAAACTTATGGTTACCAGGGAATAAGTGGGGAAGGGATAAATTGGGAGATTGGGACTGACTTATACGCACTACTATATATAAAATAGATAAAGACCTGCTTTATAGCACAGGGAACTCTACTCAGTGGTCTGTACTGGCGTATACGGAAAAAGAATCTTATAAAAAAAAAACAAGGGTTTTGGGATTATATAATAAATATAAATGTGCATACCTTTAACATGAAAGGAAAAATCAGTTAACTCTGTGGTCCCTGTTATGGTGTAAATATTTTGTACCTCTAATTTTAAAATTTTGAAACCCAGCTCCCATCTTGATGGTATTAGGAGGTGGGGCTTTTGGGAGGTGATTAAGTTATGAGGCCACAGACCTCAAACATGGGATTAGTGACCTAATAAATGTAGCACACAGAAGATCTTATGCCCATTCCATGATTTCATTGCCGAGCGAGAAGACCCACATTATGAACCAGAAATTGGTCCCTCGCCAGACACTAAGTCAGCTGGCAACTTGTTCTTTTTTTAAAAAAAATAATTAGATAATTAATTAATTAATTTTTTGGCTGTGTTGGGTCTTTGGTGCGGTGTGCGGGCTTCTCATTGAGTGGCTTCTCTTGTTGCGGAGCACCGGCTCTAGGCGTGTGGGTTTCAGTGGTTGTGGCTCACGGGCTCAGTAGCTGTGGCCTGTGGACTCTAGAGCACAGGCTCAGTATTTGTGGTGCACGGGCTTAGTTGTTCCATGGTAAGTGGGATCTTCCTGGACCAGGGCTCGAACCCTTGTCCCCTTTATTGGTAGGCAGATTCTTAACCACTGCACCTCCAGGGAAGCCCCTGGTTACTTGTTCTTGAACTTTTCAGCCTCAGCAATTATGAGAAAACAAAAATATTCTGTTGTTTATAAAATACCAAGTCTCTCGTATTTTGTTTTAGCAGTCAAAGAGCTGGCTGAGGAGAAATATCTGTGAGCTTGAAGACATATCAGGAGAAACCTTTAAATCTCAAAAGAAAAGAGAAAATGGGCAGGAAAGGAATCAACAGAACAGAGTAATCAATAATTGTGGAACAAAGAAAAATGCTGTGACCTATACATAATGGGTATAGCAGGAGGAGAATAAAGATAATAAAGAACAGAAAATATTTTTTTAAAAATGACTGAGAATCTCCCCAAATGAATGTCTGACACTAAATCCACAACATCCAAACTTAGAAGAACATATGAATAGTAAAGAAAACTGAACAATATCTCTCAGGAACATCAATGCAAAAATCCTCAACAAAATATTACCAAATCGAATCCAACAATATTTTGAGAGAATTTTATATCATGAATGAGAGGAAATAATCCCAGGTATGAAAGGCTGGTTCCACATTCTAGAATCAAATAATTATATCCATCATATCAACACCTTAAAGACAATCATTAGCATATCAATAGATTCAGAAGAACTTTGAAAAAATCTAACACCCATTCTTCATAAAAACTCTCAGTTAAAGAAATAGACTGGAGCTTTCTCAAGTTGATAACAAAGATTTACAGGAAACTTTTATCTTACATCATGATTAATGGTCAAAACCATGAAGCTTTTCCACTAAGTTCAGGTAAAAGCAAGGATGTCCCCTTTCATGACTCCTTTTCCATATTTTACTCCAAGTCCTTGCTAATGCAATAAGGCACGAAAATAAATAAAACAAATACAGATTGGGTAGAAAAAAATGAAAGCAACCTAAATAAAATGTGGACCAATATACTTTATGGACACCTCACCAAAGAAAATAGACACTATGCATATAAGTATACAGAAGAATAATCCAGATTACATGCTGCCATGAAAAAGCAAATTAAAAATACAATTCCATACCACTATGTAACACTTAGAATGGCTAAAATGTGAACAATGACAAGAACAAATTCTGTAGGAGATGTGGAACAATAGGAAATGTCATTTGTCATTGGTGGAAATGAAAAATAATACAGCTACTTTGGTAGTCTGATTGACACTTGCTAGAATATTGAGCATTCCCTTACTGTACAATCCGTCAAGTGTTCTCATGGATATTTACTGAAAGTAGTTTAAAACATACTTCCAGAGGAAAACCTGCATATGGATATTTATGGCACCTAATTCAATATTGCCAAAATGTGAATGAAACTAAGGTGTCCTCCAATAGGTGAATGAAATGATATAGTATTAATATATTCTGGGAATGGGATAATATTGAGCACTAAAAAAGTAAGCTATCAAGCCATATAAAGAGATGGGAATTCTTTTTTTTTTTCTTTTGAAATATAGGTGATTTTCTTTATTTTGAAATTTAAATGTTATTGGAGTATAGTTGATTTACAATGTTGTGTTCATTTCAGCTGCACAGCAAGAGATTCAGTTACACATATGCATATATTCATTCTTTATCAGATTCTTTTCTGATAACGGTATTCCCAGAATACTGAGTAGAGCTCCCTGTGCTATACAGTAGGTCCTTGTTGCTTATCTGTTATGTATAGTAGTATTCGTATGTTTACCCCAAGCTCCTGATTTATCCCTACCCCCCACCTCTCCCCTTTGGTAACCATAAGTTTGTTTTCCAAGTCTGTGAGTCTGCCTCTGTTTTGTAAGTTAGTTCATTTGTATCAATTTTTAGCTTCCACCTAGAAGTGATATCATCCAATATTTGTCTTACTCTGTCTGACTTACTTCACTTAGTACAATCATCTCTAGGTCCATCCATGTTACTGCAACTGGCATTATTTTCTTCTATTTTATGGCTGAGTCATATTCCATTATATATATGTATCACATATTCTTTACCTATATTCATATGTTGATGGACATTTTGGTTGCTTCCATGTCTTCGCTATTGTAAAGAGTGTTGCAGTGAACATTGGGGAAGATGTGTCTTTTCGATTTATGCTTTCCTCCAGATATGCACACAGGAGTGAACTTGCTGGATCATCTGGTAGCTCTATTTTATTTTATTTTACTTCATTTCATTTCAATTTCAATTTTTTTGGAATAGAGTTGATTTACAATGTTGTGTTACTTTCTGCTGCACAGCACAGTGAAGCAGTTATACATATATCCAATCCTTTTTGGATTCCTTTCCCATACAGGTCATTACAGAGTATTGAGTAGAGTTCCCTGTGCTATACAGTAAGCCCTTATTTGTTATCTCTTTTATATAGAGTGGTGTGTATATGTCAATCCCAACTTCCAATTTATCCCTCCCACCTCCCCTTACTCTGGTAACCTCCATTCTGTGCTCCATAGTGGCTGTTACCAATTGGCATTGCCACCGATAGCATAGAATTGGTGGTGCAGTGGTTAAGAATCTGCCTGCCAGTTCAGGGGACACAGGTTGGAGCCCTGGCCCGGGAAGATCTCACATGCCACAGAACAAGTAAGCCCGTGCACCACAACTACTCAGTCTGCGCTCTAGAGCCCACGAGCCACAACTACTGAAGCCTGTGTGCCTACAGCTTGTGCTCCACAACAAGAGAAGCCACCACAAAGAGAAGGCTTCGTACCACAATGATGAGTAGCCCCGGCTTGCTGCAACTATAGAAAAGCCGCGCGCAGCAACGAAGACCCAATGCAGATTAAAAAAAAAAATAAGTAGTAGGTTTCTCTTTTTTCCACACCCTCTGAAGCATTTCTTGTTTGTAGACATTGTGATGGTGGCTATTCTGAGTGGTTCCATGTGATACTTCTTTGTACATCTGATTTGCATTTGTCTAACATAAAGCAATGGTGAGTATCTTCTTATGTGCTTTTTTTTTTGAACAGTGTCAGTAAGATTTACCCCTTGAAAAAGGGTTATTGAAAGGTTGCCTTGTTTTGAAGTCTACTTCGATTACCTACCCCAAGACATTTTTTGAGGGCTGTTGTCATTTACAGCTCCCCAGGCATTGTGAATATGAAGTGCGTATAAGGTCCAGTTTTAGAATTGTTGTTGTGGGAAACAGAAGGCGGCAGGGTTTCTACTGTCCCTCTCGGGTTACTGACACAACCTTAGGTGTAGGGCAAGTCCTGTTCTTGGGTAGTAAATTAGAGTGGAATGTGCCTGTCCAAACATGTAAGGGCTTCTGTCCCATTCCTTCTTCCCCCTTACCCTTCATCCCCCGAACAAGTATAAACCCCTGCAAAATCACCTGTTGAGGGTGCTGTCTTGTAGAGTGGGATGACCCTTACGAAGGAGTCGGGAGGTCGGAACCCAAACACCAGGATATGTTGAGAGCAGGTGATTTTCCAAATGTCATCCAGCCCAGAGAGTCCACCATCCTTTGGGTGTCAGAGGGCTGGTTTAGTAGTGTGAGGGCACACTTAGATCTGGAGATAGTGATCCCATGCAGAGGGGACCAGGTTGCACATGTTCAAGGGGGGCGAATTAGCTGGCATATCCTCCCGAGGTCCTCAGGCGTACAACAGTCCAGCCTTGGGACCAAATTGTGTCTGTGTCCAGGGATGTGACACTAGTACGTTCACTGCGACTAAACAAATTTAGTGATCATTTTTCTTTTCTTTAACTTAATTTTAAATTTATAATGGAGTATATAGTTGATTTATCATGTTGTGTTCATTTTTGACATACACCAACATGATTCATTTATACAGAGATAACTATATATTCTTTTTAGAATTATTTTCCCATTGAGGTTACCAAAGGGTGTTGAGTAGAGTTCCAAGTGCTCTACAGCAGGTCCATGTTGATTACAAGTTTTCTCTCTGTAAATATGTATATACTAACTCCAACCTCATGATTTATGCCTCCAACACACCTTTCCAGTTTGGTAACCATAAGTTTGTGTTCTAAGTCTGGGACTCTGTTTCTGTGTTGTAAGATAGTACCTTTCTATCAATTTTTAGATTCCACCGATAAGTAATATCATATGATATTTTTCATTGCCTGATTTATGACACTTAATATGAATGTATGTAGGTCCTTCTGAGTGGCCCTAAATGGCCTTATTTCATTCACTTCATGGCTGAGTAATATTCCATTGTACATATCTACCATAATTTCTTTATCCATTCTTCCCTCCAAGGACTTTTAGGTAGCTTCCAAGTAGAGGCTCTTGTAAACAGGGCTGCATAAATTTTAGAGTGCCTGGGTCCTGTCAATTTACGTTTTTTCCAAGATACAGGCCCAGGAGTGGAAGCGCCATATGCTCTGAAGCTCTGGTTTTTAGATTTTTAAGGAATCACCACCCACTTCTCCAGAGTGGCTGTTAGCAATTTACATTCCCACCATCAGCTTGTCAGGGTTCCCTTTTCTCCACGCCCTGTCCTGCATTTCAGGTTTTACAGTTTGTGAGGTTGGCCATTCTGACTGGTGCGAAGTGATATCTCTTTGTAGTATTAATTTACATTGCCCGCCTGTTTTGTTGGCCAAAAATGAAGTAAGGGTTTTTCCTGAATATATTAAGGAATAACGCATACGGCCTTTTTGGCAAACTGCATCATTGGCGATGTTCAGCAGCTTTGCATGTGCTTTGATGACGAGTGCAAACTACCCCTTGAAATCCCTTTCCTGCAATTCTGCCTTGCTTACAAGGCCTTTACGAATACTTGGCTCAAGAAATGACTCCATTAGAGGTGTCAACTGCAACCCTGCATGTTTGTGAATTGCAGTGCCCCTGAGCACCGGTTTTCAACTTGTTTAGGGAAGCAGACACAAAGGGGCAGGATTTCTACAGACCCATTCCAGTTACTGGGGCACCTGAAGGATAGGGAAATTCTTCTTCCAGGTAGGAAACTAGAGTGGCATATGCCTGTCCAAACAACTAAGGCTTGTGTCTCATTCCATCCCGCCATTCCCCTTCTTCACCGGAAAATTCCAAGCCGTGCAAAACCGGCTGTTGAGTGTGCTGCCTTCCCAAAGTGGGGAGACTCTAAGGAAAGGAGCTGGGGAACCCGAATACCAGGAGACGTGGAGATGAGGTGACTTTTCCAAACTCTTCCCGATCAGACGGTGTACCATCCTCTGGATGTGCCATGCATGTTTTAGCTGTAGGAAGGGTCCCCTGCACCTGGAGATATGGAACCCATGGAATGGGGGCCAGGCAGTATTACTGTAAAAGTGCTGCATTTGCTGTCCCATCCTCACGAAGCCTCTCAGACCAACGAGTGTAGAGCCTTAGGTCCCATCCAGCTCTGTGTCTAGATATGGTCAGTCGAGGTTGCATCACAGCCCTTGAACAAATTTTGTAAGAATTTCTCTCTCTCTCACTGTCTTTATTTTGTTCTTGTTATTTAATTTTATAATGGGGTATAGCTGATTTTCAATACTGTGTTTCTTCCTGCTCTACATCTATCCACTTGATTCACTTAAAGAGAGACATCAATAAGTTCTTTTACAGATTCTTACCAGTCTTATATATCCTTTCCTGGTGACAACAGTGTGCTGAGTCCAGCTCTTTGAGCTATAGAGTAGGTCCTGTCGAATACCTATTTTGTTTATGGAACCGTATCTGTGTTAATTTCAACCTCCTGGTTTATGCATCACCCCGCCCCACCTTTCTCCTTTAGCAGCCATAAGTGTGTTTTCTAAATGTGTGACTCCGTTTCTGTTTTGTAATTGCGTTCATGTGAAGGCATTTTTAGATACTATCTATAAGTGATACCTTATGATAAGTCTCTTTTTATGTCTGACTTATGTCACTTAGAATGATCGTACCTCAGTCTGCACGAGTTGCTGCCACTGGCCTTATTTCATTGATTTAATTGCTGAGTAATATTCCATTGTACATAAGTACCACATCTTCTTTCTCCATTTTTTCCTTCCAAGGACATGTAAGTTGTACCCAAATCGAGGTATTTCTAAACAGAGCAGCCCTAAACTTTGGGGTGCCTGTGTCTTGTCAATTTTTTGGTTTTCCCAAGATATACGCCCATGAGGGGAAGTGCTGTATGTTCTGTAGCTCTGTTTTTTAGAAGTTTTAAGATACAGCATACACTTCTCAAGAGTGGCCGGTGGCAATTTACATCCCGCCGATCAGCATAACAAGGCTCCGTTTTCTCCATGGCCTGTCCTGCATTTCTGGGTTTTACACTTTTTCAGCATGGGCCTTTTGACCAATGCGAAGTGAGACATTTTTGTAATGCTGATTTGCATTGCCCGCTTGTTTAGTTGGCCAAAAGAGCATCTGCGTTTTTTCCAAAATTTATTCAGGAAAGAACGCAGACGCCCTTTTTGGCCAACTGCATCATTGTCGAAGTTCTGCGGAATTTCATGTGCTTTAAAGGCGAGTCCAATCTACCTGTGAAAAACTGTTTCCTGCAATTCTGTCTTGCTTTGAAATCCTCTTCGTTGCCTTACCTCAATACATTTTTAGACGAGAGTTATCATTTATAACTCTGCAGATTTGTGAATTGCCGTGCTCCTGAGCTCCATTTTCCAAATCGCTTTTTTGGGAGCTGGCCGCAAACCCGCAGGATTGCATCAGGCCCTATTCTGGTTCGGGGCGCAGGCTGAGCCTGTGGTTAATTCTTCTTCCTGAATGGAAATAAGGGTTACCTCTGCCTGTCCCAACAGTTACAGCTAGCCTCTCATGGGTTCCCCCTCTTCCCATTCATCCTCAGGAAAAATTACAACCTGTACGGAACAGGAGGTTAAAGGTGCTGATTCTCCAAGTGGGGAGATTGTTAGTAAAGCGGCTGGAATGGCGAACCCGAGCACCAGGAGATGAGGAATGAGGTGCGTTTCAGAAATCTTTCTCGATCACACTGTATACCATCCACCGGGTTTCCCAAGCATTTTTTCTCTATTGGAAGATTCCACTGAACCTGGAGATTTGGGATCCATAGAATGGGTACCACGCAGTATTACTTTAAAGGATCTGCGTTTGCTCACCCAACCTCACCAAAACTCTCAGCCCCAAGAGTGTCCACCCTTATGTCTCTATCAGCTGTGGGTCTACATATGGTCAATCCAGGTGGCATCACAGCCCCTGAACGAATTTTGTAAGAATTTCTCTCTCTTTCACTGTCTTTGTTTCACGGGTTTTTAAAAGTAATTGATTTTTATAATGGGGTTTAGCTGCTTTTCACTGCTGTGTTTCTGCCGCTTTACACCCACTTGACTCACTTACAGAGAGATATCAATACATAGGTTTTAAGATTCTTACTAGTCAGATATATTCTTGGGCGGTGAATAGGGGGTGTTGAGTCCAGTTCACTGAGCAAGGCGTACTTCTTGTCTATTACATATTGGGTATACGGAACGGTATCTGAGGTAATTTTAAACCCTTGTTTTATGCATCACGCCACCTCACCTTTCCAGTTAAGCAGCCATAGTGCGTTTTCTCAACGTGTGACTCTGTTCTGTTTTGTAATTCAGTTCAAGTGTAGCGGTTTTTCCATTCCCTGTATAAGTGATATCATATGATAAGTGTCTTTTTCTGTGTGACTTATTTCACTTAGAATCGTCGTACCTAAATCCACTCATCATGCTGCTACTAGCCTTATGACGTTGATTTCATGGCTGAGTGATATTCCATTGTACATAAGGACCACAGCTTCTTTATCCATTTTTCTCTTTCCGGGGATATTTAATGTGTAAGGAAGTGGAGGTTCTTGTCAACAGAGCAGCCCTAAACTTTGGAGTGCATGTGTCTTGCTGATTTTTAGTTTTCCCAATATATACGCCCATGAGTAGAAGTGCCCTATGCTCTCTAAGCTGTGTTTTGTAGATGTTTCAGGACACACCGTGCACTTCGCCAGAGTGGCTCTTCGCAATTTACATCCTGCCCATCAGCGTAGAAAGGCTCCCATTTCTCCATGGCCTTTCCTGCATTTCTGGTATTGACCCTTTATTCAGCATGGCCCTTTTGAGCGATGGGAAGCGAGACTTCTTTGTAGCGCTGATTTGCCTTTCCAGGTTTCTTGGTTGACCAAAAAGGGCGTATGCGTTTTTTCCTGAATATATTCAGGAAAAAACGCATACGCCCTTTTTGGCCAAGGGCATCATTGTCGAGGTTTTGCCGCTTTCCATGAGCTTTAAAGGCGATTCGAATCTTCCTCCTGAAATCTGTTTCCTGCAATTCTGCTTTGCTTTCAAATCCTCTTCGTTGCCTTCCCTCAATATATTTGTGGACGAGAGTTATCATTTATAACTCTGCAGGTTTGTGAATTGCAGTGCCCCTGATCTCCATTTTTCAACTCGCTCTTTTGGGAGTTGGCCGAAAAACCGCAGGATGGCTTCAGGCCCAATCTGGTTCCGTGGGACAGGCTGAGCCTGTGGTTAATTCTTCTTCCTGATGGAAATTAGAGTGACCTGTGCCTGTCCCAACACCTAGAATTACCCTCTCATGGGTTCCCCCTCTTCCCATTCATCCTCAGGACAAATTGCAACCTGTACGAAACAGGAGGTTAAAGGTGCTGATTCTCCAAGTGGGGAGATTGATAGTAACGCGGCTGGAATGGCAAACCCGAGCAGCAGGAGATGAGGAATGAGGTGCGTTTCAGAAACCTTTCCCGGTCACACTGTATATCATCCACTGGGTTTCCCATTCATTTTTTTGCTCTAAGAAGATTCCCTTGAACCTGGAGATTTGGGACCCATAGAATGGGTACAATGCACTATTACTTTAAAGGGTAGGCGTTTGCTCACCCAACCTCACCAATCCTCTCAGCCCCAAGAGTGTCCAGCCTTATATATAATCCAGCTGTGGGTCTAGATATGGTCGATCCAGGTTGCTTCACTGCCCCTGAACGAAATTTTTACGAATTTCTCTCTCTTTCACTGTATTTTTTGGGTTTTTTTTTGTAATCTATTTTTATAATGGGGTTTAGCTGATTTTCACTGCTGTGTTTATGCCGCTTTACACCCACTTGATTCATTTACAGAGAGATATCAATACATAGGTTTTAAGATTCTTACTTGTCAGATATACTCTTGTGCGGTGAATACGGGGCGTTGAGTCCAGTTCACTGAGCAAGGTGTAGGTGTTGTCTGTTACATATTTGGTTTATGGAACGGTATGTGTGCTAATTTCAAACCCTTGTTTTATGCCTCACCGCACCTCACCTTTCCAGTTAAGCAGCCATCCAGTGTTTTCTAAATGTGTGACTCTGTTCTGTTTTGTAATCAGGTCATGGGTAGCGATTTTTACTTTCCCTCTATAATTGATATCTTATGATAAGTTTCTTTTTCTGTGTGACTTATTTCACTTAGAAACATCGTACCTAAATCCACTCATCATGCTGCTAGTAGCCGTATGACACTGATTTCATGGCTGAGTGATATGCCATTGTACATAAGTACCTCACTTCTTTATCCATTTTTCGCTATCCTGGCATATTTCACGTGTACTGAAGTGGAGGTCCTTGTAAACAGAGCAGTCCTAAGCTTTGGGGTGCCTGTGTCTTGTTGATTTTTCGTTTTCCCATTTTATACGCCCACGAGTGGAAGGGCCCTAGGCTCTCTAGCTGTGTTTTTTAGATGTTTTAGGAAACACCATGCACTTCTCCAGAGTGGCCGTTGGCAATTTACATCCCGCCCATCAGCTTAACAAGGCTCCCTTTTCTACCTGGCCTGTCCTGCACTTCTGGTTTTTACACTTTTTTGGATGGCTTTTGGACGGATGGGAAGCGAGACTTATTTGTAGTGCTGATTTGCCTTTCTGGCTTGCTTGGTTGGCCAAAAAGGGCCTATGTGTTTTTTCCTGAATATATTCAGGAAAAAACGCATAGGCCCTTTTTGGCCAAGTGCATCATTGTTGACGTTTTGCCGCTTTTCATGTGCTCTAACGTCGATTCCTATCTACCTTCTGAAATCTGCGGGCTTGTCCCCGCACATTCTTCTCTAATATACAACCTCGGAACACTATCTCCAGGAAGACTCTGTTGCCCTAGTAACAAGGGTTGAGAACGTAATAATGCTGCCGCCTTGTGGCTGTTTCTCACAACAGCAGCTTTAAACCCAGTGCTAATGGTTGCTTAATAGTCACAAGGACTGCAGGGCTGTAAATGACACCTCCCCTCAAAAAATGCCCTGGAGTAGGGAATAGGCAAGAAAATTCAACACATGACAAATTTTTCAAGAAGTCAGTATGAAGAGAGGAGTTGTACTCACTCTTTAAAAAAAAAAGAGGAAAAGAAAAAAAGGACAAGCCTAAAGCTCAGTATAAGGAATTATTAGCCACATGCAAATCCAACCTCCAAAAAGGTTTCAGCTCACACCAGTCAAATGACCATCAGCAAAACGTCTACAAACTATAAATGCTGAAGGGGTTTTAGAGAACTTTGTACCTTCTAGCAGCTGGTGGGATGTAAAGTGGTAACAGCACTATCGAAAACTGAATGGAGCTGCTTTAAAAGGTAAAAATTGAGCTACCAGATGATGTAGCAGGGCACCTTTTGGTCCTATAATCTAAGACCACCAGAATCGGAAAGACAGAGGCAGGCAAATGTGCACTGCAGCAATATTGGAATAGCCAAGACATGGAAGCAAAAAAAAGGTCCATAAACAGATGAATTGACAAAGAAGAAGGGGTATATGTACAGAATGGAATAGTAGCCTCGGGAAAAAAATGAAGACTGCCATTTTCAAGACTACAAATGAGCCTAGAAATAATCATATTAGGTAAAGTAAGTCAAAAGGGAATGACAAATATCCTATGATATCATTTATACAAGTTATCCTAAGATTGCTACCAATGAACATACCTCCACAGAAAAAGACACTCACAGACTTATAAAACAAACTAATGGTTAACCAAAATGAAAGGTGGAAGGATGGAAAAATTAGGATTATGGGGCTAACCTAAATAGGCTAATGTATGTTAAATGTATATAAACACTTAACATATAAACTATATAAATTTCTTGCAATTCTGCCTTGCTTTCAAATCCTCTTCGTTGCCTTCCTTCAATATATTTGTGGACGAGAGTCATCATTTATAAGTCCGCAGGTTTGTGAATTGCAGTGCCCCTGAGCTCCATTTTTCAACTCGCTTTCTTGGGCGCTGGCCGCAAAACCGCAGGATTGCTTAAGGCCCTAGTCTGGTTCCGTGGGGCAGGCTGAGCCTGTGGTTAATTCTTCTTCCTGATGGGAAATTAGAGTGGCCTGTGCCTGTCCCAACACCTAGCGCTAGTTTCTCATTGTTTCCCCCTCTTCCCGATCATCCTCAGGACAAACTGCAACCTGTACGGAAAAGGAGCTTAAAGGTGCTGATTCTCCAAGAGGGAGATTGCTAGCTAGTAAAGCGGCTGGAATGGCGAACCCGAGCACAAGGAGATGAGAAATGAGGTGCGTTTTGGAAACCTTTCCCGATCACACGGTGTACCATCTTCTGGGTTTCTCATGAATGTTTTCGATGTAGGAAGATGCCCTTGAACCTGGAGATTTGGGACCCATGGGATGGGTACCACGCAGTATTACTTTATAGGGTCTGCGTTTGCTCACCCAACCTCACCAAACCTCTCAGCCCCAAGAGTGTCCACCCTTATGTCTCAATCAGCTGTGGGTCTAGATATGGTCAATCCTGGTGGCATCAAAGCCCCTGAACGAATTTTGTAAGAATTTCTCTCTCTTTCACTGTCTTTGTTTCACGGGTTTTTAAAAGTAATTGATTTTTATAATGGGGTTTACCTGCTTTTCACTGCTGTGATTTTGCCGCTTTACACCCACTTGACTCACTTACAGAGAGATATCAATGCATAGGTTTCAAGATTCTTACTAGTCAGATATATTCTTGGGCGGTGAATAGGGGGTGTGGAGTCCAATTCATTGAGGAAGGAGTAGGGCTTGTCTATTACATATTGGGTTTATGGAACGATATCTGAGCTAATTTGAAACCCTTGTTGTATGCATCACCCCACCTCACCTTTCCCATTAAGCAGCCATAGTGTGTTTTCTAAACGTGTGACTCTATTCTGTTTTGTAATTCAGTTCAAGGGTAGCGGTTTTTACATTCCCTCTATAAGTCATATCTTATGATAAGTGTCTTTTCCTGTGTGACTTATTTCACTTAGAATCGTCGTACCTAAATCCACTCATCATGCTGCTACTAGCCTTATGACGTTGATTTCATGGCTGAGTGATATTCCATTGTACATAAGGACCACAACTTCTTTATCCATTTTTCTCTTTCCTGGGATATTTAAGGTGTAACCAAGTGGAGGTTCTTGTCAACAGAGCAGCCCTAAATTTTGGGGTGCCTGTGTCTTGCTGATTTTTAGTTTTCCCAATTTATACGCCCATGAGTGGATGTGCCCTATGCTCCCTAAGCTGAGTTTTGTAGATGTTTCAGGACACACCGTGCACTTCTCCAGAGTGGCTGTTGGCAATTTACATCCCGCCCATCAGCGTAGCCAGGCTCCCGTTTCTCCATGGCCTGTCCTGCATTTCTGGTTTTGACACTTTATTCAGCATGGCCCTTTTGACCGATGGGAAGCGAGACTTCTTTGTAGCGCTGATTTGCCTTTCCAGGTTGCTTGGTTGGCCAAAAAGGGCGTATGCGTTTTTTCCTGAATATATTCAGGAAAAAACGCATACGCCCTTTTTGGCCAAGGGCATCATTGTCGAGGTTTTGCCGCCTTTCCTGTGCTTTAAAGGCGATTCGAATATCCCTCCTGAAATCTGTTTCCTGCAATTCTGCCTTGCTTTCAAATCCTCTTCGTTTCCTTCCATCAATATATTTGTGGACGAGAGTCATCATTTATAAGTCTGCAGGTTTGTGAATTGCAGTGCCCCTGAGCGCCATTTTTCAACTCGCTTTCTTGGGCGCTGGCCGCAAAAGCGCAGGATTGCTTCAGGCCCTATTCTGGTCCCATGCGGCATGCTGAGCCTGTGGTTAATTCTTCTTCTTGAGGGGAAAATAGAGTGACCTGTGCCTGTCCCAACACCTAGAGCTAGTCTCTCATTGGTTCCCCCTCTTCCCGTTCATCCTCAGGACAAATTGCAACCTGTACGGAACAGGAGGTTAAAGGTGCTGATTCTCCAAGGAGGGAGATTGCTAGTAAAGCGGCTGGAATGGCGAACCCAAGCACAAGGAGATGAGAAATGAGGTGCGTTTTAGAAACCTTTCCCGATCACACGGTGTACCATCTTCTGGGTTTCTCATGAATGTTTTCGATGTAGGAAGATGCCCTTGAACCTGGAGATTTGGGACCCATGGGATGGGTACCACGCAGTATTACTTTATAGGGTCTGCGTTTGCTCACCCAACCTCACCAAACCTCTCAGCCCCAAGAGTGTCCACCCTTATGTCTCAATCAGCTGTGGGTCTAGATGTGGTCAATCCAGGTGGCATCACAGCCCCTGAACGACTTTTTAAGAATTTCTCTCTCTTTCACTGTCTTTGTTTCACGGGTTTTTAAAAGTAATTGATATTTATAATGGGGTTTACCTGCTTTTCACTCCTGTGTTTTTGCCGCTTTACACCCACTTGACTCACTTACAGAGAGATATCAATGCATAGGTTTTAAGATTCTTACTATTCAGATATATTCGTGGGCGGTGAATAGGGGGTGTTGAGTCCAATTCATTGAGCAAGGAGTAGGTCTTGTCTATTACATATTGGGTTTATGGAACGGTATCTCAGATAATTTGAAACCCTTGTTTTATGAATCACCCCACCTCACCTTTCCCGTTAAGCAGCCATAGTGTGTTTTCTAAACGTGTGACTCTATTCTGTTTTGTAATTCAGTTCAAGGGTAGCGGTTTTTACATTCCCTCTATAAGTCATATCTTATGATAAGTGTCTTTTCCTGTGTGACTTATTTCACTTAGAATCGTCGTACCTAAATCCACTCATCATGCTGCTACTAGCCTTATGACGTTGATTTCATGGCTGAGTGATATTCCATTGTACATAAGGACCACAACTTCTTTATCCATTTTTCTCTTTCCTGGGATATTTAAGGTGTAACCAAGTGGAGGTTCTTGTCAACAGAGCAGCCCTAAATTTTGGGGTGCCTGTGTCTTGCTGATTTTTAGTTTTCCCAATTTATACGCCCATGAGTGGATGTGCCCTATGCTCCCTAAGCTGAGTTTTGTAGATGTTTCAGGACACACCGTGCACTTCTCCAGAGTGGCTGTTGGCAATTTACATCCCGCCCATCAGCGTAGCCAGGCTCCCGTTTCTCCATGGCCTGTCCTGCATTTCTGGTTTTGACACTTTATTCAGCATGGCCCTTTTGACCGATGGGAAGCGAGACTTCTTTGTAGCGCTGATTTGCCTTTCCAGGTTGCTTGGTTGGCCAAAAAGGGCGTATGCGTTTTTTCCTGAATATATTCAGGAAAAAACGCATACGCCCTTTTTGGCCAAGGGCATCATTGTCGAGGTTTTGCCGCCTTTCCTGTGCTTTAAAGGCGATTCGAATATCCCTCCTGAAATCTGTTTCCTGCAATTCTGCCTTGCTTTCAAATCCTCTTCGTTTCCTTCCATCAATATATTTGTGGACGAGAGTCATCATTTATAAGTCTGCAGGTTTGTGAATTGCAGTGCCCCTGAGCGCCATTTTTCAACTCGCTTTCTTGGGCGCTGGCCGCAAAAGCGCAGGATTGCTTCAGGCCCTATTCTGGTCCCATGCGGCATGCTGAGCCTGTGGTTAATTCTTCTTCTTGAGGGGAAAATAGAGTGACCTGTGCCTGTCCCAACACCTAGAGCTAGTCTCTCATTGGTTCCCCCTCTTCCCGTTCATCCTCAGGACAAATTGCAACCTGTACGGAACAGGAGGTTAAAGGTGCTGATTCTCCAAGGAGGGAGATTGCTAGTAAAGCGGCTGGAATGGCGAACCCAAGCACAAGGAGATGAGAAATGAGGTGCGTTTTAGAAACCTTTCCCGATCACACGGTGTACCATCTTCTGGGTTTCTCATGAATGTTTTCGATGTAGGAAGATGCCCTTGAACCTGGAGATTTGGGACCCATGGGATGGGTACCACGCAGTATTACTTTATAGGGTCTGCGTTTGCTCACCCAACCTCACCAAACCTCTCAGCCCCAAGAGTGTCCACCCTTATGTCTCAATCAGCTGTGGGTCTAGATGTGGTCAATCCAGGTGGCATCACAGCCCCTGAACGACTTTTTAAGAATTTCTCTCTCTTTCACTGTCTTTGTTTCACGGGTTTTTAAAAGTAATTGATATTTATAATGGGGTTTACCTGCTTTTCACTCCTGTGTTTTTGCCGCTTTACACCCACTTGACTCACTTACAGAGAGATATCAATGCATAGGTTTTAAGATTCTTACTATTCAGATATATTCGTGGGCGGTGAATAGGGGGTGTTGAGTCCAATTCATTGAGCAAGGAGTAGGTCTTGTCTATTACATATTGGGTTTATGGAACGGTATCTCAGATAATTTGAAACCCTTGTTTTATGAATCACCCCACCTCACCTTTCCCGTTAAGCAGCCATAGTGTGTTTTCTAAACGTGTGACTCTATTCTGTTTTGTAATTCAGTTCAAGGGTAGCGGTTTTTACATTCCCTCTATAAGTCATATCTTATGATAAGTGTCTTTTTCTGTGTGACTTATTTCACTTAGAATCGTCGTACCTAAATCCACTCATCATGCTGCTACTAGCCTTATGACGTTGATTTCATGGCTGAGTGATATTCCATTGTACATAAGGACCACAACTTCTTTATCCATTTTTCTCTTTCCTGGGATATTTAAGGTGTAACCAAGTGGAGGTTCTTGTCAACAGAGCAGCCCTAAATTTTGGGGTGCCTGTGTCTTGCTGATTTTTAGTTTTCCCAATTTATACGCCCATGAGTGGATGTGCCCTATGCTCCCTAAGCTGAGTTTTGTAGATGTTTCAGGACACACCGTGCACTTCTCCAGAGTGGCTGTTGGCAATTTACATCCCGCCCATCAGCGTAGCCAGGCTCCCGTTTCTCCATGGCCTGTCCTGCATTTCTGGTTTTGACACTTTATTCAGCATGGCCCTTTTGACCGATGGGAAGCGAGACTTCTTTGTAGCGCTGATTTGCCTTTCCAGGTTGCTTGGTTGGCCAAAAAGGGCGTATGCGTTTTTTCCTGAATATATTCAGGAAAAAACGCATACGCCCTTTTTGGCCAAGGGCATCATTGTCGAGGTTTTGCCGCCTTTCCTGTGCTTTAAAGGCGATTCGAATCTCCCTCCTGAAATCTGTTTCCTGCAATTCTGCCTTGCTTTCAAATCCTCTTCGTTTCCTTCCATCAATATATTTGTGGACGAGAGTCATCATTTATAAGTCTGCAGGTTTGTGAATTGCAGTGCCCCTGAGCGCCATTTTTCAACTCGCTTTCTTGGGCGCTGGCCGCAAAAGCGCAGGATTGCTTCAGGCCCTATTCAGGTCCCAGGCGGCATGCTGAGCCTGTGGTTAATTCTTCTTCTTGAGGGGAAAATAGAGTGACCTCTGCCTGTCCCAACACCTAGAGCTAGTCTCTCATTGGTTCCCCCTCTTCCCGTTCATCCTCAGGACAAATTGCAACCTGTACGGAACAGGAGGTTAAAGGTGCTGATTCTCCAAGGAGGGAGATTGCTAGTAAAGCGGCTGGATTGGCGAACCCAAGCACAAGGAGATGAGAAATGAGGTGCGTTTTAGAAACCTTTCCCGATCACACGGTGTACCATCTTCTGGGTTTCTCATGAATGTTTTCGATGTAGGAAGATGCCCTTGAACCTGGAGATTTGGGACCCATGGGATGGGTACCACGCAGTATTACTTTATAGGGTCTGCGTTTGCTCACCCAACCTCACCAAACCTCTCAGCCCCAAGAGTGTCCACCCTTATGTCTCAATCAGCTGTGGGTCTAGATGTGGCCAATCCAGGTGGCATCACAGCCCCTGAACGACTTTTTAAGAATTTCTCTCTCTTTCACTGTCTTTGTTTCACGGGTTTTTAAAAGTAATTGATATTTATAATGGGGTTTACCTGCTTTTCACTCCTGTGTTTTTGCCGCTTTACACCCACTTGACTCACTTACAGAGAGATATCAATGCATAGGTTTTAAGATTCTTACTATTCAGATATATTCGTGGGCGGTGAATAGGGGGTGTTGAGTCCAATTCATTGAGCAAGGAGTAGGTCTTGTCTATTACATATTGGGTTTATGGAACGGTATCTCAGATAATTTGAAACCCTTGTTTTATGAATCACCCCACCTCACCTTTCCCGTTAAGCAGCCATAGTGTGTTTTCTAAACGTGTGACTCTATTCTGTTTTGTAATTCAGTTCAAGGGTAGCGGTTTTTACATTCCCTCTATAAGTCATATCTTATGATAAGTGTCTTTTTCTGTGTGACTTATTTCACTTAGAATCGTCGTACCTAAATCCACTCATCATGCTGCTACTAGCCTTATGACGTTGATTTCATGGCTGAGTGATATTCCATTGTACATAAGGACCACAACTTCTTTATCCATTTTTCTCTTTCCTGGGATATTTAAGGTGTAACCAAGTGGAGGTTCTTGTCAACAGAGCAGACCTAAATTTTGGGGTGCCTGTGTCTTGCTGATTTTTAGTTTTCCCAATTTATACGCCCATGAGTGGATGTGCCCTATGCTCCCTAAGCTGAGTTTTGTAGATGTTTCAGGACACACCGTGCACTTCTCCAGAGTGGCTGTTGGCAATTTACATCCCGCCCATCAGCGTAGCCAGGCTCCCGTTTCTCCATGGCCTGTCCTGCATTTCTGGTTTTGACACTTTATTCAGCATGGCCCTTTTGACCGATGGGAAGCGAGACTTCTTTGTAGCGCTGATTTGCCTTTCCAGGTTGCTTGGTTGGCCAAAAAGGGCGTATGCGTTTTTTCCTGAATATATTCAGGAAAAAACGCATACGCCCTTTTTGGCCAAGGGCATCATTGTCGAGGTTTTGCCGCCTTTCCTGTGCTTTAAACGCGATTCGAATCTCCCTCCTGAAATCTGTTTCCTGCAATTCTGCCTTGCTTTCAAATCCTCTTCGTTTCCTTCCATCAATATATTTGTGGACGAGAGTCATCATTTATAAGTCTGCAGGTTTGTGAATTGCAGTGCCCCTGAGCGCCATTTTTCAACTCGCTTTCTTGGGCGCTGGCCGCAAAAGCGCAGGATTGCTTCAGGCCCTATTCTGGTCCCATGCGGCATGCTGAGCCTGTGGTTAATTCTTCTTCTTGAGGGGAAAATAGAGTGACCTGTGCCTGTCCCAACACCTAGAGCTAGTCTCTCATTGGTTCCCCCTCTTCCCGTTCATCCTCAGGACAAATTGCAACCTGTACGGAACAGGAGGTTAAAGGTGCTGATTCTCCAAGGAGGGAGATTGCTAGTAAAGCGGCTGGAATGGCGAACCCAAGCACAAGGAGATGAGAAATGAGGTGCGTTTTAGAAACCTTTCCCGATCACACGGTGTACCATCTTCTGGGTTTCTCATGAATGTTTTCGATGTAGGAAGATGCCCTTGAACCTGGAGATTTGGGACCCATGGGATGGGTACCACGCAGTATTACTTTATAGGGTCTGCGTTTGCTCACCCAACCTCACCAAACCTCTCAGCCCCAAGAGTGTCCACCCTTATGTCTCAATCAGCTGTGGGTCTAGATGTGGTCAATCCAGGTGGCATCACAGCCCCTGAACGACTTTTTAAGAATTTCTCTCTCTTTCACTGTCTTTGTTTCACGGGTTTTTAAAAGTAATTGATATTTATAATGGGGTTTACCTGCTTTTCACTCCTGTGTTTTTGCCGCTTTACACCCACTTGACTCACTTACAGAGAGATATCAATGCATAGGTTTTAAGATTCTTACTATTCAGATATATTCGTGGGCGGTGAATAGGGGGTGTTGAGTCCAATTCATTGAGCAAGGAGTAGGTCTTGTCTATTACATATTGGGTTTATGGAACGGTATCTCAGATAATTTGAAACCCTTGTTTTATGAATCACCCCACCTCACCTTTCCCGTTAAGCAGCCATAGTGTGTTTTCTAAACGTGTGACTCTATTCTGTTTTGTAATTCAGTTCAAGGGTAGCGGTTTTTACATTCCCTCTATAAGTCATATCTTATGATAAGTGTCTTTTCCTGTGTGACTTATTTCACTTAGAATCGTCGTACCTAAATCCACTCATCATGCTGCTACTAGCCTTATGACGTTGATTTCATGGCTGAGTGATATTCCATTGTACATAAGGACCACAACTTCTTTATCCATTTTTCTCTTTCCTGGGATATTTAAGGTGTAACCAAGTGGAGGTTCTTGTCAACAGAGCAGCCCTAAATTTTGGGGTGCCTGTGTCTTGCTGATTTTTAGTTTTCCCAATTTATACGCCCATGAGTGGATGTGCCCTATGCTCCCTAAGCTGAGTTTTGTAGATGTTTCAGGACACACCGTGCACTTCTCCAGAGTGGCTGTTGGCAATTTACATCCCGCCCATCAGCGTAGCCAGGCTCCCGTTTCTCCATGGCCTGTCCTGCATTTCTGGTTTTGACACTTTATTCAGCATGGCCCTTTTGACCGATGGGAAGCGAGACTTCTTTGTAGCGCTGATTTGCCTTTCCAGGTTGCTTGGTTGGCCAAAAAGGGCGTATGCGTTTTTTCCTGAATATATTCAGGAAAAAACGCATACGCCCTTTTTGGCCAAGGGCATCATTGTCGAGGTTTTGCCGCCTTTCCTGTGCTTTAAAGGCGATTCGAATCTCCCTCCTGAAATCTGTTTCCTGCAATTCTGCCTTGCTTTCAAATCCTCTTCGTTTCCTTCCATCAATATATTTGTGGACGAGAGTCATCATTTATAAGTCTGCAGGTTTGTGAATTGCAGTGCCCCTGAGCGCCATTTTTCAACTCGCTTTCTTGGGCGCTGGCCGCAAAAGCGCAGGATTGCTTCAGGCCCTATTCTGGTCCCATGCGGCATGCTGAGCCTGTGGTTAATTCTTCTTCTTGAGGGGAAAATAGAGTGACCTGTGCCTGTCCCAACACCTAGAGCTAGTCTCTCATTGGTTCCCCCTCTTCCCGTTCATCCTCAGGACAAATTGCAACCTGTACGGAACAGGAGGTTAAAGGTGCTGATTCTCCAAGGAGGGAGATTGCTAGTAAAGCGGCTGGAATGGCGAACCCAAGCACAAGGAGATGAGAAATGAGGTGCGTTTTAGAAACCTTTCCCGATCACACGGTGTACCATCTTCTGGGTTTCTCATGAATGTTTTCGATGTAGGAAGATGCCCTTGAACCTGGAGATTTGGGACCCATGGGATGGGTACCACGCAGTATTACTTTATAGGGTCTGCGTTTGCTCACCCAACCTCACCAAACCTCTCAGCCCCAAGAGTGTCCACCCTTATGTCTCAATCAGCTGTGGGTCTAGATGTGGTCAATCCAGGTGGCATCACAGCCCCTGAACGACTTTTTAAGAATTTCTCTCTCTTTCACTGTCTTTGTTTCACGGGTTTTTAAAAGTAATTGATATTTATAATGGGGTTTACCTGCTTTTCACTCCTGTGTTTTTGCCGCTTTACACCCACTTGACTCACTTACAGAGAGATATCAATGCATAGGTTTTAAGATTCTTACTATTCAGATATATTCGTGGGCGGTGAATAGGGGGTGTTGAGTCCAATTCATTGAGCAAGGAGTAGGTCTTGTCTATTACATATTGGGTTTATGGAACGGTATCTCAGATAATTTGAAACCCTTGTTTTATGAATCACCCCACCTCACCTTTCCCGTTAAGCAGCCATAGTGTGTTTTCTAAACGTGTGACTCTATTCTGTTTTGTAATTCAGTTCAAGGGTAGCGGTTTTTACATTCCCTCTATAAGTCATATCTTATGATAAGTGTCTTTTTCTGTGTGACTTATTTCACTTAGAATCGTCGTACCTAAATCCACTCATCATGCTGCTACTAGCCTTATGACGTTGATTTCATGGCTGAGTGATATTCCATTGTACATAAGGACCACAACTTCTTTATCCATTTTTCTCTTTCCTGGGATATTTAAGGTGTAACCAAGTGGAGGTTCTTGTCAACAGAGCAGCCCTAAATTTTGGGGTGCCTGTGTCTTGCTGATTTTTAGTTTTCCCAATTTATACGCCCATGAGTGGATGTGCCCTATGCTCCCTAAGCTGAGTTTTGTAGATGTTTCAGGACACACCGTGCACTTCTCCAGAGTGGCTGTTGGCAATTTACATCCCGCCCATCAGCGTAGCCAGGCTCCCGTTTCTCCATGGCCTGTCCTGCATTTCTGGTTTTGACACTTTATTCAGCATGGCCCTTTTGACCGATGGGAAGCGAGACTTCTTTGTAGCGCTGATTTGCCTTTCCAGGTTGCTTGGTTGGCCAAAAAGGGCGTATGCGTTTTTTCCTGAATATATTCAGGAAAAAACGCATACGCCCTTTTTGGCCAAGGGCATCATTGTCGAGGTTTTGCCGCCTTTCCTGTGCTTTAAAGGCGATTCGAATCTCCCTCCTGAAATCTGTTTCCTGCAATTCTGCCTTGCTTTCAAATCCTCTTCGTTTCCTTCCATCAATATATTTGTGGACGAGAGTCATCATTTATAAGTCTGCAGGTTTGTGAATTGCAGTGCCCCTGAGCGCCATTTTTCAACTCGCTTTCTTGGGCGCTGGCCGCAAAAGCGCAGGATTGCTTCAGGCCCTATTCAGGTCCCAGGCGGCATGCTGAGCCTGTGGTTAATTCTTCTTCTTGAGGGGAAAATAGAGTGACCTCTGCCTGTCCCAACACCTAGAGCTAGTCTCTCATTGGTTCCCCCTCTTCCCGTTCATCCTCAGGACAAATTGCAACCTGTACGGAACAGGAGGTTAAAGGTGCTGATTCTCCAAGGAGGGAGATTGCTAGTAAAGCGGCTGGAATGGCGAACCCAAGCACAAGGAGATGAGAAATGAGGTGCGTTTTAGAAACCTTTCCCGATCACACGGTGTACCATCTTCTGGGTTTCTCATGAATGTTTTCGATGTAGGAAGATGCCCTTGAACCTGGAGATTTGGGACCCATGGGATGGGTACCACGCAGTATTACTTTATAGGGTCTGCGTTTGCTCACCCAACCTCACCAAACCTCTCAGCCCCAAGAGTGTCCACCCTTATGTCTCAATCAGCTGTGGGTCTAGATGTGGTCAATCCAGGTGGCATCACAGCCCCTGAACGACTTTTTAAGAATTTCTCTCTCTTTCACTGTCTTTGTTTCACGGGTTTTTAAAAGTAATTGATATTTATAATGGGGTTTACCTGCTTTTCACTCCTGTGTTTTTGCCGCTTTACACCCACTTGACTCACTTACAGAGAGATATCAATGCATAGGTTTTAAGATTCTTACTATTCAGATATATTCGTGGGCGGTGAATAGGGGGTGTTGAGTCCAATTCATTGAGCAAGGAGTAGGTCTTGTCTATTACATATTGGGTTTATGGAACGGTATCTCAGATAATTTGAAACCCTTGTTTTATGAATCACCCCACCTCACCTTTCCCGTTAAGCAGCCATAGTGTGTTTTCTAAACGTGTGACTCTATTCTGTTTTGTAATTCAGTTCAAGGGTAGCGGTTTTTACATTCCCTCTATAAGTCATATCTTATGATAAGTGTCTTTTTCTGTGTGACTTATTTCACTTAGAATCGTCGTACCTAAATCCACTCATCATGCTGCTACTAGCCTTATGACGTTGATTTCATGGCTGAGTGATATTCCATTGTACATAAGGACCACAACTTCTTTATCCATTTTTCTCTTTCCTGGGATATTTAAGGTGTAACCAAGTGGAGGTTCTTGTCAACAGAGCAGCCCTAAATTTTGGGGTGCCTGTGTCTTGCTGATTTTTAGTTTTCCCAATTTATACGCCCATGAGTGGATGTGCCCTATGCTCCCTAAGCTGAGTTTTGTAGATGTTTCAGGACACACCGTGCACTTCTCCAGAGTGGCTGTTGGCAATTTACATCCCGCCCATCAGCGTAGCCAGGCTCCCGTTTCTCCATGGCCTGTCCTGCATTTCTGGTTTTGACACTTTATTCAGCATGGCCCTTTTGACCGATGGGAAGCGAGACTTCTTTGTAGCGCTGATTTGCCTTTCCAGGTTGCTTGGTTGGCCAAAAAGGGCGTATGCGTTTTTTCCTGAATATATTCAGGAAAAAACGCATACGCCCTTTTTGGCCAAGGGCATCATTGTCGAGGTTTTGCCGCCTTTCCTGTGCTTTAAAGGCGATTCGAATCTCCCTCCTGAAATCTGTTTCCTGCAATTCTGCCTTGCTTTCAAATCCTCTTCGTTTCCTTCCATCAATATATTTGTGGACGAGAGTCATCATTTATAAGTCTGCAGGTTTGTGAATTGCAGTGCCCCTGAGCGCCATTTTTCAACTCGCTTTCTTGGGCGCTGGCCGCAAAAGCGCAGGATTGCTTCAGGCCCTATTCAGGTCCCAGGCGGCATGCTGAGCCTGTGGTTAATTCTTCTTCTTGAGGGGAAAATAGAGTGACCTCTGCCTGTCCCAACACCTAGAGCTAGTCTCTCATTGGTTCCCCCTCTTCCCGTTCATCCTCAGGACAAATTGCAACCTGTACGGAACAGGAGGTTAAAGGTGCTGATTCTCCAAGGAGGGAGATTGCTAGTAAAGCGGCTGGAATGGCGAACCCAAGCACAAGGAGATGAGAAATGAGGTGCGTTTTAGAAACCTTTCCCGATCACACGGTGTACCATCTTCTGGGTTTCTCATGCATGTTTTCGATGTAGGAAGATGCCCTTGAACCTGGAGATTTGGGACCCATGGGATGGGTACCACGCAGTATTACTTTATAGGGTCTGCGTTTGCTCACCCAACCTCACCAAACCTCTCAGCCCCAAGAGTGTCCACCCTTATGTCTCAATCAGCTGTGGGTCTAGATGTGGTCAATCCAGGTGGCATCACAGCCCCTGAACGACTTTTTAAGAATTTCTCTCTCTTTCACTGTCTTTGTTTCACGGGTTTTTAAAAGTAATTGATATTTATAATGGGGTTTACCTGCTTTTCACTCCTGTGTTTTTGCCGCTTTACACCCACTTGACTCACTTACAGAGAGATATCAATGCATAGGGTTTAAGATTCTTACTATTCAGATATATTCTAGGGCGGTGAAAAGGGGGTGCTGAGTCCAATTCCTTGAGCAAGGAGTAGGGCTTGTCTATTACATATTGGTTTTATGGAACGGTATCTGAGCTAATTTGAAACCCTTGTTGTATGCATCACCCCACCTCACCTTTCCCTTTAAGCAGCCATAGTGTGTTTTCTAAACGTGTGATTCTATTCTGTTTTGTAATTCAGTTCAAGGGTAGCGGTTTTTACATTCCCTCTATAAGTCATATCTTATGATAAGTGTCTTTTTCTGTGTGACTTATTTCACTTAGAATCGTCGTACCTAAATCCACTCATCATGCTGCTACTAGCCTTATGACGTTGATTTCATGGCTGAGTGATATTCCATTGTACATAAGGACCACAACTTCTTTATCCATTTTTCTCTTTCCTGGGATATTTAAGGTGTAACGAAGTGGAGATTCTTGTCAACAGAGCAGCCCTAAACTTTGGGGTGCCTGTGTCTTGCTGATTTTTACTTTTCCCAATTTATACGCCCATGAGTGCATGTGCCCTATGCTCCCTAAGCTGAGTTTTGTAGATGTTTCAGGACACACCGTGCACTTCTCCAGAGTGGCTGTTGGCAATTTACATCCCGCCCATCAGCGTAGCCAGGCTCCCGTTTCTCCATGGCCTGTCCTGCATTTCTGGTTTTGACACTTTATTCAGCATGGCCCTTTTGACCGATGGGAAGCGAGACTTCTTTGTAGCGCTGATTTGCCTTTCCAGGTTGCTTGGTTGGCCAAAAAGGGCGTATGCGTTTTTTCCTGAATATATTCAGGAAAAAACGCATACGCCCTTTTTGGCCAAGGGCATCATTGTCGAGGTTTTGCCGCCTTTCCTGTGCTTTAAAGGCGATTCGAATCTCCCTCCTGAAATCTGTTTCCTGCAATTCTGCCTTGCTTTCAAATCCTCTTCGTTTCCTTCCATCAATATATTTGTGGACGAGAGTCATCATTTATAAGTCTGCAGGTTTGTGAATTGCAGTGCCCCTGAGCGCCATTTTTCAACTCGCTTTCTTGGGCGCTGGCCGCAAAAGTGCAGGATTGCTTCAGGCCCTATTCAGGTCCCAGGCGGCATGCTGAGCCTGTGGTTAATTCTTCTTCTTGAGGGGAAAATAGAGTGACCTGTGCCTGTCCCAACACCTAGAGCTAGTCTCTCATTGGTTCCCCCTCTTCCCGTTCATCCTCAGGACAAATTGCAACCTGTACGGAACAGGAGGTTAAAGGTGCTGATTCTCCAAGGAGGGAGATTGCTAGTAAAGCGGCTGGAATGGCGAACCCAAGCACAAGGAGATGAGAAATGAGGTGCGTTTTAGAAACCTTTCCCGATCACACGGTGTACCATCTTCTGGGTTTCTCATGAATGTTTTCGATGTAGGAAGATGCCCTTGAACCTGGAGATTTGGGACCCATGGGATGGGTACCACGCAGTATTACTTTATAGGGTCTGCGTTTGCTCACCCAACCTCACCAAACCTCTCAGCCCCAAGAGTGTCCACCCTTATGTCTCAATCAGCTGTGGGTCTAGATGTGGTCAATCCAGGTGGCATCACAGCCCCTGAACGACTTTTTAAGAATTTCTCTCTCTTTCACTGTCTTTGTTTCACGGGTTTTTAAAAGTAATTGATATTTATAATGGGGTTTACCTGCTTTTCACTCCTGTGTTTTTGCCGCTTTACACCCACTTGACTCACTTACAGAGAGATATCAATGCATAGGTTTTAAGATTCTTACTATTCAGATATATTCGTGGGCGGTGAATAGGGGGTGTTGAGTCCAATTCATTGAGCAAGGAGTAGGTCTTGTCTATTACATATTGGGTTTATGGAACGGTATCTCAGATAATTTGAAACCCTTGTTTTATGAATCACCCCACCTCACCTTTCCCGTTAAGCAGCCATAGTGTGTTTTCTAAACGTGTGACTCTATTCTGTTTTGTAATTCAGTTCAAGGGTAGCGGTTTTTACATTCCCTCTATAAGTCATATCTTATGATAAGTGTCTTTTTCTGTGTGACTTATTTCACTTAGAATCGTCGTACCTAAATCCACTCATCATGCTGCTACTAGCCTTATGACGTTGATTTCATGGCTGAGTGATATTCCATTGTACATAAGGACCACAACTTCTTTATCCATTTTTCTCTTTCCTGGGATATTTAAGGTGTAACCAAGTGGAGGTTCTTGTCAACAGAGCAGACCTAAATTTTGGGGTGCCTGTGTCTTGCTGATTTTTAAATTTCCCAATTTATACGCCCATGAGTGGATGTGCCCTATGCTCCCTAAGCTGAGTTTTGTAGATGTTTCAGGACACACCGTGCACTTCTCCAGAGTGGCTGTTGGCAATTTACATCCCGCCCATCAGCGTAGCCAGGCTCCCGTTTCTCCATGGCCTGTCCTGCATTTCTGGTTTTGACACTTTATTCAGCATGGCCCTTTTGACCGATGGGAAGCGAGACTTCTTTGTAGCGCTGATTTGCCTTTCCAGGTTGCTTGGTTGGCCAAAAAGGGCGTATGCGTTTTTTCCTGAATATATTCAGGAAAAAACGCATACGCCCTTTTTGGCCAAGGGCATCATTGTCGAGGTTTTGCCGCTTTTCCTGTGCTTTAAAGGCGATTCGAATCTCCCTCCTGAAATCTGTTTCCTGCAATTCTGCCTTGCTTTCAAATCCTCTTCGTTTCCTTCCATCAATATATTTGTGGACGAGAGTCATCATTTATAAGTCTGCAGGTTTGTGAATTGCAGTGCCCCTGAGCGCCATTTTTCAACTCGCTTTCTTGGGCGCTGGCCGCAAAAGCGCAGGATTGCTTCAGGCCCTATTCTGGTCCCAGGCGGCAGGCTGAGCCTGTGGTTAATTCTTCTTCCTGTTGGGAAAATAGAGTGACCTCTGCCTATCCCAACACCTAGAGATAGTCTCTCATTGGTTCCCCCTCTTCCCTTTCATCCTCAGGACAAATTGCAAGCTGTACGGAACAGGAGGTTAAAGGTGCTGATTCTCCAAGGAGGGAGATTGCTAGTAAAGCGGCTGGAATGGCGAACCGGAGCACAAGGAGATGAGAAATGAGGTGCGTTTTAGAAACCTTTCCCGATCACACGGTGTACCATCTTCTGGGTTTCTCATGCATGTTTTCGATGTAGGAAGATGCCCTTGAACCTGGAGATTTGGGACCCATGGGATGGGTACCACGCAGTATTACTTTAAAGGGTCTGCGTTTGCTCACCCAACCTCACCAAACCTCTCAGCCCCAAGAGTGTCCACCCTTATGTCTCAATCAGCTGTGGGTCTAGATATGGTCAATCCAGCTGGCATTACAGCCGCTGAAAGAATTTTGTAAGAATTTCTCTCTCTTTCACTGTCTTTGTTTCACGGGTTTTTAAAAGTAATTGATTTTTATAATGGGGTTTACCTGCTTTTCACTGCTGTGAATTTGCCACTTTACACCCACTTGACTCACTTTCAGAGAGATATCAATGCATAGGTTTCAAGATTCTTACTAGTCAGATATATTCTAGGGCGGTGAAAAGGGGGTGCTGAGTCCAATTCCTTGAGCAAGGAGTAGGGCTTGTCTATTACATATTGGTTTTATGGAACGGTATCTGAGCTAATTTGAAACCCTTGTTGTATGCATCACCCCACCTCACCTTTCCCTTTAAGCAGCCATAGTGTGTTTTCTAAACGTGTGATTCTATTCTGTTTTGTAATTCAGTTCAAGGGTAGCGGTTTTTACATTCCCTCTATAAGTCATATCTTATGATAAGTGTCTTTTTCTGTGTGACTTATTTCACTTAGAATCGTCGTACCTAAATCCACTCATCATGCTGCTACTAGCCTTATGACGTTGATTTCATGGCTGAGTGATATTCCATTGTACATAAGGACCACAACTTCTTTATCCATTTTTCTCTTTCCTGGGATATTTAAGGTGTAACGAAGTGGAGATTCTTGTCAACAGAGCAGCCCTAAACTTTGGGGTGCCTGTGTCTTGCTGATTTTTACTTTTCCCAATTTATACGCCCATGAGTGCATGTGCCCTATGCTCCCTAAGCTGAGTTTTGTAGATGTTTCAGGACACACCGTGCACTTCTCCAGAGTGGCTGTTGGCAATTTACATCCCGCCCATCAGCGTAGCCAGGCTCCCGTTTCTCCATGGCCTGTCCTGCATTTCTGGTTTTGACACTTTATTCAGCATGGCCCTTTTGACCGATGGGAAGCGAGACTTCTTTGTAGCGCTGATTTGCCTTTCCAGGTTGCTTGGTTGGCCAAAAAGGGCGTATGCGTTTTTTCCTGAATATATTCAGGAAAAAACGCATACGCCCTTTTTGGCCAAGGGCATCATTGTCGAGGTTTTGCCGCCTTTCCTGTGCTTTAAAGGCGATTCGAATCTCCCTCCTGAAATCTGTTTCCTGCAATTCTGCCTTGCTTTCAAATCCTCTTCGTTTCCTTCCATCAATATATTTGTGGACGAGAGTCATCATTTATAAGTCTGCAGGTTTGTGAATTGCAGTGCCCCTGAGCGCCATTTTTCAACTCGCTTTCTTGGGCGCTGGCCGCAAAAGCGCAGGATTGCTTCAGGCCCTATTCAGGTCCCAGGCGGCATGCTGAGCCTGTGGTTAATTCTTCTTCTTGAGGGGAAAATAGAGTGACCTGTGCCTGTCCCAACACCTAGAGCTAGTCTCTCATTGGTTCCCCCTCTTCCCGTTCATCCTCAGGACAAATTGCAACCTGTACGGAACAGGAGGTTAAAGGTGCTGATTCTCCAAGGAGGGAGATTGCTAGTAAAGCGGCTGGAATGGCGAACCCAAGCACAAGGAGATGAGAAATGAGGTGCGTTTTAGAAACCTTTCCCGATCACACGGTGTACCATCTTCTGGGTTTCTCATGAATGTTTTCGATGTAGGAAGATGCCCTTGAACCTGGAGATTTGGGACCCATGGGATGGGTACCACGCAGTATTACTTTATAGGGTCTGCGTTTGCTCACCCAACCTCACCAAACCTCTCAGCCCCAAGAGTGTCCACCCTTATGTCTCAATCAGCTGTGGGTCTAGATGTGGTCAATCCAGGTGGCATCACAGCCCCTGAACGACTTTTTAAGAATTTCTCTCTCTTTCACTGTCTTTGTTTCACGGGTTTTTAAAAGTAATTGATATTTATAATGGGGTTTACCTGCTTTTCACTCCTGTGTTTTTGCCGCTTTACACCCACTTGACTCACTTACAGAGAGATATCAATGCATAGGTTTTAAGATTCTTACTATTCAGATATATTCGTGGGCGGTGAATAGGGGGTGTTGAGTCCAATTCATTGAGCAAGGAGTAGGTCTTGTCTATTACATATTGGGTTTATGGAACGGTATCTCAGATAATTTGAAACCCTTGTTTTATGAATCACCCCACCTCACCTTTCCCGTTAAGCAGCCATAGTGTGTTTTCTAAACGTGTGACTCTATTCTGTTTTGTAATTCAGTTCAAGGGTAGCGGTTTTTACATTCCCTCTATAAGTCATATCTTATGATAAGTGTCTTTTTCTGTGTGACTTATTTCACTTAGAATCGTCGTACCTAAATCCACTCATCATGCTGCTACTAGCCTTATGACGTTGATTTCATGGCTGAGTGATATTCCATTGTACATAAGGACCACAACTTCTTTATCCATTTTTCTCTTTCCTGGGATATTTAAGGTGTAACCAAGTGGAGGTTCTTGTCAACAGAGCAGACCTAAATTTTGGGGTGCCTGTGTCTTGCTGATTTTTAGTTTTCCCAATTTATACGCCCATGAGTGGATGTGCCCTATGCTCCCTAAGCTGAGTTTTGTAGATGTTTCAGGACACACCGTGCACTTCTCCAGAGTGGCTGTTGGCAATTTACATCCCGCCCATCAGCGTAGCCAGGCTCCCGTTTCTCCATGGCCTGTCCTGCATTTCTGGTTTTGACACTTTATTCAGCATGGCCCTTTTGACCGATGGGAAGCGAGACTTCTTTGTAGCGCTGATTTGCCTTTCCAGGTTGCTTGGTTGGCCAAAAAGGGCGTATGCGTTTTTTCCTGAATATATTCAGGAAAAAACGCATACGCCCTTTTTGGCCAAGGGCATCATTGTCGAGGTTTTGCCGCTTTTCCTGTGCTTTAAAGGCGATTCGAATCTCCCTCCTGAAATCTGTTTCCTGCAATTCTGCCTTGCTTTCAAATCCTCTTCGTTTCCTTCCATCAATATATTTGTGGACGAGAGTCATCATTTATAAGTCTGCAGGTTTGTGAATTGCAGTGCCCCTGAGCGCCATTTTTCAACTCGCTTTCTTGGGCGCTGGCCGCAAAAGCGCAGGATTGCTTCAGGCCCTATTCTGGTCCCAGGCGGCAGGCTGAGCCTGTGGTTAATTCTTCTTCTTGAGGGGAAAATAGAGTGACCTGTGCCTGTCCCAACACCTAGAGCTAGTCTCTCATTGGTTCCCCCTCTTCCCGTTCATCCTCAGGACAAATTGCAACCTGTACGGAACAGGAGGTTAAAGGTGCTGATTCTCCAAGGAGGGAGATTGCTAGTAAAGCGGCTGGAATGGCGAACCCGAGCACAAGGAGATGAGAAATGAGGTGCGTTTTAGAAACCTTTCCCGATCACACGGTGTACCATCTTCTGGGTTTCTCATGAATGTTTTCGATGTAGGAAGATGCCCTTGAACCTGGAGATTTGGGACCCATGGGATGGGTACCACGCAGTATTACTTTATAGGGTCTGCGTTTGCTCACCCAACCTCACCAAACCTCTCAGCCCCAAGAGTGTCCACCCTTATGTCTCAATCAGCTGTGGGTCTAGATGTGGTCAATCCAGGTGGCATCACAGCCCCTGAACGACTTTTTAAGAATTTCTCTCTCTTTCACTGTCTTTGTTTCACGGGTTTTTAAAAGTAATTGATATTTATTATGGGGTTTACCTGCTTTTCACTGCTGTGATTTTGCCGCTTTACACCCACTTGACTCACTTTCAGAGAGATATCAATGCATAGGTTTCAAGATTCTTACTAGTCAGATATATTCTTGGGCGGTGAATAGGGGGTGCTGAGTCCAATTCCTTGAGCAAGGAGTAGGGCTTGTCTATTACATATTGGTTTTATGGAACGGTATCTGAGCTAATTTGAAACCCTTGTTGTATGCATCACCCCACCTCACCTTTCCCGTTAAGCAGCCATAGTGTGTTTTCTAAACGTGTGATTCTATTCTGTTTTGTAATTCAGTTCAAGGGTAGCGGTTTTTACATTCCCTCTATAAGTCATATCTTATGATAAGTGTCTTTTTCTGTGTGACTTATTTCACTTAGAATCGTCGTACCTAAATCCACTCATCATGCTGCTACTAGCCTTATGACGTTGATTTCATGGCTGAGTGATATTCCATTGTACATAAGGATCACAACTTCTTTATCCATTTTTCTCTTTCCTGGGATATTTAAGGTGTAACCAAGTGGAGGTTCTTGTCAACAGAGCAGACCTAAATTTTGGGGTGCCTGTGTCTTGCTGATTTTTAGTTTTCCCAATTTATACGCCCATGAGTGGATGTGCCCTATGCTCCCTAAGCTGAGTTTTGTAGATGTTTCAGGACACACCGTGCACTTCTCCAGAGTGGCTGTTGGCAATTTACATCCCGCCCATCAGCGTAGCCAGGCTCCCGTTTCTCCATGGCCTGTCCTGCATTTCTGGTTTTGACACTTTATTCAGCATGGCCCTTTTGACCGATGGGAAGCGAGACTTCTTTGTAGCGCTGATTTGCCTTTCCAGGTTGCTTGGTTGGCCAAAAAGGGCGTATGCGTTTTTTCCTGAATATATTCAGGAAAAAACGCATACGCCCTTTTTGGCCAAGGGCATCATTGTCGAGGTTTTGCCGCTTTTCCTGTGCTTTAAAGGCGATTCGAATCTCCCTCCTGAAATCTGTTTCCTGCAATTCTGCCTTGCTTTCAAATCCTCTTCGTTTCCTTCCCTCAATATATTTGTGGACGAGAGTCATCATTTATAAGTCTGCAGGTTTGTGAATTGCAGTGCCCCTGAGCGCCATTTTTCAACTCGCTTTCTTGGGCGCTGGCCGCAAAAGCGCAGGATTGCTTCAGGCCCTATTCTGGTCCCAGGCGGCAGGCTGAGCCTGTGGTTAATTCTTCTTCCTGTTGGGAAAATAGAGTGACCTCTGCCTATCCCAACACCTAGAGATAGTCTCTCATTGGTTCCCCCTCTTCCCTTTCATCCTCAGGACAAATTGCAAGCTGTACGGAACAGGAGGTTAAAGGTGCTGATTCTCCAAGGAGGGAGATTGCTAGTAAAGCGGCTGGAATGGCGAACCCGAGCACAAGGAGATGAGAAATGAGGTGCGTTTTAGAAACCTTTCCCGATCACACGGTGTACCATCTTCTGGGTTTCTCATGCATGTTTTCGATGTAGGAAGATGCCCTTGAACCTGGAGATTTGGGACCCATGGGATGGGTACCACGCAGTATTACTTTAAAGGGTCTGCGTTTGCTCACCCAACCTCACCAAACCTCTCAGCCCCAAGAGTGTCCACCCTTATGTCTCAATCAGCTGTGGGTCTAGATATGGTCAATCCAGGTGGCATTACAGCCGCTGAAAGAATTTTGTAAGAATTTCTCTCTCTTTCACTGTCTTTGTTTCACGGGTTTTTAAAAGTAATTGATTTTTATAATGGGGTTTACCTGCTTTTCACTGCTGTGATTTTGCCGCTTTACACCCACTTGACTCACTTTCAGAGAGATATCAATGCATAGGTTTCAAGATTCTTACTAGTCAGATATATTCTTGGGCGGTGAATAGGGGGTGCTGAGTCCAATTCCTTGAGCAAGGAGTAGGGCTTGTCTATTACATATTGGGTTTATGGAACGGTATCTGAGCTAATTTGAATCCCTTGTTGTATGCATCACCCCACCTCACCTTTCCCGTTAAGCAGCCATAGTGTGTTTTCTAAACGTGTGATTCTATTCTGTTTTGTAATTCAGTTCAAGGGTAGCGGTTTTTACATTCCCTCTATAAGTCATATCTTATGATAAGTGTCTTTTTCTGTGTGACTTATTTCACTTAGAATCGTCGTACCTAAATCCACTCATCATGCTGCTACTAGCCTTATGACGTTGATTTCATGGCTGAGTGATATTCCATTGTACATAAGGACCACAACTTCTTTATCCATTTTTCTCTTTCCTGGGATATTTAAGGTGTAACGAAGTGGAGATTCTTGTCAACAGAGCAGCCCTAAACTTTGGGGTGCCTGTGTCTTGCTGATTTTTACTTTTCCCAATTTATACGCCCATGAGTGGATGTGCCCTATGCTCCCTAAGCTGAGTTTTAAGATGTTTCAGGACACACCGTGCACTTCTCCAGAGTGGCTGTTGGCAATTTACATCCCGCCCATCAGCGTAGCCAGGCTCCCGTTTCTCCTTGGCCTGTCCTGCATTTCTGGTTTTGACACTTTATTCAGCATGGCCCTTTTGACCGATGGGAAGCGAGACTTCTTTGTAGCGCTGATTTGCCTTTCCAGGTTGCTTGGTTGGCCAAAAAGGGCGTATGCGTTTTTTCCTGAATATATTCAGGAAAAAACGCATACGCCCTTTTTGGCCAAGGGCATCATTGTCGAGGTTTTGCCGCCTTTCCTGTGCATTAAAGGCGATTCGAATCTCCCTCCTGAAATCTGTTTCCTGCAATTCTGCCTTGCTTTCAAATCCTCTTCGTTTCCTTCCATCAATATATTTGTGGACGAGAGTCATCATTTATAAGTCTGCAGGTTTGTGAATTGCAGTGCCCCTGAGCTCCATTTTTCAACTCGCTTTCTTGGGCGCTGGCCGCAAAAGCACAGGATTGCTTCAGGCCCTATTCTGGTCCCATGCGGCAAGCTGAGCCTGTGGTTAATTCTTCTTCTTGAGGGGAAAATAGAGTGACCTGTGCCTGTCCCAACACCTAGAGCTAGTCTCTCATTGGTTCCCCCTCTTCCCGTTCATCCTCAGGACAAATTGCAACCTGTACGGAACAGGAGGTTAAAGGTGCTGATTCTCCAAGGAGGGAGATTGCTAGTAAAGCGGCTGGAATGGCGAACCCAAGCACAAGGAGATGAGAAATGAGGTGCGTTTTAGAAACCTTTCCCGATCACACGGTGTACCATCTTCTGGGTTTCTCATGAATGTTTTCGATGTAGGAAGATGCCCTTGAACCTGGAGATTTGGGACCCATGGGATGGGTACCACGCAGTATTACTTTATAGGGTCTGCATTTGCTCACCCAACCTCACCAAACCTCTCAGCCCCAAGAGTGTCCACCCTTATGTCTCAATCAGCTGTGGGTCTAGATGTGGTCAATCCAGGTGGCATCACAGCCCCTGAACGACTTTTTAAGAATTTCTCTCTCTTTCACTGTCTTTGTTTCACGGGTTTTTAAAAGTAATTGATATTTATAATGGGGTTTACCTGCTTTTCACTCCTGTGTTTTTGCCGCTTTACACCCACTTGACTCACTTACAGAGAGATATCAATGCATAGGTTTTAAGATTCTTACTATTCAGATATATTCGTGGGCGGTGACTAGGGGGTGTTGAGTCCAATTCATTGAGCAAGGAGTAGGTCTTGTCTATTACATATTGGGTTTATGGAACGGTATCTCAGATAATTTGAAACCCTTGTTTTATGAATCACCCCACCTCACCTTTCCCGTTAAGCAGCCATAGTGTGTTTTCTAAACGTGTGACTCTATTCTGTTTTGTAATTCAGTTCAAGGGTAGCGGTTTTTACATTCCCTCTATAAGTCATATCTTATGATAAGTGTCTTTTTCTGTGTGACTTATTTCACTTAGAATCGTCGTACCTAAATCCACTCATCATGCTGCTACTAGCCTTATGACGTTGATTTCATGGCTGAGTGATATTCCATTGTACATAAGGACCACAACTTCTTTATCCATTTTTCTCTTTCCTGGGATATTTAAGGTGTAAACAAGTGGAGGTTCTTGTCAACAGAGCAGCCCTAAATTTTGGGGTGCCTGTGTCTTGCTGATTTTTAGTTTTCCCAATTTATACGCCCATGAGTGGATGTGCCCTATGCTCCCTAAGCTGAGTTTTGTAGATGTTTCAGGACACACCGTGCACTTCTCCAGAGTGGCTGTTGGCAATTTACATCCCGCCCATCAGCGTAGCCAGGCTCCCGTTTCTCCATGGCCTGTCCTGAATTTCTGGTTTTGACACTTTATTCAGCATGGCCCTTTTGACCGATGGGAAGCGAGACTTCTTTGTAGCGCTGATTTGCCTTTCCAGGTTGCTTGGTTGGCCAAAAAGGGCGTATGCGTTTTTTCCTGAATATATTCAGGAAAAGACGCATACGCCCTTTTTGGCCAAGGGCATCATTGTCGAGGTTTTGCCGCCTTTCCTGTGCTTTAAAGGCGATTCGAATCTCCCTCCTGAAATCTGTTTCCTGCAATTCTGCCTTGCTTTCAAATCCTCTTCGTTTCCTTCCATCAATATATTTGTGGACGAGAGTCATCATTTATAAGTCTGCAGGTTTGTGAATTGCAGTGCCCCTGAGCGCCATTTTTCAACTCGCTTTCTTGGGCGCTGGCCGCAAAAGCGCAGGATTGCTTCAGGCCCTATTCTGGTCCCAGGCGGCATGCTGAGCCTGTGGTTAATTCTTCTTCTTGAGGGGAAAATAGAGTGACCTGTGCCTGTCCCAACACCTAGAGCTAGTCTCTCATTGGTTCCCCCTCTTCCCGTTCATCCTCAGGACAAATTGCAACCTGTACGGAACAGGAGGTTAAAGGTGCTGATTCTCCAAGCAGGGAGATTGCTAGAAAGCGGCTGGAATGGCGAACCCAAGCACAAGGAGATGAGAAATGAGGTGCGTTTTAGAAACCTTTCCCGATCACACGGTGTACCATCTTCTGGGTTTCTCATGAATGTTTTCGCTGTAGGAAGATGCCCTTGAACCTGGAGATTTGGGACCCATGGGATGGGTACCACGCAGTATTACTTTATAGGGTCTGCGTTTGGTCACCCAACCTCACCAAACCTCTCAGCCCCAAGAGTGTCCACCCTTATGTCTCAATCAGCTGTGGGTCTAGATATGGTCAATCCAGGTGGCATCACAGCCCCTGAACGACTTTTTAAGAATTTCTCTCTCTTTCACTGTCTTTGTTTCACGGGTTTTTAAAAGTAATTGATTTTTATAATGGGGTTTACCTGCTTTTCACTGCTGTGTATTTGCCGCTTTACACCCACTTGACTCACTTACAGAGAGATATCAATGCATAGGTTTTAAGATTCTTACTAGTCAGATATATTCGTGGGCGGTGAATAGGCGGTGTTGAGTCCAATTCATTGAGCAAGGAGTAGGTCTTGTCTATTACATATTGGGTTTATGGAACGGTATCTGAGCTAATGTGAAACCCTTGTTGTATGCATCACCCCACCTCACCTTTCCCGTTAAGCAGCCATAGTGTGTTTTCTAAACGTGTGACTCTATTCTGTTTTGTAATTCAGTTCAAGGGTAGCGGTTTTTACATTCCCTCTATAAGTCATATCTTATGATAAGTGTCTTTTTCTGTGTGACTTATTTCACTTAGAATCGTCGTACCTAAATCCACTCATCATGCTGCTACTAGCCTTATGACGTAGATTTCATGGCTGAGTGATATTCCATTGTACATAAGGACCACAACTTCTTTATCCATTTTTCTCTTTCCTGGGATATTTAAGGTGTAACCAAGTGGAGGTTCTTGTCAACAGAGCAGCCCTAAATTTTGGGGTGCCTGTGTCTTGCTGATTTTTAGTTTTCCCAATTTATACGCCCATGTGTGGATGTGCCCTATGCTCCCTAAGCTGAGTTTTGTAGATGTTTCAGGACACACCGTGCACTTCTCCAGAGTGGCTGTTGGCAATTTACATCCCGCCCATCAGCGTAGCCAGGCTCCCGTTTCTCCATGGCCTGTCCTGCATTTCTGGTTTTGACACTTTATTCAGCATGGCCCTTTTGACCGATGGGAAGCGAGACTTCTTTGTAGCGCTGATTTGCCTTTCCAGGTTGCTTGGTTGGCCAAAAAGGGCGTATGCGTTTTTTCCTGAATATATTCAGGAAAAAACGCATACGCCCTTTTTGGCCAAGGGCATCATTGTCGAGGTTTTGCCGCTTTTCCTGTGCTTTAAAGGCGATTCGAATCTCCCTCCTGAAATCTGTTTCCTGCAATTCTGCCTTGCTTTCAAATCCTCTTCGTTTCCTTCCATCAATATATTTGTGGACGAGAGTCATCATTTATAAGTCTGCAGGTTTGTGAATTGCAGTGCCCCTGAGCGCCATTTTTCAACTCGCTTTCTTGGGCGCTGGCCGCAAAAGCGCAGGATTGCTTCAGGCCCTATTCTGGTCCCAGGCGGCATGCTGAGCCTGTGGTTAATTCTTCTTCTTGAGGGGAAAATAGAGTGACCTGTGCCTGTCCCAACACCTAGAGCTAGTCTCTCATTGGTTCCCCCTCTTCCCGTTCATCCTCAGGACAAATTGCAACCTGTACGGAACAGGAGGTTAAAGGTGCTGATTCTCCAAGGAGGGAGATTGCTAGTAAAGCGGCTGGAATGGCGAACCCAAGCACAAGGAGATGAAAAATGAGGTGCGTTTTAGAAACCTTTCCCGATCACACGGTGTACCATCTTCTCGGTTTCTCATGAATGTTTTCGATGTAGGAAGATGCCCTTGAACCTGGAGATTTGGGACCCATGGGATGGGTACCACGCAGTATTACTTTATAGGGTCTGCGTTTGCTCACCCAACCTCACCAAACCTCTCAGCCCCAAGAGTGTCCACCCTTATGTCTCAATCAGCTGTGGGTCTAGATATGGTCAATCCAGGTGGCATCACAGCCCCTGAACGACTTTTTAAGAATTTCTCTCTCTTTCACTGTCTTTGTTTCACGGGTTTTTAAAAGTAATTGATATTTATAATGGGGTTTACCTGCTTTTCACTCCTGTGTTTTTGCCGCTTTACACCCACTTGACTCACTTACAGAGAGATATCAATGCATAGGTTTTAAGATTCTTACTATTCAGATATATTCGTGGGCGGTGAATAGGGGGTGTTGAGTCCAATTCATTGAGCAAGGAGTAGGTCTTGTCTATTACATATTGGGTTTATGGAACGGTATCTCAGATAATTTGAAACCCTTGTTGTATGCATCACCCCACCTCACCTTTCCCGTTAAGCAGCCATAGTGTGTTTTCTAAACGTGTGACTCTATTCTGTTTTGTAATTCAGTTCAAGGGTAGCGGTTTTTACATTCCCTCTATAAGTCATATCTTATGATAAGTGTCTTTTTCTGTGTGAATTATTTCACTTAGAATCGTCGTACCTAAATCCACTCATCATGCTGCTACTAGCCTTATGACGTTGATTTCATGGCTGAGTGATATTCCATTGTACATAAGGACCACAACTTCTTTATCCATTTTTCTCTTTCCTGGGATATTTAAGGTGTAACCAAGTGGAGGTTCTTGTCAACAGAGCAGCCCTAAATTTTGGGGTGCCTGTGTCTTGCTGATTTTTAGTTTTCCCAATTTATACGCCCATGAGTGGATGTGCCCTATGCTCCCTAAGCTGAGTTTTGTAGATGTTTCAGGACACACCGTGCACTTCTCCAGAGTGGCTGTTGGCAATTTACATCCCGCCCATCAGCGTAGCCAGGCTCCCGTTTCTCCATGGCCTGTCCTGCATTTCTGGTTTTGACACTTTATTCAGCATGGCCCTTTTGACCGATGGGAAGCGAGACTTCTTTGTAGCGCTGATTTGCCTTTCCAGGTTGCTTGGTTGGCCAAAAAGGGCGTATGCGTTTTTTCCTGAATATATTCAGGAAAAAACGCATACGCCCTTTTTGGCCAAGGGCATCATTGTCGAGGTTTTGCCGCTTTTCCTGTGCTTTAAAGGCGATTCGAATCTCCCTCCTGAAATCTGTTTCCTGCAATTCTGCCTTGCTTTCAAATCCTCTTCGTTGCCTTCCCTCAATATATTTGTGGACGAGAGTCATCATTTATAAGTCTGCAGGTTTGTGAATTGCAGTGCCCCTGAGCGCCATTTTTCAACTCGCTTTCTTGGGCGCTGGCCGCAAAAGCGCAGGATTGCTTCAGGCCCTATTCTGGTCCCAGGCGGCAGGCTGAGCCTGTGGTTAATTCTTCTTCCTGTTGGGAAAATAGAGTGACCTCTGCCTATCCCAACACCTAGAGATAGTCTCTCATTGGTTCCCCCTCTTCCCTTTCATCCTCAGGACAAATTGCAAGCTGTACGGAACAGGAGGTTAAAGGTGCTGATTCTCCAAGGAGGGAGATTGCTAGTAAAGCGGCTGGAATGGCGAACCCGAGCACAAGGAGATGAGAAATGAGGTGCGTTTTAGAAACCTTTCCCGATCACACGGTGTACCATCTTCTGGGTTTCTCATGCATGTTTTCGATGTAGGAAGATGCCCTTGAACCTGGAGATTTGGGACCCATGGGATGGGTACCACGCAGTATTACTTTAAAGGGTCTGCGTTTGCTCACCCAACCTCACCAAACCTCTCAGCCCCAAGAGTGTCCACCCTTATGTCTCAATCAGCTGTGGGTCTAGATATGGTCAATCCAGGTGGCATTACAGCCGCTGAAAGAATTTTGTAAGAATTTCTCTCTCTTTCACTGTCTTTGTTTCACGGGTTTTTAAAAGTAATTGATTTTTATAATGGGGTTTACCTGCTTTTCACTGCTGTGATTTTGCCGCTTTACACCCACTTGACTCACTTTCAGAGAGATATCAATGCATAGGTTTCAAGATTCTTACTAGTCAGATATATTCTTGGGCGGTGAATAGGGGGTGCTGAGTCCAATTCCTTGAGCAAGTAGTAGGGCTTGTCTATTACATATTGGGTTTATGGAACGGTATCTGAGCTAATTTGAAACCCTTGTTGTATGCATCACCCCACCTCACCTTTCCCGTTAAGCAGCCATAGTGTGTTTTCTAAACGTGTGATTCTATTCTGTTTTGTAATTCAGTTCAAGGGTAGCGGTTTTTACATTCCCTCTATAAGTCATATCTTATGATAAGTGTCTTTTTCTGTGTGACTTACTTCACTTAGAATCGTCGTACCTAAATCCACTCATCATGCTGCTACTAGCCTTATGACGTTGATTTCATGGCTGAGTGATATTCCATTGTACATAAGGACCACAACTTCTTTATCCATTTTTCTCTTTCCTGGGATATTTAAGGTGTAACGAAGTGGAGATTCTTGTCAACAGAGCAGCCCTAAACTTTGGGGTGCCTGTGTCTTGCTGATTTTTACTTTTCACAATTTATACGCCCATGAGTGGATGTGCCCTATGCTCCCTAAGCTGAGTTTTTTAGATGTTTCAGGACACACCGTGCACTTCTCCAGAGTGGCTGTTGGCAATTTACATCCCGCCCATCAGCGTAGCCAGGCTCCCATTTCTCCATGGCCTGTCCTGCATTTCTGGTTTTGACACTTTATTCAGCATGGCCCTTTTGACCGATGGGAAGCGAGACTTCTTTGTAGCGCTGATTTGCCTTTCCAGGTTGCTTGGTTGGCCAAAAAGGGCGTATGCGTTTTTTCCTGAATATATTCAGGAAAAAACGCATACGCCCTTTTTGGCCAAGGGCATCATTGTCGAGGTTTTGCCGCTTTTCCTGTGCTTTAAAGGCGATTCGAATCTCCCTCCTGAAATCTGTTTCCTGCAATTCTGCCTTGCTTTCAAATCCTCTTCGTTGCCTTCCCTCAATATATTTGTGGACGAGAGTCATCATTTATAAGTCTGCAGGTTTGTGAATTGCAGTGCCCCTGAGCTCCATTTTTCAACTCGCTTTCTTGGGCGCTGGCCGCAAAAGCGCAGGATTGCTTCAGGCCCTATTCTGGTCCCGGGCGGCAGGCTGAGCCTGTGGTTAATTCTTCTTCCTGAGGGGAAAATAGAGTGACCTCTGCCTGTCCCAACACCTAGAGCTAGTCTCTCATTGATTCCCCCTCTTCCCATTCATCCTCAGGACAAATTGCAACCTGTACGGAACAGTAGGTTAAAGGTGCTGATTCTCTAAGGAGGGAGATTGCTAGTAAAGCGGCTGGAATGGCGAACCCGAGCACAAGGAGATGAGAAATGAGGTGCGTTTTAGAAACCTTTCCCGATCACACGGTGTACCATCTTCTGGGTTTCTCATGCATGTTTTCGATGTAGGAAGATGCCCTTGAACCTGGAGATTTGGGACCCATGGGATGGGTACCACGCAGTATTACTTTAAAGGGTCTGCGTTTGCTCACCCAACCTCACGAAACCTCTCAGCCCCAAGAGTGTCCACCCTTATGTCTCAATCAGCTGTGGGTCTAGATATGGTCAATCCAGGTGGCATCACAGCACCTGAACGAATTTTGTAAGAATTTCTCTCTCTATCACTGTCTTTTTTCACGGGTTTTTAAAAGTAATTGATTTTTATAATGGGGTTTACCTGCTTTTCACTGCTCTGATTTTGCCGCTTTACACCCACTTGACTCACTTACAGAGAGATATCAATGCATAGGTTTCAAGATTCTTACTAGTCAGATATATTCTTGGGCGGTGAATTGGGGGTGTTGAGTCCAATTCATTGAGGAAGGAGTAGGGCTTGTCTATTACATATTGGGTTTATGGAACGGTATCTGAGCTAATTTGAAACCCTTGTTGTATGCATCACCCCACCTCACCTTTCCCATTAAGCAGCCATAGTGTGTTTTCTAAACGTGTGACTCTATTCTGTTTTGTAATTCAGTTCAAGGGTAGCGGTTTGTACATTCCCTCTATAAGTCATATCTTATGATAAGTGTCTTTTTCTGTGTGACTTATTTCACTTAGAATCGTCGTACCTAAATCCACTCATCATGCTGCTACTAGCCTTATGACGTTGATTTCATGGCTGAGTGATATTCCATTGTACATAAGGACCACAACTTCTTTATCCATTTTTCTCTTTCCTGGGATATTTAAGGTGTAACGAAGTGGAGATTCTTGTCAACAGAGCAGCCCTAAACTTTGGGGTGCCTGTGTCTTGCTGATTTTTAGTTTTCTCAATTTATACGCCCATGAGTGGATGTGCCCTATGCTCCCTAAGCTGAGTTTTTTAGATGTTTCAGGACACACCGTGCACTTCTCCAGAGTGGCTGTTGGCAATTTACATCCCGCCCATCAGCGTAGCCAGGCTCCCGTTTCTCCATGGCCTGTCCTGCATTTCTGGTTTTGACACTTTATTCAGCATGGCCCTTTTGACCGATGGGAAGCGAGACTTCTTTGTAGCGCTGATTTGCCTTTCCAGGTTGCTTGGTTGGCCAAAAAGGGCGTATGCGTTTTTTCCTGAATATATTCAGGAAAAAACGCATACGCCCTTTTTGGCCAAGGGCATCATTGTCGAGGTTTTGCCGCTTTTCCTGTGCTTTAAAGGCGATTCGAATCTCCCTCCTGAAATCTGTTTCCTGCAATTCTGCCTTGCTTTCAAAGCCTCTTCGTTGCCTTCCCTCAATATATTTGTGGACGAGAGTCATCATTTATAAGTCTGCAGGTTTGTGAATTGCAGTGCCCCTGAGCTCCATTTTTCAACTCGCTTTCTTGGGCGCTGGCCGCAAAAGCGCAGGATTGCTTCAGGCCCTATTCTGGTCCCGGGCGGCAGGCTGAGCCTGTGGTTAATTCTTCTTCCTGAAGGGAAAATAGAGTGACCTCTGCCTGTCCCAACACCTTGAGCTAGTCTCTCATTGATTCCCCCTCTTCCCGTTCATCCTCAGGACAAATTGCAACCTGTACGGAACAGTAGGTTAAAGGTGCTGATTCTCTAAGGAGGGAGATTGCTAGTAAAGCGGCTGGAATGGCGAACCCGAGCACAAGGAGATGAGAAATGAGGTGCGTTTTAGAAACCTTTCCCGATCACACGGTGTACCATCTTCTGGGTTTCTCATGCATGTTTTCGATGTAGGAAGATGCCCTTGAACCTGGAGATTTGGGACCCATGGGATGGGTACCACGCAGTATTACTTTAAAGGGTCTGCGTTTGCTCACCCAACCTCACCAAACCTCTCAGCCCCAAGAGTGTCCACCCTTATGTCTCAATCAGCTGTGGGTCTAGATATGGTCAATCCAGGTGGCATCACAGCACCTGAACGAATTTTGTAAGAATTTCTCTCTCTTTCACTGTCTTTGTTTCACGGGTTTTTAAAAGTAATTGATTTTTATAATGGGGTTTACCTGCTTTTCACTGCTGTGATTTTGCCGCTTTACACCCACTTGACTCACTTACAGAGAGATATCAATGCATAGGTTTCAAGATTCTTACTAGTCAGACATATTCTTGGGCGGTGAATTGGGGGTGTTGAGTCCAATTCATTGAGGAAGGAGTAGGGCTTGTCTATTACATATTGGGTTTATGGAACGGTATCTGAACTAATTTGAAACCCTTGTTGTATGCATCACCCCACCTCACCTTTCCCATTAAGCAGCCATAGTGTGTTTTCTAAACGTGTGACTCTATTCTGTTTTGTAATTCAGTTCAAGTGTAGCGGTTTGTACATTCCCTCTATAAGTCATATCTTATGATAAGTGTCTTTTTCTGTGTGACTTATTTCACTTAGAATCGTCATACCTAAATCCACTCATCATGCTGCTACTAGCCTTATGACGTTGATTTCATGGCTGAGTGATATTCCATTGTACATAAGGACCACAACTTCTTTATCCATTTTTCTCTTTCCTGGGATATTTAAGGTGTAACGAAGTGGAGATTCTTGTCAACAGAGCAGCCCTAAACTTTGGGGTGCCTGTGTCTTGCTGATTTTTAGTTTTCCCAATTTATACGCCCATGAGTGGATGTGCCCTATGCTCCCTAAGCTCAGTTTTTTAGATGTTTCAGGACACACCGTGCACTTCTCCAGAGTGGCTGTTGGCAATTTACATCCCGCCCATCAGCGTAGCCAGGCTCCCGTTTCTCCATGGCCTGTCCTGCATTTCTGGTTTTGACACTTTATTCAGCATGGCCCTTTTGACCGATGGGAAGCGAGACTTCTTTGTAGCGCTGATGTGCCTTTCCAGGTTGCTTGGTTGGCCAAAAAGGGCGTATGCGTTTTTTCCTGAATATATTCAGGAAAAAACGCATACGCCCTTTTTGGCCAAGGGCATCATCGTCGAGGTTTTGCCGCTTTTACTGTGCTTTAAAGGCGATTCGAATCTCCCTCCTGAAATCTGTTTCCTTCAATTCTGCCTTGCTTTCAAATCCTCTTCGTTGCCTTCCCTCAATATATTTGTGGACGAGAGTCATCATTTATAAGTCTGCAGGTTTGTGAATTGCAGTGCCCCTGAGCTCCATTTTTCAACTCGCTTTCTTGGGCGCTGGCCGCAAAAGCGCAGGATTGCTTCAGGCCCTATTCTGGTCCCAGGCGGTAGGCTGAGCCTGTGGTTAATTCTTCTTCCTGATGGGAAAATAGAGTGACCTCTGCCTGTCCCAACACCTAGAGCTAGTGCCTCATTGGTTCCCCCTCTTCCCTTTCATCCTCAGGACAAATTGCAAGCTGTACGGAACAGGAGGTTAAAGGTGCTGATTCTCCAAGGAGGGAGATTGCTAGTAAAGCGGCTGGAATGGCAAACCCGAGCACAAGGAGATGAGAAATGAGGTGCGTTTTAGAAACCTTTCCTGATCACACGGTGTACCATCTTCTGGGTTTCTCATGCATGTTTTCGATGTAGGAAGATGCCCTTGAACCTGGAGATTTTTGACCCATGGGATGGGTACCACGCAGTATTACTTTATAGGGTCTGCGTTTGCTCACCCAACCTCACCAAACCTCTCAGCCCCAAGAGTGTCCACCCTTATGTCTCAATCAGCTGTGGGTCTAGATGTGGTCAATCCAGGTGGCATCACAGCCCCTGAACGACTTTTTAAGAATTTCTCTCTCTTTCACTGTCTTTGTTTCACGGGTTTTTAAAAGTAATTGATATTTATAATGGGGTTTACCTGCTTTTCACTCCTGTGTTTTTGCCGCTTTACACCCACTTGACTCACTTACAGAGAGATATCAATGCATAGGTTTTAAGATTCTTACTATTCAGATATATTCGTGGGCGGTGAATAGGGGGTGTTGAGTCCAATTCATTGAGCAAGGAGTAGGTCTTGTCTATTACATATTGGGTTTATGGAACGGTATCTCAGATAATTTGAAACCCTTGTTTTATGAATCACCCCAGCTCACCTTTCCCGTTAAGCAGCCATAGTGTGTTTTCTAAACGTGTGACTCTATTCTGTTTTGTAATTCAGTTCAAGGGTAGCGGTTTTTACATTCCCTCTATAAGTCATATCTTATGATAAGTGTCTTTTTCTGTGTGACTTATTTCACTTAGAATCGTCGTACCTAAATCCACTCATCATGCTGCTACTAGCCTTATGACGTTGATTTCATGGCTGAGTGATATTCCATTGTACATAAGGACCACCACTTCTTTATCCATTTTTCTCTTTCCTGGGATATTTAAGGTGTAACGAAGTGGAGATTCTTGTCAACAGAGCAGCCCTAAACTTTGGGGTGCCTGTGTCTTGCTGATTTTTAGTTTTCTCAATTTATACGCCCATGAGTGGATGTGCCCTATGCTCCCTAAGCTGAGTTTTTTAGATGTTTCAGGACACACCGTGCACTTCTCCAGAGTGGCTGTTGGCAATTTACATCCCGCCCATCAGCGTAGCCAGGCTCCCGTTTCTCCATGGCCTGTCCTGCATTTCTGGTTTTGACACTTTATTCAGCATGGCCCTTTTGACCGATGGGAAGCGAGACTTCTTTGTAGCGCTGATTTGCCTTTCCAGGTTGCTTGGTTGGCCAAAAAGGGCGTATGCGTTTTTTCCTGAATATATTCAGGAAAAAACGCATACGCCCTTTTTGGCCAAGGGCATCATTGTCGAGGTTTTGCCGCTTTTCCTGTGCTTTAAAGGCGATTCGAATCTCCCTCCTGAAATCTGTTTCCTGCAATTCTGCCTTGCTTTCAAATCCTCTTCGTTGCCTTCCCTCAATATATTTGTGGACGAGAGTCATCATTTATAAGTCTGCAGGTTTGTGAATTGCAGTGCCCCTGAGCTCCATTTTTCAACTCGCTTTCTTGGGCGCTGGCCGCAAAAGCGCAGGATTGCTTCAGGCCCTATTCTGGTCCCGGGCGGCAGGCTGAGCCTGTGGTTAATTCTTCTTCCTGAGGGGAAAATAGAGTGACCTCTGCCTGTCCCAACACCTAGAGCTAGTCTCTCATTGATTCCCCCTCTTCCCGTTCATCCTCAGGACAAATTGCAACCTGTACGGAACAGTAGGTTAAAGGTGCTGATTCTCTAAGGAGGGAGATTGCTAGTAAAGCGGCTGGAATGGCGAACCCGAGCACAAGGAGATGAGAAATGAGGTGCGTTTTAGAAACCTTTCCCGATCACACGGTGTACCATCTTCTGGGTTTCTCATGCATGTTTTCGATGTAGGAAGATGCCCTTGAACCTGGAGATTTGGGACCCATGGGATGGGTACCACGCAGTATTACTTTAAAGGGTCTGCGTTTGCTCACCCAACCTCACGAAACCTCTCAGCCCCAAGAGTGTCCACCCTTATGTCTCAATCAGCTGTGGGTCTAGATATGGTCAATCCAGGTGGCATCACAGCACCTGAACGAATTTTGTAAGAATTTCTCTCTCTATCACTGTCTTTTTTCACGGGTTTTTAAAAGTAATTGATTTTTATAATGGGGTTTACCTGCTTTTCACTGCTCTGATTTTGCCGCTTTACACCCACTTGACTCACTTACAGAGAGATATCAATGCATAGGTTTCAAGATTCTTACTAGTCAGATATATTCTTGGGCGGTGAATTGGGGGTGTTGAGTCCAATTCATTGAGGAAGGAGTAGGGCTTGTCTATTACATATTGGGTTTATGGAACGGTATCTGAGCTAATTTGAAACCCTTGTTGTATGCATCACCCCACCTCACCTTTCCCATTAAGCAGCCATAGTGTGTTTTCTAAACGTGTGACTCTATTCTGTTTTGTAATTCAGTTCAAGGGTAGCGGTTTGTACATTCCCTCTATAAGTCATATCTTATGATAAGTGTCTTTTTCTGTGTGACTTATTTCACTTAGAATCGTCGTACCTAAATCCACTCATCATGCTGCTACTAGCCTTATGACGTTGATTTCATGGCTGAGTGATATTCCATTGTACATAAGGACCACAACTTCTTTATCCATTTTTCTCTTTCCTGGGATATTTAAGGTGTAACGAAGTGGAGATTCTTGTCAACAGAGCAGCCCTAAACTTTGGGGTGCCTGTGTCTTGCTGATTTTTAGTTTTCTCAATTTATACGCCCATGAGTGGATGTGCCCTATGCTCCCTAAGCTGAGTTTTTTAGATGTTTCAGGACACACCGTGCACTTCTCCAGAGTGGCTGTTGGCAATTTACATCCCGCCCATCAGCGTAGCCAGGCTCCCGTTTCTCCATGGCCTGTCCTGCATTTCTGGTTTTGACACTTTATTCAGCATGGCCCTTTTGACCGATGGGAAGCGAGACTTCTTTGTAGCGCTGATTTGCCTTTCCAGGTTGCTTGGTTGGCCAAAAAGGGCGTATGCGTTTTTTCCTGAATATATTCAGGAAAAAACGCATACGCCCTTTTTGGCCAAGGGCATCATTGTCGAGGTTTTGCCGCTTTTCCTGTGCTTTAAAGGCGATTCGAATCTCCCTCCTGAAATCTGTTTCCTGCAATTCTGCCTTGCTTTCAAAGCCTCTTCGTTGCCTTCCCTCAATATATTTGTGGACGAGAGTCATCATTTATAAGTCTGCAGGTTTGTGAATTGCAGTGCCCCTGAGCTCCATTTTTCAACTCGCTTTCTTGGGCGCTGGCCGCAAAAGCGCAGGATTGCTTCAGGCCCTATTCTGGTCCCGGGCGGCAGGCTGAGCCTGTGGTTAATTCTTCTTCCTGAAGGGAAAATAGAGTGACCTCTGCCTGTCCCAACACCTTGAGCTAGTCTCTCATTGATTCCCCCTCTTCCCGTTCATCCTCAGGACAAATTGCAACCTGTACGGAACAGTAGGTTAAAGGTGCTGATTCTCTAAGGAGGGAGATTGCTAGTAAAGCGGCTGGAATGGCGAACCCGAGCACAAGGAGATGAGAAATGAGGTGCGTTTTAGAAACCTTTCCCGATCACACGGTGTACCATCTTCTGGGTTTCTCATGCATGTTTTCGATGTAGGAAGATGCCCTTGAACCTGGAGATTTGGGACCCATGGGATGGGTACCACGCAGTATTACTTTAAAGGGTCTGCGTTTGCTCACCCAACCTCACGAAAACTCTCAGCCCCAAGAGTGTCCACCCTTATGTCTCAATCAGCTGTGGGTCTAGATATGGTCAATCCAGGTGGCATCACAGCACCTGAACGAATTTTGTAAGAATTTCTCTCTCTTTCACTGTCTTTGTTTCACGGGTTTTTAAAAGTAATTGATTTTTATAATGGGGTTTACCTGCTTTTCACTGCTGTGATTTTGCCGCTTTACACCCACTTGACTCACTTACAGAGAGATATCAATGCATAGGTTTCAAGATTCTTACTAGTCAGATATATTCTTGGGCGGTGAATTGGGGGTGTTGAGTCCAATTCATTGAGGAAGGAGTAGGGCTTGTCTATTACATATTGGGTTTATGGAACGGTATCTGAGCTAATTTGAAACCCTTGTTGTATGCATCACCCCACCTCACCTTTCCCATTAAGCAGCCATAGTGTGTTTTCTAAACGTGTGACTCTATTCTGTTTTGTAATTCAGTTCAAGGGTAGCGGTTTGTACATTCCCTCTATAAGTCATATCTTATGATAAGTGTCTTTTTCTGTGTGACTTATTTCACTTAGAATCGTTGTACCTAAATCCACTCATCATGCTGCTAGTAGCCTTATGACGTTGATTTCATGGCTGAGTGATATTCCATTGTACATAAGGACCACAACTTCTTTATCCATTTTTCTCTTTCCTGGGATATTTAAGGTGTAACGAAGTGGAGATTCTTGTCAACAGAGCAGCCCTAAACTTTGGGGTGCCTGTGTCTTGCTGATTTTTAGTTTTCTCAATTTATACGCCCATGAGTGGATGTGCCCTATGCTCCCTAAGCTGAGTTTTTTAGATGTTTCAGGACACACCGTGCACTTCTCCAGAGTGGCTGTTGGCAATTTACATCCCGCCCATCAGCGTAGCCAGGCTCCCGTTTCTCCATGGCCTGTCCTGCATTTCTGGTTTTGACACTTTATTCAGCATGGCCCTTTTGACCGATGGGAAGCGAGACTTCTTTGTAGCGCTGATTTGCCTTTCCAGGTTGCTTGGTTGGCCAAAAAGGGCGTATGCGTTTTTTCCTGAATATATTCAGGAAAAAACGCATACGCCCTTTTTGGCCAAGGGCATCATTGTCGAGGTTTTGCCGCTTTTCCTGTGCTTTAAAGGCGATTCGAATCTCCCTCCTGAAATCTGTTTCCTGCAATTCTGCCTTGCTTTCAAATCCTCTTCGTTGCCTTCCCTCAATATATTTGTGGACGAGAGTCATCATTTATAAGTCTGCAGGTTTGTGAATTGCAGTGCCCCTGAGCTCCATTTTTCAACTCGCTTTCTTGGGCGCTGGCCGCAAAAGCGCAGGATTGCTTCAGGCCCTATTCTGGTCCCGGGCGGCAGGCTGAGCCTGTGGTTAATTCTTCTTCCTGAGGGGAAAATAGAGTGACCTCTGCCTGTCCCAACACCTAGAGCTAGTCTCTCATTGATTCCCCCTCTTCCCATTCATCCTCAGGACAAATTGCAACCTGTACGGAACAGTAGGTTAAAGGTGCTGATTCTCTAAGGAGGGAGATTGCTAGTAAAGCGGCTGGAATGGCGAACCCGAGCACAAGGAGATGAGAAATGAGGTGCGTTTTAGAAACCTTTCCCGATCACACGGTGTACCATCTTCTGGGTTTCTCATGCATGTTTTCGATGTAGGAAGATGCCCTTGAACCTGGAGATTTGGGACCCATGGGATGGGTACCACGCAGTATTACTTTAAAGGGTCTGCGTTTGCTCACCCAACCTCACGAAACCTCTCAGCCCCAAGAGTGTCCACCCTTATGTCTCAATCAGCTGTGGGTCTAGATATGGTCAATCCAGGTGGCATCACAGCACCTGAACGAATTTTGTAAGAATTTCTCTCTCTATCACTGTCTTTTTTCACGGGTTTTTAAAAGTAATTGATTTTTATAATGGGGTTTACCTGCTTTTCACTGCTCTGATTTTGCCGCTTTACACCCACTTGACTCACTTACAGAGAGATATCAATGCATAGGTTTCAAGATTCTTACTAGTCAGATATATTCTTGGGCGGTGAATTGGGGGTGTTGAGTCCAATTCATTGAGGAAGGAGTAGGGCTTGTCTATTACATATTGGGTTTATGGAACGGTATCTGAGCTAATTTGAAACCCTTGTTGTATGCATCACCCCACCTCACCTTTCCCATTAAGCAGCCATAGTGTGTTTTCTAAACGTGTGACTCTATTCTGTTTTGTAATTCAGTTCAAGGGTAGCGGTGTGTACATTCCCTCTATAAGTCATATCTTATGATAAGTGTCTTTTTCTGTGTGACTTATTTCACTTAGAATCGTCGTACCTAAATCCACTCATCATGCTGCTACTAGCCTTATGACGTTGATTTCATGGCTGAGTGATATTCCATTGTACATAAGGACCACAACTTCTTTATCCATTTTTCTCTTTCCTGGGATATTTAAGGTGTAACGAAGTGGAGATTCTTGTCAACAGAGCAGCCCTAAACTTTGGGGTGCCTGTGTCTTGCTGATTTTTACTTTTCTCAATTTATACGCCCATGAGTGGATGTGCCCTATGCTCCCTAAGCTGAGTTTTTTAGATGTTTCAGGACACACCGTGCACTTCTCCAGAGTGGCTGTTGGCAATTTACATCCCGCCCATCAGCGTAGCCAGGCTCCCGTTTCTCCATGGCCTGTCCTGCATTTCTGGTTTTGACACTTTATTCAGCATGGCCCTTTTGACCGATGGGAAGCGAGACTTCTTTGTAGCGCTGATTTGCCTTTCCAGGTTGCTTGGTTGGCCAAAAAGGGCGTATGCGTTTTTTCCTGAATATATTCAGGAAAAAACGCATACGCCCTTTTTGGCCAAGGGCATCATTGTCGAGGTTTTGCCGCTTTTCCTGTGCTTTAAAGGCGATTCGAATCTCCCTCCTGAAATCTGTTTCCTGCAATTCTGCCTTGCTTTCAAATCCTCTTCGTTGCCTTCCCTCAATATATTTGTGGACGAGAGTCATCATTTATAAGTCTGCAGGTTTGTGAATTGCAGTGCCCCTGAGCTCCATTTTTCAACTCGCTTTCTTGGGCGCTGGCCGCAAAAGCGCAGGATTGCTTCAGGCCCTATTCTGGTCCCGGGCGGCAGGCTGAGCCTGTGGTTAATTCTTCTTCCTGAGGGGAAAATAGAGTGACCTCTGCCTGTCCCAACACCTAGAGCTAGTCTCTCATTGATTCCCCCTCTTCCCGTTCATCCTCAGGACAAATTGCAACCTGTACGGAACAGTAGGTTAAAGGTGCTGATTCTCTAAGGAGGGAGATTGCTAGTAAAGCGGCTGGAATGGCGAACCCGAGCACAACGAGATGAGAAATGAGGTGCGTTTTAGAAACCTTTCCCGATCACACGGTGTACCATCTTCTGGGTTTCTCATGCATGTTTTCGATGTAGGAAGATGCCCTTGAACCTGGAGATTTGGGACCCATGGGATGGGTACCACGCAGTATTACTTTAAAGGGTCTGCGTTTGCTCACCCAACCTCACGAAACCTCTCAGCCCCAAGAGTGTCCACCCTTATGTCTCAATCAGCTGTGGGTCTAGATATGGTCAATCCAGGTGGCATCACAGCACCTGAACGAATTTTGTAAGAATTTCTCTCTCTTTCACTGTCTTTGTTTCACGGGTTTTTAAAAGTAATTGATTTTTATAATGGGGTTTACCTGCTTTTCACTGCTGTGATTTTGCCGCTTTACACCCACTTGACTCACTTACAGAGAGATATCAATGCATAGGTTTCAAGATTCTTACTAGTCAGATATATTCTTGGGCGGTGAATTGGGGGTGTTGAGTCCAATTCATTGAGGAAGGAGTAGGGCTTGTCTATTACATATTGGGTTTATGGAACGGTATCTGAGCTAATTTGAAACCCTTGTTGTATGCATCACCCCACCTCACCTTTCCCATTAAGCAGCCATAGTGTGTTTTCTAAACGTGTGACTCTATTCTGTTTTGTAATTCAGTTCAAGGGTAGCGGTTTGTACATTCCCTCTATAAGTCATATCTTATGATAAGTGTCTTTTTCTGTGTGACTTATTTCACTTAGAATCGTTGTACCTAAATCCACTCATCATGCTGCTAGTAGCCTTATGACGTTGATTTCATGGCTGAGTGATATTCCATTGTACATAAGGACCACAACTTCTTTATCCATTTTTCTCTTTCCTGGGATATTTAAGGTGTAACGAAGTGGAGATTCTTGTCAACAGAGCAGCCCTAAACTTTGGGGTGCCTGTGTCTTGCTGATTTTTAGTTTTCTCAATTTATACGCCCATGAGTGGATGTGCCCTATGCTCCCTAAGCTGAGTTTTTTAGATGTTTCAGGACACACCGTGCACTTCTCCAGAGTGGCTGTTGGCAATTTACATCCCGCCCATCAGCGTAGCCAGGCTCCCGTTTCTCCATGGCCTGTCCTGCATTTCTGGTTTTGACACTTTATTCAGCATGGCCCTTTTGACCGATGGGAAGCGAGACTTCTTTGTAGCGCTGATTTGCCTTTCCAGGTTGCTTGGTTGGCCAAAAAGGGCGTATGCGTTTTTTCCTGAATATATTCAGGAAAAAACGCATACGCCCTTTTTGGCCAAGGGCATCATTGTCGAGGTTTTGCAGCTTTTCCTGTGCTTTAAAGGCGATTCGAATCTCCCTCCTGAAATCTGTTTCCTGCAATTCTGCCTTGCTTTCAAATCCTCTTCGTTGCCTTCCCTCAATATATTTGTGGACGAGAGTCATCATTTATAAGTCTGCAGGTTTGTGAATTGCAGTGCCCCTGAGCTCCATTTTTCAACTCGCTTTCTTGGGCGCTGGCCGCAAAAGCGCAGGATTGCTTCAGGCCCTATTCTGGTCCCGGGCGGCAGGCTGAGCCTGTGGTTAATTCTTCTTCCTGAAGGGAAAATAGAGTGACCTCTGCCTGTCCCAACACCTAGAGCTAGTCTCTCATTGATTCCCCCTCTTCCCGTTCATCCTCAGGACAAATTGCAACCTGTACGGAACAGTAGGTTAAAGGTGCTGATTCTCTAAGGAGGGAGATTGCTAGTAAAGCGGCTGGAATGGCGAACCCGAGCACAAGGAGATGAGAAATGAGGTGCGTTTTAGAAACCTTTCCCGATCACACGGTGTACCATCTTCTGGGTTTCTCATGCATGTTTTCGATGTAGGAAGATGCCCTTGAACCTGGAGATTTGGGACCCATGGGATGGGTACCACGCAGTATTACTTTAAAGGGTCTGCGTTTGCTCACCCAACCTCACCAAACCTCTCAGCCCCAAGAGTGTCCACCCTTATGTCTCAATCAGCTGTGGGTCTAGATATGGTCAATCCAGGTGGCATCACAGCACCTGAACGAATTTTGTAAGAATTTCTCTCTCTTTCACTGTCTTTGTTTCACGGGTTTTTAAAAGTAATTGATTTTTATAATGGGGTTTACCTGCTTTTCACTGCTGTGATTTTGCCGCTTTACACCCACTTGACTCACTTACAGAGAGATATCAATGCATAGGTTTCAAGATTCTTACTAGTCAGATATATTCTTGGGCGGTGAATTGGGGGTGTTGAGTCCAATTCATTGAGGAAGGAGTAGGGCTTGTCTATTACATATTGGGTTTATGGAACGGTATCTGAGATAATTTGAAACCCTTGTTGTATGCATCACCCCACCTCACCTTTCCCATTAAGCAGCCATAGTGTGTTTTCTAAACGTGTGACTCTATTCTGTTTTGTAATTCAGTTCAAGGGTAGCGGTTTGTACATTCCCTCTATAAGTCATATCTTATGATAAGTGTCTTTTTCTGTGTGACTTATTTCACTTAGAATCGTTGTACCTAAATCCACTCATCATGCTGCTAGTAGCCTTATGACGTTGATTTCATGGCTGAGTGATATTCCATTGTACATAAGGACCACAACTTCTTTATCCATTTTTCTCTTTCCTGGGATATTTAAGGTGTAACGAAGTGGAGATTCTTGTCAACAGAGCAGCCCTAAACTTTGGGGTGCCTGTGTCTTGCTGATTTTTAGTTTTCTCAATTTATACGCCCATGAGTGGATGTGCCCTATGCTCCCTAAGCTGAGTTTTTTAGATGTTTCAGGACACACCGTGCACTTCTCCAGAGTGGCTGTTGGCTATTTACATCCCGCCCATCAGCGTAGCCAGGCTCCCGTTTCTCCATGGCCTGTCCTGCCTTTCTGGTTTTGACACTTTATTCAGCATGGCCCTTTTGACCGATGGGAAGCGAGACTTCTTTGTAGCGCTGATTTGCCTTTCCAGGTTGCTTGGTTGGCCAAAAAGGGCGTATGCGTTTTTTCCTGAATATATTCAGGAAAAAACGCATACGCCCTTTTTGGCCAAGGGCATCATTGTCGAGGTTTTGCCGCTTTTCCTGTGCTTTAAAGGCGATTCGAATCTCCCTCCTGAAATCTGTTTCCTGCAATTCTGCCTTGCTTTCAAATCCTCTTCGTTGCCTTCCCTCAATATATTTGTGGACGAGAGTCATCATTTATAAGTCTGCAGGTTTGTGAATTGCAGTGCCCCTGAGCTCCATTTTTCAACTCGCTTTCTTGGGCGCTGGCCGCAAAAGCGCAGGATTGCTTCAGGCCCTATTCTGGTCCCGGGCGGCAGGCTGAGCCTGTGGTTAATTCTTCTTCCTGAGGGGAAAATAGAGTGACCTCTGCCTGTCCCAACACCTAGAGCTAGTCTCTCATTGATTCCCCCTCTTCGCGTTCATCCTCAGGACAAATTGCAACCTGTACGGAACAGTAGGTTAAAGGTGCTGATTCTCTAAGGAGGGAGATTGCTAGTAAAGCGGCTGGAATGGCGAACCCGAGCACAAGGAGATGAGAAATGAGGTGCGTTTTAGAAACCTTTCCCGATCACACGGTGTACCATCTTCTGGGTTTCTCATGCATGTTTTCGATGTAGGAAGATGCCCTTGAACCTGGAGATTTGGGACCCATGGGATGGGTACCACGCAGTATTACTTTAAAGGGTCTGCGTTTGCTCACCCAACCTCACGAAACCTCTCAGCCCCAAGAGTGTCCACCCTTATGTCTCAATCAGCTGTGGGTCTAGATATGGTCAATCCAGGTGGCATCACAACACCTGAACGAATTTTGTAAGAATTTCTCTCTCTTTCACTGTCTTTGTTTCACGGGTTTTTAAAAGTAATTGATTTTTATAATGGGGTTTACCTGCTTTTCACTGCTGTGATTTTGCCGCTTTACACCCACTTGACTCACTTACAGAGAGATATCAATGCATAGGTTTCAAGATTCTTACTAGTCAGACATATTCTTGGGCGGTGAATTGGGGGTGTTGAGTCCAATTCATTGAGGAAGGAGTAGGGCTTGTCTATTACATATTGGGTTTATGGAACGGTATCTGAACTAATTTGAAACCCTTGTTGTATGCATCACCCCACCTCACCTTTCCCATTAAGCAGCCATAGTGTGTTTTCTAAACGTGTGACTCTATTCTGTTTTGTAATTCAGTTCAAGTGTAGCGGTTTGTACATTCCCTCTATAAGTCATATCTTATGATAAGTGTCTTTTTCTGTGTGACTTATTTCACTTAGAATCGTCATACCTAAATCCACTCATCATGCTGCTACTAGCCTTATGACGTTGATTTCATGGCTGAGTGATATTCCATTGTACATAAGGACCACAACTTCTTTATCCATTTTTCTCTTTCCTGGGATATTTAAGGTGTAACGAAGTGGAGATTCTTGTCAACAGAGCAGCCCTAAACTTTGGGGTGCCTGTGTCTTGCTGATTTTTAGTTTTCCCAATTTATACGCCCATGAGTGGATGTGCCCTATGCTCCCTAAGCTCAGTTTTTTAGATGTTTCAGGACACACCGTGCACTTCTCCAGAGTGGCTGTTGGCAATTTACATCCCGCCCATCAGCGTAGCCAGGCTCCCGTTTCTCCATGGCCTGTCCTGCATTTCTGGTTTTGACACTTTATTCAGCATGGCCCTTTTGACCGATGGGAAGCGAGACTTCTTTGTAGCGCTGATGTGCCTTTCCAGGTTGCTTGGTTGGCCAAAAAGGGCGTATGCGTTTTTTCCTGAATATATTCAGGAAAAAACGCATACGCCCTTTTTGGCCAAGGGCATCATCGTCGAGGTTTTGCCGCTTTTACTGTGCTTTAAAGGCGATTCGAATCTCCCTCCTGAAATCTGTTTCCTTCAATTCTGCCTTGCTTTCAAATCCTCTTCGTTGCCTTCCCTCAATATATTTGTGGACGAGAGTCATCATTTATAAGTCTGCAGGTTTGTGAATTGCAGTGCCCCTGAGCTCCATTTTTCAACTCGCTTTCTTGGGCGCTGGCCGCAAAAGCGCAGGATTGCTTCAGGCCCTATTCTGGTCCCAGGCGGCAGGCTGAGCCTGTGGTTAATTCTTCTTCCTGATGGGAAAATAGAGTGACCTCTGCCTGTCCCAACACCTAGAGCTAGTGCCTCATTGGTTCCCCCTCTTCCCTTTCATCCTCAGGACAAATTGCAAGCTGTACGGAACAGGAGGTTAAAGGTGCTGATTCTCCAAGGAGGGAGATTGCTAGTAAAGCGGCTGGAATGGCAAACCCGAGCACAAGGAGATGAGAAATGAGGTGCGTTTTAGAAACCTTTCCTGATCACACGGTGTACCATCTTCTGGGTTTCTCATGCATGTTTTCGATGTAGGAAGATGCCCTTGAACCTGGAGATTTGGGACCCATGGGATGGGTACCACGCAGTATTACTTTATAGGGTCTGCGTTTGCTCACCCAACCTCACCAAACCTCTCAGCCCCAAGAGTGTCCACCCTTATGTCTCAATCAGCTGTGGGTCTAGATGTGGTCAATCCAGGTGGCATCACAGCCCCTGAACGACTTTTTAAGAATTTCTCTCTCTTTCACTGTCTTTGTTTCACGGGTTTTTAAAAGTAATTGATATTTATAATGGGGTTTACCTGCTTTTCACTCCTGTGTTTTTGCCGCTTTACACCCACTTGACTCACTTACAGAGAGATATCAATGCATAGGTTTTAAGATTCTTACTATTCAGATATATTCGTGGGCGGTGAATAGGGGGTGTTGAGTCCAATTCATTGAGCAAGGAGTAGGTCTTGTCTATTACATATTGGGTTTATGGAACGGTATCTCAGATAATTTGAAACCCTTGTTTTATGAATCACCCCAGCTCACCTTTCCCGTTAAGCAGCCATAGTGTGTTTTCTAAACGTGTGACTCTATTCTGTTTTGTAATTCAGTTCAAGGGTAGCGGTTTTTACATTCCCTCTATAAGTCATATCTTATGATAAGTGTCTTTTTCTGTGTGACTTATTTCACTTAGAATCGTCGTACCTAAATCCACTCATCATGCTGCTACTAGCCTTATGACGTTGATTTCATGGCTGAGTGATATTCCATTGTACATAAGGACCACAACTTCTTTATCCATTTTTCTCTTTCCTGGGATATTTAAGGTGTAACCAAGTGGAGGTTCTTGTCAACAGAGCAGACCTAAATTTTGGGGTGCCTGTGTCTTGCTGATTTTTAGTTTTCCCAATTTATACGCCCATGAGTGGATGTGCCCTATGCTCCCTAAGCTGAGTTTTGTAGATGTTTCAGGACACACCGTGCACTTCTCCAGAGTGGCTGTTGGCAATTTACATCCCGCCCATCAGCGTAGCCAGGCTCCCGTTTCTCCATGGCCTGTCCTGCATTTCTGGTTTTGACACTTTATTCAGCATGGCCCTTTTGACCGATGGGAAGCGAGACTTCTTTGTAGCGCTGATTTGCCTTTCCAGGTTGCTTGGTTGGCCAAAAAGGGCGTATGCGTTTTTTCCTGAATATATTCAGGAAAAAACGCATACGCCCTTTTTGGCCAAGGGCATCATTGTCGAGGTTTTGCCGCTTTTCCTGTGCTTTAAAGGCGATTCGAATCTCCCTCCTGAAATCTGTTTCCTGCAATTCTGCCTTGCTTTCAAATCCTCTTCGTTTCCTTCCATCAATATATTTGTGGACGAGAGTCATCATTTATAAGTCTGCAGGTTTGTGAATTGCAGTGCCCCTGAGCGCCATTTTTCAACTCGCTTTCTTGGGCGCTGGCCGCAAAAGCGCAGGATTGCTTCAGGCCCTATTCTGGTCCCAGGCGGCAGGCTGAGCCTGTGGTTAATTCTTCTTCCTGTTGGGAAAATAGAGTGACCTCTGCCTATCCCAACACCTAGAGATAGTCTCTCATTGGTTCCCCCTCTTCCCTTTCATCCTCAGGACACATTGCAAGCTGTACGGAACAGGAGGTTAAAGGTGCTGATTCTCCAAGGAGGGAGATTGCTAGTAAAGCGGCTGGAATGGCGAACCCGAGCACAAGGAGATGAGAAATGAGGTGCGTTTTAGAAACCTTTCCTGATCACACGGTGTAGCATCTTCTGGGTTTCTCATGAATGTTTTCGATGTAGGAAGATGCCCTTGAACCTGGAGATTTGGGACCCATGGGATGGGTACCACGCAGTATTACTTTATAGGGTCTGCGTTTGGTCACCCAACCTCACCAAATCTCTCAGCCCCAAGAGTGTCCACCCTTATGTCTCAATCAGCTGTGGGTCTAGATATGGTCAATCCAGGTGGCATCACAGCCCCTGAACGACTTTTTAAGAATTTCTCTCTCTTTCACTGTCTTTGTTTCACGGGTTTTTAAAAGTAATTGATATTTATAATGGGGTTTACCTGCTTTTCACTCCTGTGTTTTTGCCGCTTTACACCCACTTGACTCACTTACAGAGAGATATCAATGCATAGGTTTTAAGATTCTTACTAGTCAGATATATTCGTGGGCGGTGAATAGGCGGTGTTGAGTCCAATTCATTGAGCAAGGAGTAGGTCTTGTCTATTACATATTGGGTTTATGGAACGGTATCTGAGCTAATGTGAAACCCTTGTTGTATGCATCACCCCACCTCACCTTTCCCGTTAAGCAGCCATAGTGTGTTTTCTAAACGTGTGACTCTATTCTGTTTTGTAATTCAGTTCAAGGGTAGCGGTTTTTACATTCCCTCTATAAGTCATATCTTATGATAAGTGTCTTTTTCTGTGTGACTTATTTCACTTAGAATCGTCGTACCTAAATCCACTCATCATGCTGCTACTAGCCTTATGACGTAGATTTCATGGCTGAGTGATATTCCATTGTACATAAGGACCACAACTTCTTTATCCATTTTTCTCTTTCCTGGGATATTTAAGGTGTAACCAAGTGGAGGTTCTTGTCAACAGAGCAGACCTAAATTTTGGGGTGCCTGTGTCTTGCTGATTTTTAGTTTTCCCAATTTATACGCCCATGTGTGGATGTGCCCTATGCTCCCTAAGCTGAGTTTTGTAGATGTTTCAGGACACACCGTGCACTTCTCCAGAGTGGCTGTTGGCAATTTACATCCCGCCCATCAGCGTAGCCAGGCTCCCGTTTCTCCATGGCCTGTCCTGCATTTCTGGTTTTGACACTTTATTCAGCATGGCCCTTTTGACCGATGGGAAGCGAGACTTCTTTGTAGCGCTGATTTGCCTTTCCAGGTTGCTTGGTTGGCCAAAAAGGGCGTATGCGTTTTTTCCTGAATATATTCAGGAAAAAACGCATACGCCCTTTTTGGCCAAGGGCATCATTGTCGAGGTTTTGCCGCTTTTCCTGTGCTTTAAAGGCGATTCGAATCTCCCTCCTGAAATCTGTTTCCTGCAATTCTGCCTTGCTTTCAAATCCTCTTCGTTGCCTTCCCTCAATATATTTGTGGACGAGAGTCATCATTTATAAGTCTGCAGGTTTGTGAATTGCAGTGCCCCTGAGCTCCATTTTTCAACTCGCTTTCTTGGGCGCTGGCCGCAAAAGCGCAGGATTGCTTCAGGCCCTATTCTGGTCCCGGGCGGCAGGCTGAGCCTGTGGTTAATTCTTCTTCCTGAGGGGAAAATAGAGTGACCTCTGCCTGTCCCAACACCTAGAGCTAGTCTCTCATTGATTCCCCCTCTTCCCGTTCATCCTCAGGACAAATTGCAACCTGTACGGAACAGTAGGTTAAAGGTGCTGATTCTCTAAGGAGGGAGATTGCTAGTAAAGCGGCTGGAATGGCGAACCCGAGCACAAGGAGATGAGAAATGAGGTGCGTTTTAGAAACCTTTCCCGATCACACGGTGTACCATCTTCTGGGTTTCTCATGCATGTTTTCGATGTAGGAAGATGCCCTTGAACCTGGAGATTTGGGACCCATGGGATGGGTACCACGCAGTATTACTTTAAAGGGTCTGCGTTTGCTCACCCAACCTCACGAAACCTCTCAGCCCCAAGAGTGTCCACCCTTATGTCTCAATCAGCTGTGGGTCTAGATATGGTCAATCCAGGTGGCATCACAGCACCTGAAAGAATTTTGTAAGAATTTCTCTCTCTTTCACTGTCTTTGTTTCACGGGTTTTTAAAAGTAATTGATTTTTATAATGGGGTTTACCTGCTTTTCACTGCTGTGATTTTGCCGCTTTACACCCACTTGACTCACTTACAGAGAGATATCAATGCATAGGTTTCAAGATTCTTACTAGTCAGATATATTCTTGGGCGGTGAATTGGGGGTGTTGAGTCCAATTCATTGAGGAAGGAGTAGGGCTTGTCTATTACATATTGGGTTTATGGAACGGTATCTGAGCTAATTTGAAACCCTTGTTGTATGCATCACCCCACCTCACCTTTCCCATTAAGCAGCCATAGTGTGTTTTCTAAACGTGTGACTCTATTCTGTTTTGTAATTCAGTTCAAGGGTAGCGGTTTGTACATTCCCTCTATAAGTCATATCTTATGATAAGTGTCTTTTTCTGTGTGACTTATTTCACTTAGAATCGTTGTACCTAAATCCACTCATCATGCTGCTACTAGCCTTATGACGTTGATTTCATGGCTGAGTGATATTCCATTGTACATAAGGACCACAACTTCTTTATCCATTTTTCTCTTTCCTGGGATATTTAAGGTGTAACGAAGTGGAGATTCTTGTCAACAGAGCAGCCCTAAACTTTGGGGTGCCTGTGTCTTGCTGATTTTTAGTTTTCTCAATTTATACGCCCATGAGTGGATGTGCCCTATGCTCCCTAAGCTGAGTTTTTTAGATGTTTCAGGACACACCGTGCACTTCTCCAGAGTGGCTGTTGGCAATTTACATCCCGCCCATCAGCGTAGCCAGGCTCCCGTTTCTCCATGGCCTGTCCTGCATTTCTGGTTTTGACACTTTATTCAGCATGGCCCTTTTGACCGATGGGAAGCGAGACTTCTTTGTAGCGCTGATTTGCCTTTCCAGGTTGCTTGGTTGGCCAAAAAGGGCGTATGCGTTTTTTCCTGAATATATTCAGGAAAAAACGCATACGCCCTTTTTGGCCAAGGGCATCATTGTCGAGGTTTTGCCGCTTTTCCTGTGCTTTAAAGGCGATTCGAATCTCCCTCCTGAAATCTGTTTCCTGCAATTCTGCCTTGCTTTCAAATCCTCTTCGTTGCCTTCCCTCAATATATTTGTGGACGAGAGTCATCATTTATAAGTCTGCAGGTTTGTGAATTGCAGTGCCCCTGAGCTCCATTTTTCAACTCGCTTTCTTGGGCGCTGGCCGCAAAAGCGCAGGATTGCTTCAGGCCCTATTCTGGTCCCGGGCGGCAGGCTGAGCCTGTGGTTAATTCTTCTTCCTGAGGGGAAAATAGAGTGACCTCTGCCTGTCCCAACACCTAGAGCTAGTCTCTCATTGATTCCCCCTCTTCCCATTCATCCTCAGGACAAATTGCAACCTGTACGGAACAGTAGGTTAAAGGTGCTGATTCTCTAAGGAGGGAGATTGCTAGTAAAGCGGCTGGAATGGCGAACCCGAGCACAAGGAGATGAGAAATGAGGTGCGTTTTAGAAACCTTTCCCGATCACACGGTGTACCATCTTCTGGGTTTCTCATGCATGTTTTCGATGTAGGAAGATGCCCTTGAACCTGGAGATTTGGGACCCATGGGATGGGTACCACGCAGTATTACTTTAAAGGGTCTGCGTTTGCTCACCCAACCTCACGAAACCTCTCAGCCCCAAGAGTGTCCACCCTTATGTCTCAATCAGCTGTGGGTCTAGATATGGTCAATCCAGGTGGCATCACAGCACCTGAACGAATTTTGTAAGAATTTCTCTCTCTATCACTGTCTTTTTTCACGGGTTTTTAAAAGTAATTGATTTTTATAATGGGGTTTACCTGCTTTTCACTGCTCTGATTTTGCCGCTTTACACCCACTTGACTCACTTACAGAGAGATATCAATGCATAGGTTTCAAGATTCTTACTAGTCAGATATATTCTTGGGCGGTGAATTGGGGGTGTTGAGTCCAATTCATTGAGGAAGGAGTAGGGCTTGTCTATTACATATTGGGTTTATGGAACGGTATCTGAGCTAATTTGAAACCCTTGTTGTATGCATCACCCCACCTCACCTTTCCCATTAAGCAGCCATAGTGTGTTTTCTAAACGTGTGACTCTATTCTGTTTTGTAATTCAGTTCAAGGGTAGCGGTTTGTACATTCCCTCTATAAGTCATATCTTATGATAAGTGTCTTTTTCTGTGTAACTTATTTCACTTAGAATCGTCGTACCTAAATCCACTCATCATGCTGCTACTAGCCTTATGACGTTGATTTCATGGCTGAGTGATATTCCATTGTACATAAGGACCACAACTTCTTTATCCATTTTTCTCTTTCCTGGGATATTTAAGGTGTAACGAAGTGGAGATTCTTGTCAACAGAGCAGCCCTAAACTTTGGGGTGCCTGTGTCTTGCTGATTTTTACTTTTCTCAATTTATACGCCCATGAGTGGATGTGCCCTATGCTCCCTAAGCTGAGTTTTTTAGATGTTTCAGGACACACCGTGCACTTCTCCAGAGTGGCTGTTGGCAATTTACATCCCGCCCATCAGCGTAGCCAGGCTCCCGTTTCTCCATGGCCTGTCCTGCATTTCTGGTTTTGACACTTTATTCAGCATGGCCCTTTTGACCGATGGGAAGCGAGACTTCTTTGTAGCGCTGATTTGCCTTTCCAGGTTGCTTGGTTGGCCAAAAAGGGCGTATGCGTTTTTTCCTGAATATATTCAGGAAAAAACGCATACGCCCTTTTTGGCCAAGGGCATCATTGTCGAGGTTTTGCCGCTTTTCCTGTGCTTTAAAGGCGATTCGAATCTCCCTCCTGAAATCTGTTTCCTGCAATTCTGCCTTGCTTTCAAATCCTCTTCGTTGCCTTCCCTCAATATATTTGTGGACGAGAGTCATCATTTATAAGTCTGCAGGTTTGTGAATTGCAGTGCCCCTGAGCTCCATTTTTCAACTCGCTTTCTTGGGCGCTGGCCGCAAAAGCGCAGGATTGCTTCAGGCCCTATTCTGGTCCCGGGCGGCAGGCTGAGCCTGTGGTTAATTCTTCTTCCTGAGGGGAAAATAGAGTGACCTCTGCCTGTCCCAACACCTAGAGCTAGTCTCTCATTGATTCCCCCTCTTCCCGTTCATCCTCAGGACAAATTGCAACCTGTACGGAACAGTAGGTTAAAGGTGCTGATTCTCTAAGGAGGGAGATTGCTAGTAAAGCGGCTGGAATGGCGAACCCGAGCACAAGGAGATGAGAAATGAGGTGCGTTTTAGAAACCTTTCCCGATCACACGGTGTACCATCTTCTGGGTTTCTCATGCATGTTTTCGATGTAGGAAGATGCCCTTGAACCTGGAGATTTGGGACCCATGGGATGGGTACCACGCAGTATTACTTTAAAGGGTCTGCGTTTGCTCACCCAACCTCACGAAACCTCTCAGCCCCAAGAGTGTCCACCCTTATGTCTCAATCAGCTGTGGGTCTAGATATGGTCAATCCAGGTGGCATCACAGCACCTGAACGAATTTTGTAAGAATTTCTCTCTCTTTCACTGTCTTTGTTTCACGGGTTTTTAAAAGTAATTGATTTTTATAATGGGGTTTACCTGCTTTTCACTGCTGTGATTTTGCCGCTTTACACCCACTTGACTCACTTACAGAGAGATATCAATGCATAGGTTTCAAGATTCTTACTAGTCAGATATATTCTTGGGCGGTGAATTGGGGGTGTTGAGTCCAATTCATTGAGGAAGGAGTAGGGCTTGTCTATTACATATTGGGTTTATGGAACGGTATCTGAGCTAATTTGAAACCCTTGTTGTATGCATCACCCCACCTCACCTTTCCCATTAAGCAGCCATAGTGTGTTTTCTAAACGTGTGACTCTATTCTGTTTTGTAATTCAGTTCAAGGGTAGCGGTTTGTACATTCCCTCTATAAGTCATATCTTATGATAAGTGTCTTTTTCTGTGTGACTTATTTCACTTAGAATCGTTGTACCTAAATCCACTCATCATGCTGCTAGTAGCCTTATGACGTTGATTTCATGGCTGAGTGATATTCCATTGTACATAAGGACCACAACTTCTTTATCCATTTTTCTCTTTCCTGGGATATTTAAGGTGTAACGAAGTGGAGATTCTTGTCAACAGAGCAGCCCTAAACTTTGGGGTGCCTGTGTCTTGCTGATTTTTAGTTTTCTCAATTTATACGCCCATGAGTGGATGTGCCCTATGCTCCCTAAGCTGAGTTTTTTAGATGTTTCAGGACACACCGTGCACTTCTCCAGAGTGGCTGTTGGCAATTTACATCCCGCCCATCAGCGTAGCCAGGCTCCCGTTTCTCCATGGCCTGTCCTGCATTTCTGGTTTTGACACTTTATTCAGCATGGCCCTTTTGACCGATGGGAAGCGAGACTTCTTTGTAGCGCTGATTTGCCTTTCCAGGTTGCTTGGTTGGCCAAAAAGGGCGTATGCGTTTTTTCCTGAATATATTCAGGAAAAAACGCATACGCCCTTTTTGGCCAAGGGCATCATTGTCGAGGTTTTGCCGCTTTTCCTGTGCTTTAAAGGCGATTCGAATCTCCCTCCTGAAATCTGTTTCCTGCAATTCTGCCTTGCTTTCAAATCCTCTTCGTTGCCTTCCCTCAATATATTTGTGGACGAGAGTCATCATTTATAAGTCTGCAGGTTTGTGAATTGCAGTGCCCCTGAGCTCCATTTTTCAACTCGCTTTCTTGGGCGCTGGCCGCAAAAGCGCAGGATTGCTTCAGGCCCTATTCTGGTCCCGGGCGGCAGGCTGAGCCTGTGGTTAATTCTTCTTCCTGAGGGGAAAATAGAGTGACCTCTGCCTGTCCCAACACCTAGAGCTAGTCTCTCATTGATTCCCCCTCTTCCCATTCATCCTCAGGACAAATTGCAACCTGTACGGAACAGTAGGTTAAAGGTGCTGATTCTCTAAGGAGGGAGATTGCTAGTAAAGCGGCTGGAATGGCGAACCCGAGCACAAGGAGATGAGAAATGAGGTGCGTTTTAGAAACCTTTCCCGATCACACGGTGTACCATCTTCTGGGTTTCTCATGCATGTTTTCGATGTAGGAAGATGCCCTTGAACCTGGAGATTTGGGACCCATGGGATGGGTACCACGCAGTATTACTTTAAAGGGTCTGCGTTTGCTCACCCAACCTCACGAAACCTCTCAGCCCCAAGAGTGTCCACCCTTATGTCTCAATCAGCTGTGGGTCTAGATATGGTCAATCCAGGTGGCATTACAGCCGCTGAACGAATTTTGTAAGAATTTCTCTCTCTTTCACTGTCTTTGTTTCACGGGTTTTTAAAAGTAATTGATTTTTATAATGGGGTTTACCTGCTTTTCACTGCTGTGATTTTGCCGCTTTACACCCACTTGACTCACTTACAGAGAGATATCAATGCATAGGTTTCAAGATTCTTACTAGTCAGATATATTCTTGGGCGGTGAATTGGGGGTGTTGAGTCCAATTCATTGAGGAAGGAGTAAGGCTTGTCTATTACATATTGGGTTTATGGAACGGTATCTGAGCTAATTTGAAACCCTTGTTGTATGCATCACCCCACCTCACCTTTCCCGTTAAGCAGCCATAGTGTGTTTTCTAAACGTGTGACTCTATTCTGTTTTGTAATTCAGTTCAAGCGTAGCGGTTTTTACATTCCCTCTATAAGTCATATCTTATGATAAGTGTCTTTTTCTGTGTGACTTATTTCACTTAGAATCTTCGTACCTAAATCCACTCATCATGCTGCTACTAGCCTTATGACGTTGATTTCATGGCTGAGTGATATTCCATTGTACATAAGGACCACAACTTCTTTATCCATTTTTCTCTTTCCTGGGATATTTAAGGTGTAACGAAGTGGAGATTCTTGTCAACAGAGCAGCCCCAAACTTTGGGGTGCCTGTGTCTTGCTGATTTTTAGTTTTCCCAATTTATACGCCCATGAGTGGATGTGCCCTATGCTCCCTAAGCTCAGTTTTTTAGATGTTTCAGGACACACCGTGCACTTCTCCAGAGTGGCTGTTGGCAATTTACATCCCGCCCATCAGCGTAGCCAGGCTCTCGTTTCTCCATGGCCTGTCCTGCATTTCTGGTTTTGACACTTTATTCAGCATGGCCCTTTTGACCGATGGGAAGCGAGACTTCTTTGTAGCGCTGATTTGCCTTTCCAGGTTGCTTGGTTGGCCAAAAAGGGCGTATGCGTTTTTTCCTGAATATATTCAGGAAAAAACGCATACGCCCTTTTTGGCCAAGGGCATCATTGTCGAGGTTTTGCCGCTTTTCCTGTGCTTTAAAGGCGATTCGAATCTCCCTCCTGAAATCTGTTTCCTGCAATTCTGCCTTGCTTTCAAATCCTCTTCGTTGCCTTCCCTCAATATATTTGTGGACGAGAGTCATCATTTATAAGTCTGCAGGTTTGTGAATTGCAGTGCCCCTGAGCTCCATTTTTCAACTCGCTTTCTTGGGCGCTGGCCGCAAAAGCGCAGGATTGCTTCAGGCCCTATTCTGGTCCCAGGCGGCAGGCTGAGCCTGTGGTTAATTCTTCTTCCTGATGGGAAAATAGAGTGACCTCTGCCTTTCCCAACACCTAGAGCTAGTCTCTCATTGGTTCCCCCTCTTCCCGTTCATCCTCAGGACAAATTGCAAGCTGTACGGAACAGGAGGTTAAAGGTGCTGATTCTCCAAGGAGGGAGATTGCTAGTAAAGCGGCTGGAATGGTGAACCCGAGCACAAGGAGATGAGAAATGAGGTGCGTTTTAGAAACCTTTCCCGATCACACGGTGTACCATCTTCTGGGTTTCTCATGCATGTTTTCGATGTAGGAAGATGCCCTTGAACCTGGAGATTTGGGACCCATGGGATGGGTACCACGCAGAATTACTTTAAAGGGTCTGCGTTTGCTCACCCAACCTCACCAAACCTCTCAGCCCCAAGAGTGTCCACCCTTATGTCTCAATCAGCTGTGGGTCTAGATATGGTCAATCCAGGTGGCATTACAGCCGCTGAACGAATTTTGTAAGAATTTCTCTCTCTTTCACTGTCTTTGTTTCACGGGTTTTTAAAAGTAATTGATTTTTATAATGGGGTTTACCTGCTTTTCACTGCTGTGATTTTGCCGCTTTACACCCACTTGACTCACTTACAGAGAGATATCAATGCATAGGTTTCAAGATTCTTACTAGTCAGATATATTCTTGGGCGGTGAATTGGGGGTGTTGAGTCCAATTCATTGAGGAAGGAGTAGGGCTTGTCTATTACATATTGGGTTTATGGAACGGTATCTGAGATAATTTGAAACCCTTGTTGTATGCATCACCCCACCTCACCTTTCCCGTTAAGCAGCCATAGTGTGTTTTCTAAACGTGTGACTCTATTCTGTTTTGTAATTCAGTTCAAGGGTAGCGGTTTTTACATTCCCTCTATAAGTCATATCTTATGATAAGTGTCTTTTTCTGTGTGACTTATTTCACTTAGAATCGTCGTACCTAAATCCAATCATCATGCTGCTACTAGCCTTATGACGTTGATTTCATGGCTGAGTGATATTCCATTGTACATAAGGACCACAACTTCTTTATCCATTTTTCTCTTTCCTGGGATATTTAAGGTGTAACGAAGTGGAGATTCTTGTCAACAGAGCAGCCCTAAACTTTGGGGTGCCTGTGTCTTGCTGATTTTTAGTTTTCCCAATTTATACGCCCATGAGTGGATGTGCCCTATGCTCCCTAAGCTGAGTTTTGTAGATGTTTCAGGACACACCGTACACTTCTCCAGAGTGGCTGTTGGCAATTTACATCCCGCCCATCAGCGTAGCCAGGCTCCCGTTTCTCCATGGCCTGTCCTGCATTTCTGGTTTTGAAACTTTATTCAGCATGGCCCTTTTGACCGATGGGAAGCGAGACTTCTTTGTATCGCTGATTTGCCTTTCCAGGTTGCTTGGTTGGCCAAAAAGGGCGTATGCGTTTTTTCCTGAATATATTCAGGAAAAAACGCATACGCCCTTTTTGGCCAAGGGCATCATTGTCGAGGTTTTGCCGCTTTTCCTGTGCTTTAAAGGCGATTCGAATCTCCCTCCTGAAATCTGTTTCCTGCAATTCTGCCTTGCTTTCAAATCCTCTTCGTTGCCTTCCCTCAATATATTTGTGGACGAGAGTCATCATTTATAAGTCTGCAGGTTTGTGAATTGCACTGCCCCTGAGCTCCATTTTTCAACTCGCTTTCTTGGGCGCTGGCCGCAAAAGCGCAGGATTGCTTCAGGCCCTATTCTGGTCACAGGCGGCAGGCTGAGCCTGTGGTTAATTCTTCTTCCTGATGGGAAAATAGAGTGGCCTCTGCCTGTCCCAACACCTGGAGCTAGTCCCTCATTGGTTCCCCCTCTTCCCTTTCATCCTCAGGACAAATTGCAAGCTGTACGGAACAGGAGGTTAAAGGTGCTGATTCTCCAAGGAGGGAGATTGCTAGTAAAGCGGCTGGAATGGCGAACCCGAGCACAAGGAGATGAGAAATGAGGTGCGTTTTAGAAACCTTTCCCGATCACACGGTGTACCATCTTCTGGGTTTCTCATGCATGTTTTCGATGTAGGAAGATGCCCTTGAACCTGGAGATTTGGGACCCATGGGATGGGTACCACGCAGTATTACTTTAAAGGGTCTGCGTTTGCTCACCCAACCTCACCAAACCTCTCAGCCCCAAGAGTGTCCACCCTTATGTCTCAATCAGCTGTGGGTCTAGATATGGTCAATCCAGGTGGCATTACAGCCGCTGAACGAATTTTGTAAGAATTTCTCTCTCTTTCACTGTCTTTGTTTCACGGGTTTTTAAAAGTAATTGATTTTTATAATGGGGTTTACCTGCTTTTCACTGCTGTGATTTTGCCGCTTTACACCCACTTGACTCACTTACAGAGAGATATCAATGCATAGGTTTCAAGATTCTTACTAGTCAGATATATTCTTGGGCGGTGAATTGGGGGTGTTGAGTCCAATTCATTGAGGAAGGAGTAGGGCTTGTCTATTACATATTGGGTTTATGGAACGGTATCTGAGATAATTTGAAACCCTTGTTGTATGCATCACCCCACCTCACCTTTCCCGTTAAGCAGCCATAGTGTGTTTTCTAAACGTGTGACTCTATTCTGTTTTGTAATTCAGTTCAAGGGTAGCGGTTTTTACATTCCCTCTATAAGTCATATCTTATGATAAGTGTCTTTTTCTGTGTGACTTATTTCACTTAGAATCGTCGTACCTAAATCCAATCATCATGCTGCTACTAGCCTTATGACGTTGATTTCATGGCTGAGTGATATTCCATTGTACATAAGGACCACAACTTCTTTATCCATTTTTCTCTTTCCTGGGATATTTAAGGTGTAACGAAGTGGAGATTCTTGTCAACAGAGCAGCCCTAAACTTTGGGGTGCCTGTGTCTTGCTGATTTTTAGTTTTCCCAATTTATACGCCCATGAGTGGATGTGCCCTATGCTCCCTAAGCTCAGTTTTTTAGATGTTTCAGGACACACCGTGCACTTCTCCAGAGTGGCTGTTGGCAATTTACATCCCGCCCATCAGCGTAGCCAGGCTCCCGTTTCTCCATGGCCTGTCCTGCATTTCTGGTTTTGACACTTTATTCAGCATGGCCCTTTTGACCGATGGGAAGCGAGACTTCTTTGTAGCGCTGATTTGCCTTTCCAGGTTGCTTGGTTGGCCAAAAAGGGCGTATGCGTTTTTTTCTGAATATATTCAGGAAAAAACGCATACGCCCTTTTTGGCCAAGGGCATCATTGTCGAGGTTTTGCCGCTTTTCCTGTGCTTTAAAGGCCATTCGAATCTCCCTCCTGAAATCTGTTTCCTGCAATTCTGCCTTGCTTTCAAATCCTCTTCGTTGCCTTCCCTCAATATATTTGTGGACGAGAGTCATCATTTATAAGTCTGCAGGTTTGTGAATTGCAGTGCCCCTGAGCTCCATTTTTCAACTCGCTTTCTTGGGCGCTGGCCGCAAAAGCGCAGGATTGCTTCAGGCCCTATTCTGGTCCCAGGCGGCAGGCTGAGCCTGTGGTTAATTCTTCTTCCTGATGGGAAAATAGAGTGACCTCTGCCTGTCCCAACACCTAGAGCTAGTCTCTCATTGGTTCCCCCTCTTCCCGTTCATCCTCAGGACAAATTGCAAGCTGTACGGAACAGGAGGTTAAAGGTGCTGATTCTCCAAGGAGGGAGATTGCTAGTAAAGCGGCTGGAATGGTGAACCCGAGCACAAGGAGATGAGAAATGAGGTGCGTTTTAGAAACCTTTCCTGATCACACGGTGTACCATCTTCTGGGTTTCTCATGCATGTTTTCGATGTAGGAAGATGCCCTTGAACCTGGAGATTTGGGACCCATGGGATGGGTACCACGCAGAATTACTTTAAAGGGTCTGCGTTTGCTCACCCAACCTCACCAAACCTCTCAGCCCCAAGAGTGTCCACCCTTATGTCTCAATCAGCTGTGGGTCTAGATATGGTCAATCCAGGTGGCATTACAGCCGCTGAACGAATTTTGTAAGAATTTCTCTCTCTTTCACTGTCTTTGTTTCACGGGTTTTTAAAAGTAATTGATTTTTATAATGGGGTTTACCTGCTTTTCACTGCTGTGATTTTGCCGCTTTACACCCACTTGACTCACTTACAGAGAGATATCAATGCATAGGTTTCAAGATTCTTACTAGTCAGATATATTCTTGGGCGGTGAATTGGGGGTGTTGAGTCCAATTCATTGAGGAAGGAGTAGGGCTTGTCTATTACATATTGGGTTTATGGAACGGTATCTGAGCTAATTTGAAACCCTTGTTGTATGCATCACCCCACCTCACCTTTCCCATTAAGCAGCCATAGTGTGTTTTCTAAACGTGTGACTCTATTCTGTTTTGTAATTCAGTTCAAGGGTAGCGGTTTTTACATTCCCTCTATAAGTCATATCTTATGATAAGTGTCTTTTTCTGTGTGACTTATTTCACTTAGAATCTTCGTACCTAAATCCACTCATCATGCTGCTACTAGCCTTATGACGTTGATTTCATGGCTGAGTGATATTCCATTGTACATAAGGACCACAACTTCTTTATCCATTTTTCTCTTTCCTGGGATATTTAAGGTGTAACGAAGTGGAGATTCTTGTCAACAGAGCAGCCCTAAAGTTTGGGGTGCCTGTGTCTTGCTGATTTTTAGTTTTCCCAATTTATACGCCCATGAGTGGATGTGCCCTATGCTCCCTAAGCTGAGTTTTTTAGATGTTTCAGGACACACCGTGCACTTCTCCAGAGTGGCTGTTGGCAATTTACATCCCGCCCATCAGCGTAGCCAGGCTCCCGTTTCTCCATGGCCTGTCCTGCATTTCTGGTTTTGACACTTTATTCAGCATGGCCCTTTTGACCAATGGGAAGCGAGACTTCTTTGTAGCGCTGATTTGCCTTTCCAGGTTGCTTGGTTGGCCAAAAAGGGCGTATGCGTTTTTTCCTGAATATATTCAGGAAAAAACGCATACGCCCTTTTTGGCCAAGGGCATCATTGTCGAGGTTTTGCCGCTTTTCCTGTGCTTTAAAGGCGATTCAAATCTCCCTCCTGAAATCTGTTTCCTGCAATTCTGCCTTGCTTTCAAATCCTCTTCGTTGCCTTCCCTCAATATATTTGAGGACGAGAGTCATCATTTATAAGTCTGCAGGTTTGTGAATTGCAGTGCCCCTGAGCTCCATTTTTCAACTCGCTTTCTTGGGCGCTGGCCGCAAAAGCGCAGGATTGCTTCAGGCCCTATTCTGGTCCCAGGCGGCAGGCTGAGCCTGTGGTTAATTCTTCTTCCTGATGGGAAAATAGAGTGACCTCTGCCTGTCCCAACACCTGCAGCTAGTCTCTCATTGGTTCCCCCTCTTCCCTTTCATCCTCAGGACAAATTGCAAGCTGTACGGAACAGGAGGTTAAAGGTGCTGATTCTCCAAGGAGGGAGATTGCTAGTAAAGCGGCTGGAATGGCGAACCCGAGCACAAGGAGATGAGAAATGAGGTGCGTTTTAGAAACCTTTCCCGATCACACGGTGTACCATCTTCTGGGTTTCTCATGCATGTTTTCGATGTAGGAAGATGCCCTTGAACCTGGAGATTTGGGACCCATGGGATGGGTACCACGCAGTATTACTTTAAAGGGTCTGCGTTTGCTCACCCAACCTCACCAAACCTCTCAGCCCCAAGAGTGTCCACCCTTATGTCTCAATCAGCTGTGGGTCTAGATATGGTCAATCCAGGTGGCATTACAGCCGCTGAACGAATTTTGTAAGAATTTCTCTCTCTTTCACTGTCTTTGTTTCACGGGTTTTTAAAAGTAATTGATTTTTATAATGGGGTTTACCTGCTTTTCACTGCTGTGATTTTGCCGCTTTACACCCACTTGACTCACTTACAGAGAGATATCAATGCATAGGTTTTAAGATTCTTACTAGTCAGATATATTCTTGGGCGGTGAATTGGGGGTGTTGAGTGCAATTCATTGAGGAAGGAGTACGGCTTGTCTATTACATATTGGGTTTATGGAACGGTATCTGAGATAATTTGAAACCCTTGTTGTATGCATCACCCCACCTCACCTTTCCCGTTAAGCAGCCATAGTGTGTTTTGTAAACGTGTGACTCTATTCTGTTTTGTAATTCAGTTCAAGGTTAGCGGTTTGTACATTCCCTCTATAAGTCATATCTTATGATAAGTGTCTTTTTCTGTGTGACTTATTTCACTTAGAATCTTCGTACCTAAATCCACTCATCATGCTGCTACTAGCCTTATGACGTCGATTTCATGGCTGAGTGATATTCCATTGTACATAAGGACCACAACTTCTTTATCCATTTTTCTCTTTCCTGGGATATTTAAGGTGTAACGAAGTGGAGATTCTTGTCAACAGAGCAGCCCTAAACTTTGGGGTGCCTGTGTCTTGCTGATTTTTAGTTTTCCCAATTTATACGCCCATGAGTGGATGTGCCCTATGCTCCCTAAGCTCAGTTTTGTAGATGTTTCAGGACACACCGTGCACTTCTCCAGAGTGGCTGTTGGCAATTTACATCCCGCCCATCAGCGTAGCCAGGCTCCCGTTTCTCCATGGCCTGTCCTGCATTTCTGGTTTTGACACTTTATTCAGCATGGCCCTTTTGACCGATGGGAAGCGAGACTTCTTTGTAGCGCTGATTTGCCTTTCCAGGTTGCTTGGTTGGCCAAAAAGGGCGTATGCATTTTTTCCTGAATATATTCAGGAAAAAACGCATACGCCCTTTTTGGCCAAGGGCATCATTGTCGAGGTTTTGCCGCTTTTCCTGTGCTTTAAAGGCGATTCAAATCTCCCTCCTGAAATCTGTTTCCTGCAATTCTGCCTTGCTTTCAAATCCTCTTCGTTGCCTTCCCTCAATATATTTGTGGACGAGAGTCCTCATTTATAAGTCTGCAGGTTTGTGAATTGCAGTGCCCCTGAGCTCCATTTTTCAACTCGCTTTCTTGGGCACTGGCCGCAAAAGCGCAGGATTGCTTCAGGCCCTATTCTGGTCCCAGGCGGCAGGCTGAGCCTGTGGTTAATTCTTCTTCCTGAGGGGAAAATAGAGTGACCTCTGCCTGTCCCAACACCTAGAGCTTGTCTCTCATTGGTTCCCCCTCTTCCCTTTCATCCTCAGGACAAATTGCAAGCTGTACGGAACAGGAGGTTAAAGGTGCTGATTCTCCAAGGAGGGAGATTTCTAGTAAAGCGGTTGGAATGGCGAACCCGAGCACAAGGAGATGAGAAATGAGGTGCGTTTTAGAAACCTTTCCCGATCACACGGTGTACCATCTTCTGGGTTTCTCATGCATGTTTTCGATGTAGGAAGATGCCCTTGAACCTGGAGATTTGGGACCCATGGGATGGGTACCACGCAGTATTACTTTAAAGGGTCTGCGTTTGCTCACCCAACCTCACCAAACCTCTCAGCCCCAAGAGTGTCCACCCTTATGTCTCAATCAGCTGTGGGTCTAGATATGGTCAATCCAGGTGGCATTACAGCCGCTGAACGAATTTTGTAAGAATTTCTCTCTCTTTCACTGTCTTTGTTTCACGGGTTTTTAAAAGTAATTGATTTTTATAATGGGGTTTACCTGCTTTTCACTGCTGTGATTTTGCCGCTTTACACCCACTTGACTCACTTACAGAGAGATATCAATGCATAGGTTTCAAGATTCTTACTAGTCAGATATATTCTTGGGCGGTGAATTGGGGGTGTTGAGTCCAATTCATTGAGGAAGGAGTAGGGCTTGTCTATTACATATTGGGTTTATGGAACGGTATCTGAGATAATTTGAAACCCTTGTTGTATGCATCACCCCACCTCACCTTTCCCGTTAAGCAGCCATAGTGTGTTTTCTAAACTTGTGACTCTATTCTGTTTTGTAATTCAGTTCAAGGGTAGCGGTTTTTACATTCCCTCTATAAGTCATATCTTATGATAAGTGTCTTTTTCTGTGTGACTTATTTCACTTAGAATCGTCGTACCTAAATCCACTCATCATGCTGCTACTAGCCTTATGACGTTGATTTCATGGCTGAGTGATATTCCATTGTACATAAGGACCACAACTTCTTTATCCATTTTTCTCTTTCCTGGGATATTTAAGGTGTAACGAAGTGGAGATTCTTGTCAACAGAGCAGCCCTAAACTTTGGGGTGCCTGTGTCTTGCTGATTTTTAGTTTTCCCAATTTATACGCCCATGAGTGGATGTGCCCTATGCTCCCTAAGCTGAGTTTTTTAGATGTTTCAGGACACACCGTGCACTTCTCCAGAGTGGCTGTTGGCAATTTACATCCCGCCCATCAGCGTAGCCAGGCTCCCGTTTCTCCATGGCCTGTCCTGCATTTCTGGTTTTGACACTTTATTCACCATGGCCCTTTTGACCGATGGGAAGCGAGACTTCTTTGTAGCGCTGATTTGCCTTTCCAGGTTGCTTGGTTGGCCAAAAAGGGCGTATGCGTTTTTTCCTGAATATATTCAGGAAAAAACGCATACGCCCTTTTTGGCCAAGGGCATCATTGTCGAGGTTTTGCCGCTTTTCCTGTGCTTTAAAGGCGATTCGAATCTCCCTCCTGAAATCTGTTTCCTGCAATTCTGCCTTGCTTTCAAATCCTCTTCGTTGCCTTCCATCAATATATTTGTGGACGAGAGTCATCATTTATAAGTCTGCAGGTTTGTGAATTGCAGTGCCCCTGAGCTCCATTTTTCAACTCGCTTTCTTGGGAGCTGGCCGCAAGAGCGCAGGATTGCTTCAGGCCCTATTCTGGTCCCAGGCGGCAGGCTGAGCCTGTGGTTAATTCTTCTTCTTGAGGGGAAAATAGAGCGACCTGTGCCTGTCCCAACACCTAGAGCTAGTCTCTCATTGGTTCCCCCTCTTCCCGTTCATCCTCAGGACAAATTGCAACCTGTACGGAACAGGAGGTTAAAGGTGCTGATTCTCCAAGGAGGGAGATTGCTAGTAAAGCGGCTGGAATGGCGAACCCGAGCACAAGGAGATGAGAAATGAGGTGCGTTTTAGAAACCTTTCCCGATCACACGGTGTACCATCTTCTGGGTTTCTCATGCATGTTTTCGATGTAGGAAGATGCCCTTGAACCTGGAGATTTGGGACCCATGGGATGGGTACCACGCAGTATTACTTTAAAGGGTCTGCGTTTGCTCACCCAACCTCACCAAACCTCTCAGCCCCAAGAGTGTCCACCCTTATGTCTCAATCAGCTGTGGGTCTAGATATGGTCAATCCAGGTGGCATTACAGCCGCTGAACGAATTTTGTAAGTATTTCTCTCTCTTTCACTGTCTTTGTTTCACGGGTTTTTAAAAGTAATTGATTTTTATAATGGGGTTTACCTGCTTTTCACTGCTGTGATTTTGCCGCTTTACACCCACTTGACTCACTTACAGAGAGATATCAATGCATAGGTTTCAAGATTCTTACTAGTCAGATATATTCTTGGGCGGTGAATTGGGGGTGTTGAGTCCAATTCATTGAGGAAGGAGTAGGGCTTGTCTATTACATATTGGGTTTATGGAACGGTATCTGAGATAATTTGAAACCCTTGTTGTATGCATCACCCCACCTCACCTTTCCCGTTAAGCAGCCATAGTGTGTTTTCTAAACGTGTGACTCTATTCTGTTTTGTAATTCAGTTCAAGGGTAGCGGTTTTTACATTCCCTCTATAAGTCATATCTTATGATAAGTGTCTTTTTCTGTGTGACTTATTTCACTTAGAATCGTCGTACCTAAATCCAATCATCATGCTGCTACTAGCCTTATGACGTTGATTTCATGGCTGAGTGATATTCCATTGTACATAAGGACCACAACTTCTTTATCCATTTTTCTCTTTCCTGGGATATTTAAGGTGTAACGAAGTGGAGATTCTTGTCAACAGAGCAGCCCTAACTTTGGGGTGCCTGTGTCTTGCTGATTTTTAGTTTTCCCAATTTATACGCCCATGAGTGGATGTGCCATATGCTCCCTAAGCTGAGTTTTTTAGATGTTTCAGGACACACCGTGCACTTCTCCAGAGTGGCTGTTGGCAATTTACATCCCGCCCATCAGCGTAGCCAGGCTCCCGTTTCTCCATGGCCTGTCCTGCATTTCTGGTTTTGACACTTTATTCAGCATGGCCCTTTTGACCGATGGGAAGCGAGACTTCTTTGTAGCGCTGATTTGCCTTTCCAGGTTGCTTGGTTGGCCAAAAAGGGCGTATGCGTTTTTTCCTGAATATATTCAGGAAAAAACGCATACGCCCTTTTTGGCCAAGGGCATCATTGTCGAGGTTTTGCCGCTTTTCCTGTGCTTTAAAGGCGATTAAAATCTCCCTCCTGAAATCTGTTTCCTGCAATTCTGCCTTGCTTTCAAATCCTCTTCGTTGCCTTCCCTCAATATATTTGTGGACGAGAGTCATCATTTATAAGTCTGCAGGTTTGTGAATTGCAGTGCCCCTGAGCTCCATTTTTCAACTCGCTTTCTTGGGCGCTGGCCGCAAAAGCGCAGGATTGCTTCAGGCCCTATTCTGGTCCCAGGCGGCAGGCTGAGCCTGTGGTTAATTCTTCTTCCTGATGGGAAAATAGAGTGACCTCTGCCTGTCCCAACACCTAGAGCTTGTCTCTCATTGGTTCCCCCTCTTCCCTTTCATCCTCAGGACAAATTGCAAGCTGTACGGAACAGGAGGTTAAAGGTGCTGATTCTCCAACGAGGGAGATTTCTAGTAAAGCGGTTGGAATGGCGAACCCGAGCACAAGGAGATGAGAAATGAGGTGCGTTTTAGAAACCTTTCCCGATCACACGGTGTACCATCTTCTGGGTTTCTCATGCATGTTTTCGATGTAGGAAGATGCCCTTGAACCTGGAGATTTGGGACCCATGGGATGGGTACCACGCAGTATTACTTTAAAGGGTCTGCGTTTGCTCACCCAACCTCACCAAACCTCTCAGCCCCAAGAGTGTCCACCCTTATGTCTCAATCAGCTGTGGGTCTAGATATGGTCAATCCAGGTGGCATTACAGCCGCTGAACGAATTTTGTAAGAATTTCTCTCTCTTTCACTGTCTTTGTTTCACGGGTTTTTAAAAGTAATTGATTTTTATAATGGGGTTTACCTGCTTTTCACTGCTGTGATTTTGCCGCTTTACACCCACTTGACTCACTTACAGAGAGATATCAATGCATAGGTTTCAAGATTCTTACTAGTCAGATATATTCTTGGGCGGTGAATTGGGGGTGTTGAGTCCAATTCATTGAGGAAGGAGTAGGTCTTGTCTATTACATATTGGGTTTATGGAACGGTATCTGAGATAATTTGAAACCCTTGTTGTATGCATCACCCCACCTCACCTTTCCCGTTAAGCAGCCATAGTGTGTTTTCTAAACGTGTGACTCTATTCTGTTTTGTAATTCAGTTCAAGGGTAGCGGTTTTTACATTCCCTCTATAAGTCATATCTTATGATAAGTGTCTTTTTCTGTGTGACTTATTTCACTTAGAATCGTCGTACCTAAATCCAATCATCATGCTGCTACTAGCCTTATGACGTTGATTTCATGGCTGAGTGATATTCCATTGTACATAAGGACCACAACTTCTTTATCCATTTTTCTCTTTCCTGGGATATTTAAGGTGTAACGAAGTGGAGATTCTTGTCAACAGAGCAGCCCTAAACTTTGGGGTGCCTGTGTCTTGCTGATTTTTAGTTTTCCCAATTTATACGCCCATGAGTGGATGTGCCCTATGCTCCCTAAGCTGAGTTTTTTAGATGTTTCAGGACACACCGTGCACTTCTCCAGAGTGGCTGTTGGCAATTTACATCCCGCCCATCAGCGTAGCCAGGCTCCCGTTTCTCCATGGCCTGTCCTGCATTTCTGGTTTTGACACTTTATTCAGCATGGCCCTTTTGACCGATGGGAAGCGAGACTTCTTTGTAGCGCTGATTTGCCTTTCCAGGTTGCTTGGTTGGCCAAAAAGGGCGTATGCGTTTTTTCCTGAATATATTCAGGAAAAAACGCATACGCCCTTTTTGGCCAAGGGCATCATTGTCGAGGTTTTGCCGCTTTTCCTGTGCTTTAAAGGCGATTCGAATCTCCCTCCTGAAATCTGTTTCCTGCAATTCTGCCTTGCTTTCAAATCCTCTTCGTTGCCTTCCATCAATATATTTGTGGACGAGAGTCATCATTTATAAGTCTGCAGGTTTGTGAATTGCAGTGCCCCTGAGCTCCATTTTTCAACTCGCTTTCTTGGGAGCTGGCCGCAAGAGCGCAGGATTGCTTCAGGCCCTATTCTGGTCCCAGGCGGCAGGCTGAGCCTGTGGTTAATTCTTCTTCCTGAGGGGAAAATAGAGTGACCTGTGCCTGTCCCAACACCTAGAGCTAGTCTCTCATTGGTTCCCCCTCTTCCCGTTCATCCTCAGGACAAATTGCAACCTGTACGGAACAGGAGGTTAAAGGTGCTGATTCTCCAAGGAGGGAGATTGCTAGTAAAGCGGCTGGAATGGCGAACCCGAGCACAAGGAGATGAGAAATGAGGTGCGTTTTAGAAACCTTTCCCGATCACACGGTGTACCATCTTCTGGGTTTCTCATGCATGTTTTCGATGTAGGAAGATGCCCTTGAACCTGGAGATTTGGGACCCATGGGATGGGTACCACGCAGTATTACTTTAAAGGTTCTGCGTTTGCTCACCCAACCTCACCAAACCTCTCAGCCCCAAGAGTGTCCACCCTTATGTCTCAATCAGCTGTGGGTCTAGATATGGTCAATCCAGGTGGCATTACAGCCGCTGAAAGAATTTTGTAAGAATTTCTCTCTCTTTCACTGTCTTTGTTTCACGGGTTTTTAAAAGTAATTGATTTTTATAATGGGGTTTACCTGCTTTTCACTGCTGTGATTTTGCCGCTTTACACCCACTTGACTCACTTTCAGAGAGATATCAATGCATAGGTTTCAAGATTCTTACTAGTCAGATATATTCTTGGGCGGTGAATAGGGGGTGCTGAGTCCAATTCCTTGAGCAAGGAGTAGGGCTTGTCTATTACATATTGGGTTTATGGAACGGTATCTGAGCTAATTTGAAACCCTTGTTGTATGCATCACCCCACCTCACCTTTCCCGTTAAGCAGCCATAATGTGTTTTCTAAACGTGTGACTCTATTCTGTTTTGTAATTCAGTTCAAGGGTAGCGGTTTTTACATTCCCTCTATAAGTCATATCTTATGATAAGTGTCTTTTTCTGTGTGACTTATTTCACTTAGAATCGTCGTACCTAAATCCACTCATCATGCTGCTACTAGCCTTATGACGTTGATTTCATGGCTGAGTGATATTCCATTGTACATAAGGACCACCACTTCTTTATCCATTTTTCTCTTTCCTGGGATATTTAAGGTGTAACGAAGTGGAGATTCTTGTCAACAGAGCAGCCCTAAACTTTGGGGTGCCTGTGTCTTGCTGATTTTTAGTTTTCTCAATTTATACGCCCATGAGTGGATGTGCCCTATGCTCCCTAAGCTGAGTTTTTTAGATGTTTCAGGACACACCGTGCACTTCTCCAGAGTGGCTGTTGGCAATTTACATCCCGCCCATCAGCGTAGCCAGGCTCCCGTTTCTCCATGGCCTGTCCTGCATTTCTGGTTTTGACACTTTATTCAGCATGGCCCTTTTGACCGATGGGAAGCGAGACTTCTTTGTAGCGCTGATTTGCCTTTCCAGGTTGCTTGGTTGGCCAAAAAGGGCGTATGCGTTTTTTCCTGAATATATTCAGGAAAAAACGCATACGCCCTTTTTGGCCAAGGGCATCATTGTCGAGGTTTTGCCGCTTTTCCTGTGCTTTAAAGGCGATTCGAATCTCCCTCCTGAAATCTGTTTCCTGCAATTCTGCCTTGCTTTCAAATCCTCTTCGTTGCCTTCCCTCAATATATTTGTGGACGAGAGTCATCATTTATAAGTCTGCAGGTTTGTGAATTGCAGTGCCCCTGAGCGCCATTTTTCAACTCGCTTTCTTGGGCGCTGGCCGCAAAAGCGCAGGATTGCTTCAGGCCCTATTCTGGTCCCAGGCGGCAGGCTGAGCCTGTGGTTAATTCTTCTTCCTGATGGGAAAATAGAGTGACCTCTGCCTCTCCCAACACCTAGAGCTAGTCTCTCATTGGTTCCCCCTCTTCCCTTTCATCCTCAGGACAAATTGCAAGCTGTACGGAACAGGAGGTTAAAGGTGCTGATTCTCCAAGGAGGGAGATTGCTAGTAAAGCGGCTGGAATGGCGAACCCGAGCACAAGGAGATGAGAAATGAGGTGCGTTTTAGAAACCTTTCCCGATCACACGGTGTACCATCTTCTGGGTTTCTCATGCATGTTTTCGATGTAGGAAGATGCCCTTGAACCTGGAGATTTGGGACCCATGGGATGGGTACCACGCAGTATTACTTTAAAGGGTCTGCGTTTGCTCACCCAACCTCACCAAACCTCTCAGCCCCAAGAGTGTCCACCCTTATGTCTCAATCAGCTGTGGGTCTAGATATGGTCAATCCAGGTGGCATTACAGCCGCTGAAAGAATTTTGTAAGAATTTCTCTCTCTGTCACTGTCTTTGTTTCATGGGTTTTTAAAAGTAATTGATTTTTATAATGGGGTTTACCTGCTTTTCACTGCTGTGATTTTGCCGCTTTACACCCACTTGACTCACTTACAGAGAGATATCAATGCATAGGTTTCAAGATTCTTACTAGTCAGATATATTCTTGGACGGTGAATTGGGGGTGTTGAGTCCAATTCATTGAGGAAGGAGTAGGGCTTGTCTATTACATATTGGGTTTATGGAACGGTATCTGAGATAATTTGAAACCCTTGTTGTATGCATCACCCCACCTCACCTTTCCTGTTTAGCAGCCATAGTGTGTTTTCTAAACGTGTGACTCTATTCTGTTTTGTAATTCAGTTCAAGGGTAGCGGTTTTTACATTCCCTCTATAAGTCATATCTTATGATAAGTGTCTTTTTCTGTGTGACTTATTTCACTTTGAATCGTCGTACCTAAATCCAATCATCATGCTGCTACTAGCCTTATGACGTTGATTTCATGGCTGAGTGATATTCCATTGTACATAAGGACCACAACTTCTTTATCCATTTTTCTCTTTCCTGGGATATTTAAGGTGTAACCAAGTGGAGATTCTTGTCAACAGAGCAGCCCTAAACTTTGGGGTGCCTGTGTCTTGCTGATTTTTAGTTTTCCCAATTTATACGCCCATGAGTGGATGTGCCCTATGCTCCCTAAGCTCAGTTTTTTAGATGTTTCAGGACACACCGTGCACTTCTCCAGAGTGGCTGTTGGCAATTTACATCCCGCCCATCAGCGTAGCCAGGCTCCCGTTTCTCCATGGCCTGTCCTGCATTTCTGGTTTTGACACTTTATTCAGCATAGCCCTTTTGACCGATGGGAAGCGAGACTTCTTTGTAGCGCTGATTTGCCTTTCCAGGTTGCTTGGTTGGCCAAAAAGGGCGTATGCGTTTTTTCCTGAATATATTCAGGAAAAAACGCATACGCCCTTTTTGGCCAAGGGCATCATTGTCGAGGTTTTGCCGCTTTTCCTGTGCTTTAAAGGCGATTCGAATCTCCCTCCTGAAATCTGTTTCCTGCAATTCTGTCTTGCTTTCAAATCCTCTTCGTTGTCTTCCCTCAATATATTTGTGGACGAGAGTCATCATTTATAAGTCTGCAGGTTTGTGAATTGCAGTGTCCCTGAGCTCCATTTTTCAACTCGCTTTCTTGGGCGCTGGCCGCAAAAGCGCAGGATTGCTTCAGGCCCTATTCTGGTCCCAGGCGGCAGGCTGAGCCTGTGGTTATTTCTTCTTCTTGAGGGGAAAATAGAGTGACCTGTGCCTGTCCCAACACCTAGAGCTAGTCTCTCATTGGTTCCCCCTCTTCCCTTTCATCCTCAGGACAAATTGCAAGCTGTACGGAACAGGAGGTTAAAGGTGCTGATTCTCCAAGGAGGGAGATTGCTAGTAAAGCGGCTGGAATGGCGAACCCGAGCACAAGGAGATGAGAAATGAGGTGCGTTTTAGAAACCTTTCCCGATCACACGGTGTACCATCTTCTGGGTTTCTCATGCATGTTTTCGATGTAGGAAGATGCCCTTGAACCTGGAGATTTGGGACCCATGGGATGGGTACCACGCAGTATTACTTTAAAGGGTCTGCGTTTGCTCACCCAACCTCACCAAACCTCTCAGCCCCAAGAGTGTCCACCCTTATGTCTCAATCAGCTGTGGGTCAAGATATGGTCAATCCAGGTGGCATCACAGCCCCTGAACGAATTTTGTAAGAATTTCTCTCTCTTTCACTGTCTTTGTTTCACGGGTTTTTAAAAGTAATTGATTTTTATAATGGGGTTTACCTGCTTTTCACTGCTGTGATTTTGCCGCTTTACACCCTCTTGACTCACTTTCAGAGAGATATCAATGCATAGGTTTCAAGATTCTTACTAGTCAGATATCTTCTTGGGCGGTGAATAGGGGGTGCTGAGTCCAATTCCTTGAGCAAGGAGTAGGGATTGTCTATTACATATTGGTTTTATGGAACGGTATCTGAGCTAATTTGAAACCCTTGTTGTATGCATCACCCCACCTCACCTTTCCCGTTAAGCAGCCATAGTGTGTTTTCTAAACGTGTGATTCTATTCTGTTTTGTAATTCAGTTCAAGGGTAGCGGTTTTTACATTCCCTCTATAAGTCATATCTTATGATAAGTGTCTTTTTCTGTGTGACTTATTTCACTTAGAATCGTCGTACCTAAATCCACTCATCATGCTGCTACTAGCCTTATGACGTTGATATCATGGCTGAGTGATATTCCATTGTACATAAGGACCACCACTTCTTTATCCATTTTTCTCTTTCCTGGGATATTTAAGGTGTAACGAAGTGGAGATTCTTGTCAACAGAGCAGCCCTAAACTTTGGGGTGCCTGTGTCTTGCTGATTTTTAGTTTTCCCAATTTATACGCCCATGAGTGGATGTGCCCTATGCTCCCTAAGCTGAGTTTTTTAGATGTTTCAGGACACACCGTGCACTTCTCCAGAGTGGCTGTTGGCAATTTACATCCCGCCCATCAGCGTAGCCAGGCTCCCGTTTCTCCATGGCCTGTCCTGCATTTCTGGTTTTGACACTTTATTCAGCATGGCCCTTTTGACCGATGGGAAGCGAGACTTCTTTGTAGCGCTGATTTGCCTTTCCAGGTTGCTTGGTTGGCCAAAAAGGGCGTATGCGTTTTTTCCTGAATATATTCAGGAAAAAACGCATACGCCCTTTTTGGCCAAGGGCATCATTGTCGAGGTTTTGCCGCTTTTCCTGTGCTTTAAAGGCGATTCGAATCTCCCTCCTGAAATCTGTTTCCTGCAATTCTGCCTTGCTTTCAAATCCTCTTCGTTGCCTTCCATCAATATATTTGTGGACGAGAGTCATCATTTATAAGTCTGCAGGTTTGTGAATTGCAGTGCCCCTGAGCTCCATTTTTCAACTCGCTTTCTTGGGAGCTGGCCGCAAGAGCGCAGGATTGCTTCAGGCCCTATTCTGGTCCCAGGCGGCAGGCTGAGCCTGTGGTTAATTCTTCTTCCTGAGGGGAAAATAGAGTGACCTGTGCCTGTCCCAACACCTAGAGCTAGTCTCTCATTGGTTCCCCCTCTTCCCGTTCATCCTCAGGACAAATTGCAACCTGTACGGAACAGGAGGTTAAAGGTGCTGATTCTCCAAGGAGGGAGATTGCTAGTAAAGCGGCTGGAATGGCGAACCCGAGCACAAGGAGATGAGAAATGAGGTGCGTTTTAGAAACCTTTCCCGATCACACGGTGTACCATCTTCTGGGTTTCTCATGCATGTTTTCGATGTAGGAAGATGCCCTTGAACCTGGAGATTTGGGACCCATGGGATGGGTACCACGCAGTATTACTTTAAAGGTTCTGCGTTTGCTCACCCAACCTCACCAAACCTCTCAGCCCCAAGAGTGTCCACCCTTATGTCTCAATCAGCTGTGGGTCTAGATATGGTCAATCCAGGTGGCATTACAGCCGCTGAAAGAATTTTGTAAGAATTTCTCTCTCTTTCACTGTCTTTGTTTCACGGGTTTTTAAAAGTAATTGATTTTTATAATGGGGTTTACCTGCTTTTCACTGCTGTGATTTTGCCGCTTTACACCCACTTGACTCACTTTCAGAGAGATATCAATGCATAGGTTTCAAGATTCTTACTAGTCAGATATATTCTTGGGCGGTGAATAGGGGGTGCTGAGTCCAATTCCTTGAGCAAGGAGTAGGGCTTGTCTATTACATATTGGGTTTATGGAACGGTATCTGAGCTAATTTGAAACCCTTGTTGTATGCATCACCCCACCTCACCTTTCCCGTTAAGCAGCCATAATGTGTTTTCTAAACGTGTGACTCTATTCTGTTTTGTAATTCAGTTCAAGGGTAGCGGTTTTTACATTCCCTCTATAAGTCATATCTTATGATAAGTGTCTTTTTCTGTGTGACTTATTTCACTTAGAATCGTCGTACCTAAATCCACTCATCATGCTGCTACTAGCCTTATGACGTTGATTTCATGGCTGAGTGATATTCCATTGTACATAAGGACCACCACTTCTTTATCCATTTTTCTCTTTCCTGGGATATTTAAGGTGTAACGAAGTGGAGATTCTTGTCAACAGAGCAGCCCTAAACTTTGGGGTGCCTGTGTCTTGCTGATTTTTAGTTTTCTCAATTTATACGCCCATGAGTGGATGTGCCCTATGCTCCCTAAGCTGAGTTTTTTAGATGTTTCAGGACACACCGTGCACTTCTCCAGAGTGGCTGTTGGCAATTTACATCCCGCCCATCAGCGTAGCCAGGCTCCCGTTTCTCCATGGCCTGTCCTGCATTTCTGGTTTTGACACTTTATTCAGCATGGCCCTTTTGACCGATGGGAAGCGAGACTTCTTTGTAGCGCTGATTTGCCTTTCCAGGTTGCTTGGTTGGCCAAAAAGGGCGTATGCGTTTTTTCCTGAATATATTCAGGAAAAAACGCATACGCCCTTTTTGGCCAAGGGCATCATTGTCGAGGTTTTGCCGCTTTTCCTGTGCTTTAAAGGCGATTCGAATCTCCCTCCTGAAATCTGTTTCCTGCAATTCTGCCTTGCTTTCAAATCCTCTTCGTTGCCTTCCCTCAATATATTTGTGGACGAGAGTCATCATTTATAAGTCTGCAGGTTTGTGAATTGCAGTGCCCCTGAGCGCCATTTTTCAACTCGCTTTCTTGGGCGCTGGCCGCAAAAGCGCAGGATTGCTTCAGGCCCTATTCTGGTCCCAGGCGGCAGGCTGAGCCTGTGGTTAATTCTTCTTCCTGATGGGAAAATAGAGTGACCTCTGCCTCTCCCAACACCTAGAGCTAGTCTCTCATTGGTTCCCCCTCTTCCCTTTCATCCTCAGGACAAATTGCAAGCTGTACGGAACAGGAGGTTAAAGGTGCTGATTCTCCAAGGAGGGAGATTGCTAGTAAAGCGGCTGGAATGGCGAATCCGAGCACAAGGAGATGAGAAATGAGGTGCGTTTTAGAAACCTTTCCCGATCACACGGTGTACCATCTTCTGGGTTTCTCATGCATGTTTTCGATGTAGGAAGATGCCCTTGAACCTGGAGATTTGGGACCCATGGGATGGGTACCACGCAGTATTACTTTAAAGGGTCTGCGTTTGCTCACCCAACCTCACCAAACCTCTCAGCCCCAAGAGTGTCCACCCTTATGTCTCAATCAGCTGTGGGTCTAGATATGGTCAATCCAGGTGGCATTACAGCCGCTGAACGAATTTTGTAAGAATTTCTCTCTCTTTCACTGTCTTTGTTTCACGGGTTTTTAAAAGTAATTGATTTTTATAATGGGGTTTACCTGCTTTTCACTGCTGTGATTTTGCCGCTTTACACCCACTTGACTCACTTTCAGAGAGATATCAATGCATAGGTTTCAAGATTCTTACTAGTCAGATATATTCTTGGGCGGTGAATAGGGGGTGCTGAGTCCAATTCCTTGAGCAAGGAGTAGGGCTTGTCTATTACATATTGGGTTTATGGAACGGTATCTGAGCTAATTTGAAACCCTTGTTGTATGCATCACCCCACCTCACCTTTCCCGTTAAGCAGCCATAATGTGTTTTCTAAACGTGTGACTCTATTCTGTTTTGTAATTCAGTTCAAGGGTAGCGGTTTTTACATTCCCTCTATAAGTCATATCTTATGATAAGTGTCTTTTTCTGTGTGACTTATTTCACTTAGAATCGTCGTACCTAAATCCACTCATCATGCTGCTACTAGCCTTATGACGTTGATTTCATGGCTGAGTGATATTCCATTGTACATAAGGACCACCACTTCTTTATCCATTTTTCTCTTTCCTGGGATATTTAAGGTGTAACGAAGTGGAGATTCTTGTCAACAGAGCAGCCCTAAACTTTGGGGTGCCTGTGTCTTGCTGATTTTTAGTTTTCTCAATTTATACGCCCATGAGTGGATGTGCCCTATGCTCCCTAAGCTGAGTTTTTTAGATGTTTCAGGACACACCGTGCACTTCTCCAGAGTGGCTGTTGGCAATTTACATCCCGCCCATCAGCGTAGCCAGGCTCCCGTTTCTCCATGGCCTGTCCTGCATTTCTGGTTTTGACACTTTATTCAGCATGGCCCTTTTGACCGATGGGAAGCGAGACTTCTTTGTAGCGCTGATTTGCCTTTCCAGGTTGCTTGGTTGGCCAAAAAGGGCGTATGCGTTTTTTCCTGAATATATTCAGGAAAAAACGCATACGCCCTTTTTGGCCAAGGGCATCATTGTCGAGGTTTTGCCGCTTTTCCTGTGCTTTAAAGGCGATTCGAATCTCCCTCCTGAAATCTGTTTCCTGCAATTCTGCCTTGCTTTCAAATCCTCTTCGTTGCCTTCCCTCAATATATTTGTGGACGAGAGTCATCATTTATAAGTCTGCAGGTTTGTGAATTGCAGTGCCCCTGAGCGCCATTTTTCAACTCGCTTTCTTGGGCGCTGCCCGCAAAAGCGCAGGAGTGCTTCAGGCCCTATTCTGGTCCCAGGCGGCAGGCTGAGCCTGTGGTTAATTCTTCTTCCTGATGGGAAAATAGAGTGACCTCTGCCTCTCCCAACACCTAGAGCTAGTCTCTCATTGGTTCCCCCTCTTCCCTTTCATCCTCAGGACAAATTGCAAGCTGTACGGAACAGGAGGTTAAAGGTGCTGATTCTCCAAGGAGGGAGATTGCTAGTAAAGCGGCTGGAATGGCGAACCCGAGCACAAGGAGATGAGAAATGAGGTGCGTTTTAGAAACCTTTCCCGATCACACGGTGTACCATCTTCTGGGTTTCTCATGCATGTTTTCGATGTAGGAAGATGCCCTTGAACCTGGAGATTTGGGACCCATGGGATGGGTACCACGCAGTATTACTTTAAAGGGTCTGCGTTTGCTCACCCAACCTCACCAAACCTCTCAGCCCCAAGAGTGTCCACCCTTATGTCTCAATCAGCTGTGGGTCTAGATATGGTCAATCCAGGTGGCATTACAGCCGCTGAACGAATTTTGTAAGAATTTCTCTCTCTTTCACTGTCTTTGTTTCATGGGTTTTTAAAAGTAATTGATTTTTATAATGGGGTTTACCTGCTTTTCACTGCTGTGATTTTGCCGCTTTACACCCACTTGACTCACTTTCAGAGAGATATCAATGCATAGGTTTCAAGATTCTTACTAGTCAGATATATTCTTGGGCGGTGAATAGGGGGTGCTGAGTCCAATTCACTGAGCAAGGAGTAGGGCTTGTCTATTACATATTGGGTTTATGGAACGGTATCTGAGCTAATTTGAAACCCTTGTTGTATGCATCACCCCACCTCACCTTTCCCGTTAAGCAGCCATAATGTGTTTTGTAATCGTGTGACTCTATTCTGTTTTGTAATTCAGTTCAAGGGTAGCGGTTTTTACATTCCCTCTATAAGTCATATCTTATGATAAGTGTCTTTTTCTGTGTGACTTATTTCACTTAGAATCGTCGTACCTAAATCCACTCATCATGCTGCTACTAGCCTTATGACGTTGATTTCATGGCTGAGTGATATTCCATTGTACATAAGGACCACCACTTCTTTATCCATTTTTCTCTTTCCTGGGATATTTAAGGTGTAACGAAGTGGAGATTCTTGTCAACAGAGCAGCCCTAAACTTTGGGGTGCCTGTGTCTTGCTGATTTTTAGTTTTCTCAATTTATACGCCCATGAGTGGATGTGCCCTATGCTCCCTAAGCTGAGTTTTTTAGATGTTTCAGGACACACCGTGCACTTCTCCAGAGTGGCTGTTGGCAATTTACATCCCGCCCATCAGCGTAGCCAGGCTCCCGTTTCTCCATGGCCTGTCCTGCATTTCTGGTTTTGACACTTTATTCAGCATGGCCCTTTTGACCGATGGGAAGCGAGACTTCTTTGTAGCGCTGATTTGCCTTTCCAGGTTGCTTGGTTGGCCAAAAAGGGCGTATGCGTTTTTTCCTGAATATATTCAGGAAAAAACGCATACGCCCTTTTTGGCCAAGGGCATCATTGTCGAGGTTTTGCCGCTTTTCCTGTGCTTTAAAGGCGATTCGAATCTCCCTCCTGAAATCTGTTTCCTGCAATTCTGCCTTGCTTTCAAATCCTCTTCGTTGCCTTCCCTCAATATATTTGTGGACGAGAGTCATCATTTATAAGTCTGCAGGTTTGTGAATTGCAGTGCCCCTGAGCGCCATTTTTCAACTCGCTTTCTTGGGCGCTGCCCGCAAAAGCGCAGGAGTGCTTCAGGCCCTATTCTGGTCCCAGGCGGCAGGCTGAGCCTGTGGTTAATTCTTCTTCCTGATGGGAAAATAGAGTGACCTCTGCCTCTCCCAACACCTAGAGCTAGTCTCTCATTGGTTCCCCCTCTTCCCTTTCATCCTCAGGACAAATTGCAAGCTGTACGGAACAGGAGGTTAAAGGTGCTGATTCTCCAAGGAGGGAGATTGCTAGTAAAGCGGCTGGAATGGCGAACCCGAGCACAAGGAGATGAGAAATGAGGTGCGTTTTAGAAACCTTTCCCGATCACACGGTGTACCATCTTCTGGGTTTCTCATGCATGTTTTCGATGTAGGAAGATGCCCTTGAACCTGGAGATTTGGGACCCATGGGATGGGTACCACGCAGTATTACTTTAAAGGGTCTGCGTTTGCTCACCCAACCTCACCAAACCTCTCAGCCCCAAGAGTGTCCACCCTTATGTCTCAATCAGCTGTGGGTCTAGATATGGTCAATCCAGGTGGCATTACAGCCGCTGAAAGAATTTTGTAAGAATTTCTCTCTCTTTCACTGTCTTTGTTTCACGGGTTTTTAAAAGTAATTGATTTTTATAATGGGGTTTACCTGCTTTTCACTGCTGTGATTTTGCCGCTTTACACCCACTTGACTCACTTTCAGAGAGATATCAATGCATAGGTTTCAAGATTCTTACTAGTCAGATATATTCTTGGGCGGTGAATAGGGGGTGCTGAGTCCAATTCCTTGAGCAAGGAGTAGGGCTTGTCTATTACATATTGGGTTTATGGAACGGTATCTGAGCTAATTTGAAACCCTTGTTGTATGCATCACCCCACCTCACCTTTCCCGTTAAGCAGCCATAATGTGTTTTCTAAACGTGTGACTCTATTCTGTTTTGTAATTCAGTTCAAGGGTAGCGGTTTTTACATTCCCTCTATAAGTCATATCTTATGATAAGTGTCTTTTTCTGTGTGACTTATTTCACTTAGAATCGTCGTACCTAAATCCACTCATCATGCTGCTACTAGCCTTATGACGTTGATTTCATGGCTGAGTGATATTCCATTGTACATAAGGACCACAACTTCTTTATCCATTTTTCTCTTTCCTGGGATATTTAAGGTGTAACGAAGTGGAGATTCTTGTCAACAGAGCAGCCCTAAACTTTGGGGTGCCTGTGTCTTGCTGATTTTTAGTTTTCCCAATTTATACGCCCATGAGTGGATGTGCCCTATGCTCCCTAAGCTGAGTTTTTTAGATGTTTCAGGACACACCGTGCACTTCTCCAGAGTGGCTGTTGGCAATTTACATCCCGCCCATCAGCGTAGCCAGGCTCCCGTTTCTCCATGGCCTGTCCTGCATTTCTGGTTTTGACACTTTATTCAGCATGGCCCTTTTGACCGATGGGAAGCGAGACTTCTTTGTAGCGCTGATTTGCCTTTCCAGGTTGCTTGGTTGGCCAAAAAGGGCGTATGCGTTTTTTCCTGAATATATTCAGGAAAAAACGCATACGCCCTTTTTGGCCAAGGGCATCATTGTCGAGGTTTTGCCGCTTTTCCTGTGCTTTAAAGGCGATTCGAATCTCCCTCCTGAAATCTGTTTCCTGCAATTCTGCCTTGCTTTCAAATCCTCTTCGTTGCCTTCCATCAATATATTTGTGGACGAGAGTCATCATTTATAAGTCTGCAGGTTTGTGAATTGCAGTGCCCCTGAGCTCCATTTTTCAACTCGCTTTCTTGGGAGCTGGCCGCAAGAGCGCAGGATTGCTTCAGGCCCTATTCTGGTCCCAGGCGGCAGGCTGAGCCTGTGGTTAATTCTTCTTCCTGAGGGGAAAATAGAGTGACCTGTGCCTGTCCCAACACCTAGAGCTAGTCTCTCATTGGTTCCCCCTCTTCCCGTTCATCCTCAGGACAAATTGCAACCTGTACGGAACAGGAGGTTAAAGGTGCTGATTCTCCAAGGAGGGAGATTGCTAGTAAAGCGGCTGGAATGGCGAACCCGAGCACAAGGAGATGAGAAATGAGGTGCGTTTTAGAAACCTTTCCCGATCACACGGTGTACCATCTTCTGGGTTTCTCATGCATGTTTTCGATGTAGGAAGATGCCCTTGAACCTGGAGATTTGGGACCCATGGGATGGGTACCACGCAGTATTACTTTAAAGGTTCTGCGTTTGCTCACCCAACCTCACCAAACCTCTCAGCCCCAAGAGTGTCCACCCTTATGTCTCAATCAGCTGTGGGTCTAGATATGGTCAATCCAGGTGGCATTACAGCCGCTGAAAGAATTTTGTAAGAATTTCTCTCTCTTTCACTGTCTTTGTTTCACGGGTTTTTAAAAGTAATTGATTTTTATAATGGGGTTTACCTGCTTTTCACTGCTGTGATTTTGCCGCTTTACACCCACTTGACTCACTTTCAGAGAGATATCAATGCATAGGTTTCAAGATTCTTACTAGTCAGATATATTCTTGGGCGGTGAATAGGGGGTGCTGAGTCCAATTCCTTGAGCAAGGAGTAGGGCTTGTCTATTACATATTGGGTTTATGGAACGGTATCTGAGCTAATTTGAAACCCTTGTTGTATGCATCACCCCACCTCACCTTTCCCGTTAAGCAGCCATAATGTGTTTTCTAAACGTGTGACTCTATTCTGTTTTGTAATTCAGTTGAAGGGTAGCGGTTTTTACATTCCCTCTATAAGTCATATCTTATGATAAGTGTCTTTTTCTGTGTGACTTATTTCACTTAGAATCGTCGTACCTAAATCCACTCATCATGCTGCTACTAGCCTTATGACGTTGATTTCATGGCTGAGTGATATTCCATTGTACATAAGGACCACCACTTCTTTATCCATTTTTCTCTTTCCTGGGATATTTAAGGTGTAACGAAGTGGAGATTCTTGTCAACAGAGCAGCCCTAAACTTTGGGGTGCCTGTGTCTTGCTGATTTTTAGTTTTCTCAATTTATACGCCCATGAGTGGATGTGCCCTATGCTCCCTAAGCTGAGTTTTTTAGATGTTTCAGGACACACCGTGCACTTCTCCAGAGTGGCTGTTGGCAATTTACATCCCGCCCATCAGCGTAGCCAGGCTCCCGTTTCTCCATGGCCTGTCCTGCATTTCTGGTTTTGACACTTTATTCAGCATGGCCCTTTTGACCGATGGGAAGCGAGACTTCTTTGTAGCGCTGATTTGCCTTTCCAGGTTGCTTGGTTGGCCAAAAAGGGCGTATGCGTTTTTTCCTGAATATATTCAGGAAAAAACGCATACGCCCTTTTTGGCCAAGGGCATCATTGTCGAGGTTTTGCCGCTTTTCCTGTGCTTTAAAGGCGATTCGAATCTCCCTCCTGAAATCTGTTTCCTGCAATTCTGCCTTGCTTTCAAATCCTCTTCGTTGCCTTCCCTCAATATATTTGTGGACGAGAGTCATCATTTATAAGTCTGCAGGTTTGTGAATTGCAGTGCCCCTGAGCGCCATTTTTCAACTCGCTTTCTTGGGCGCTGGCCGCAAAAGCGCAGGATTGCTTCAGGCCCTATTCTGGTCCCAGGCGGCAGGCTGAGCCTGTGGTTAATTCTTCTTCCTGATGGGAAAATAGAGTGACCTCTGCCTGTCCCAACACCTAGAGCTAGTCTCTCATTGGTTCCCCCTCTTCCCTTTCATCCTCAGGACAAATTGCAAGCTGTACGGAACAGGAGGTTAAAGGTGCTGATTCTCCAAGGAGGGAGATTGCTAGTAAAGCGGCTGGAATGGCGAACCCGAGCACAAGGAGATGAGAAATGAGGTGCGTTTTAGAAACCTTTCCCGATCACACGGTGTACCATCTTCTGGGTTTCTCATGCATGTTTTCGATGTAGGAAGATGCCCTTGAACCTGGAGATTTGGGACCCATGGGATGGGTACCACGCAGTATTACTTTAAAGGTTCTGCGTTTGCTCACCCAACCTCACCAAACCTCTCAGCCCCAAGAGTGTCCACCCTTATGTCTCAATCAGCTGTGGGTCTAGATATGGTCAATCCAGGTGGCATTACAGCCGCTGAAAGAATTTTGTAAGAATTTCTCTCTCTTTCACTGTCTTTGTTTCACGGGTTTTTAAAAGTAATTGATTTTTATAATGGGGTTTACCTGCTTTTCACTGCTGTGATTTTGCCGCTTTACACCCACTTGACTCACTTTCAGAGAGATATCAATGCATAGGTTTCAAGATTCTTACTAGTCAGATATATTCTTGGGCGGTGAATAGGGGGTGCTGAGTCCAATTCCTTGAGCAAGGAGTAGGGCTTGTCTATTACATATTGGGTTTATGGAACGGTATCTGAGCTAATTTGAAACCCTTGTTGTATGCATCACCCCACCTCACCTTTCCCGTTAAGCACCCATAATGTGTTTTCTAAACGTGTGACTCTATTCTGTTTTGTAATTCAGTTCAAGGGTAGCGGTTTTTACATTCCCTCTATAAGTCATATCTTATGATAAGTGTCTTTTTCTGTGTGACTTATTTCACTTAGAATCGTCGTACCTAAATCCACTCATCATGCTGCTACTAGCCTTATGACGTTGATTTCATGGCTGAGTGATATTCCATTGTACATAAGGACCACCACTTCTTTATCCATTTTTCTCTTTCCTGGGATATTTAAGGTGTAACGAAGTGGAGATTCTTGTCAACAGAGCAGCCCTAAACTTTGGGGTGCCTGTGTCTTGCTGATTTTTAGTTTTCTCAATTTATACGCCCATGAGTGGATGTGCCCTATGCTCCCTAAGCTGAGTTTTTTAGATGTTTCAGGACACACCGTGCACTTCTCCAGAGTGGCTGTTGGCAATTTACATCCCGCCCATCAGCGTAGCCAGGCTCCCGTTTCTCCATGGCCTGTCCTGCATTTCTGGTTTTGACACTTTATTCAGCATGGCCCTTTTGACCGATGGGAAGCGAGACTTCTTTGTAGCGCTGATTTGCCTTTCCAGGTTGCTTGGTTGGCCAAAAAGGGCGTATGCGTTTTTTCCTGAATATATTCAGGAAAAAACGCATACGCCCTTTTTGGCCAAGGGCATCATTGTCGAGGTTTTGCCGCTTTTCCTGTGCTTTAAAGGCGATTCGAATCTCCCTCCTGAAATCTGTTTCCTGCAATTCTGCCTTGCTTTCAAATCCTCTTCGTTGCCTTCCCTCAATATATTTGTGGACGAGAGTCATCATTTATAAGTCTGCAGGTTTGTGAATTGCAGTGCCCCTGAGCGCCATTTTTCAACTCGCTTTCTTGGGCGCTGGCCGCAAAAGCGCAGGATTGCTTCAGGCCCTATTCTGGTCCCAGGCGGCAGGCTGAGCCTGTGGTTAATTCTTCTTCCTGATGGGAAAATAGAGTGACCTCTGCCTCTCCCAACACCTAGAGCTAGTCTCTCATTGGTTCCCCCTCTTCCCTTTCATCCTCAGGACAAATTGCAAGCTGTACGGAACAGGAGGTTAAAGGTGCTGATTCTCCAAGGAGGGAGATTGCTAGTAAAGCGGCTGGAATGGCGAACCCGAGCACAAGGAGATGAGAAATGAGGTGCGTTTTAGAAACCTTTCCCGATCACACGGTGTACCATCTTCTGGGTTTCTCATGCATGTTTTCGATGTAGGAAGATGCCCTTGAACCTGGAGATTTGGGACCCATGGGATGGGTACCACGCAGTATTACTTTAAAGGGTCTGCGTTTGCTCACCCAACCTCACCAAACCTCTCAGCCCCAAGAGTGTCCACCCTTATGTCTCAATCAGCTGTGGGTCTAGATATGGTCAATCCAGGTGGCATTACAGCCGCTGAAAGAATTTTGTAAGAATTTCTCTCTCTGTCACTGTCTTTGTTTCATGGGTTTTTAAAAGTAATTGATTTTTATAATGGGGTTTACCTGCTTTTCACTGCTGTGATTTTGCCGCTTTACACCCACTTGACTCACTTACAGAGAGATATCAATGCATAGGTTTCAAGATTCTTACTAGTCAGATATATTCTTGGACGGTGAATTGGGGGTGTTGAGTCCAATTCATTGAGGAAGGAGTAGGGCTTGTCTATTACATATTGGGTTTATGGAACGGTATCTGAGATAATTTGAAACCCTTGTTGTATGCATCACCCCACCTCACCTTTCCCGTTTAGCAGCCATAGTGTGTTTTCTAAACGTGTGACTCTATTCTGTTTTGTAATTCAGTTCAAGGGTAGCGGTTTTTACATTCCCTCTATAAGTCATATCTTATGATAAGTGTCTTTTTCTGTGTGACTTATTTCACTTTGAATCGTCGTACCTAAATCCAATCATCATGCTGCTACTAGCCTTATGACGTTGATTTCATGGCTGAGTGATATTCCATTGTACATAAGGACCACAACTTCTTTATCCATTTTTCTCTTTCCTGGGATATTTAAGGTGTAACCAAGTGGAGATTCTTGTCAACAGAGCAGCCCTAAACTTTGGGGTGCCTGTGTCTTGCTGATTTTTAGTTTTCCCAATTTATACGCCCATGAGTGGATGTGCCCTATGCTCCCTAAGCTCAGTTTTTTAGATGTTTCAGGACACACCGTGCACTTCTCCAGAGTGGCTGTTGGCAATTTACATCCCGCCCATCAGCGTAGCCAGGCTCCCGTTTCTCCATGGCCTGTCCTGCATTTCTGGTTTTGACACTTTATTCAGCATAGCCCTTTTGACCGATGGGAAGCGAGACTTCTTTGTAGCGCTGATTTGCCTTTCCAGGTTGCTTGGTTGGCCAAAAAGGGCGTATGCGTTTTTTCCTGAATATATTCAGGAAAAAACGCATACGCCCTTTTTGGCCAAGGGCATCATTGTCGAGGTTTTGCCGCTTTTCCTGTGCTTTAAAGGCGATTCGAATCTCCCTCCTGAAATCTGTTTCCTGCAATTCTGTCTTGCTTTCAAATCCTCTTCGTTGTCTTCCCTCAATATATTTGTGGACGAGAGTCATCATTTATAAGTCTGCAGGTTTGTGAATTGCAGTGTCCCTGAGCTCCATTTTTCAACTCGCTTTCTTGGGCGCTGGCCGCAAAAGCGCAGGATTGCTTCAGGCCCTATTCTGGTCCCAGGCGGCAGGCTGAGCCTGTGGTTATTTCTTCTTCTTGAGGGGAAAATAGAGTGACCTGTGCCTGTCCCAACACCTAGAGCTAGTCTCTCATTGGTTCCCCCTCTTCCCTTTCATCCTCAGGACAAATTGCAAGCTGTACGGAACAGGAGGTTAAAGGTGCTGATTCTCCAAGGAGGGAGATTGCTAGTAAAGCGGCTGGAATGGCGAACCCGAGCACAAGGAGATGAGAAATGAGGTGCGTTTTAGAAACCTTTCCCGATCACACGGTGTACCATCTTCTGGGTTTCTCATGCATGTTTTCGATGTAGGAAGATGCCCTTGAACCTGGAGATTTGGGACCCATGGGATGGGTACCACGCAGTATTACTTTAAAGGGTCTGCGTTTGCTCACCCAACCTCACCAAACCTCTCAGCCCCAAGAGTGTCCACCCTTATGTCTCAATCAGCTGTGGGTCAAGATATGGTCAATCCAGGTGGCATCACAGCCCCTGAACGAATTTTGTAAGAATTTCTCTCTCTTTCACTGTCTTTGTTTCACGGGTTTTTAAAAGTAATTGATTTTTATAATGGGGTTTACCTGCTTTTCACTGCTGTGATTTTGCCGCTTTACACCCTCTTGACTCACTTTCAGAGAGATATCAATGCATAGGTTTCAAGATTCTTACTAGTCAGATATCTTCTTGGGCGGTGAATAGGGGGTGCTGAGTCCAATTCCTTGAGCAAGGAGTAGGGATTGTCTATTACATATTGGTTTTATGGAACGGTATCTGAGCTAATTTGAAACCCTTGTTGTATGCATCACCCCACCTCACCTTTCCCGTTAAGCAGCCATAGTGTGTTTTCTAAACGTGTGATTCTATTCTGTTTTGTAATTCAGTTCAAGGGTAGCGGTTTTTACATTCCCTCTATAAGTCATATCTTATGATAAGTGTCTTTTTCTGTGTGACTTATTTCACTTAGAATCGTCGTACCTAAATCCACTCATCATGCTGCTACTAGCCTTATGACGTTGATATCATGGCTGAGTGATATTCCATTGTACATAAGGACCACCACTTCTTTATCCATTTTTCTCTTTCCTGGGATATTTAAGGTGTAACGAAGTGGAGATTCTTGTCAACAGAGCAGCCCTAAACTTTGGGGTGCCTGTGTCTTGCTGATTTTTAGTTTTCCCAATTTATACGCCCATGAGTGGATGTGCCCTATGCTCCCTAAGCTGAGTTTTTTAGATGTTTCAGGACACACCGTGCACTTCTCCAGAGTGGCTGTTGGCAATTTACATCCCGCCCATCAGCGTAGCCAGGCTCCCGTTTCTCCATGGCCTGTCCTGCATTTCTGGTTTTGACACTTTATTCAGCATGGCCCTTTTGACCGATGGGAAGCGAGACTTCTTTGTAGCGCTGATTTGCCTTTCCAGGTTGCTTGGTTGGCCAAAAAGGGCGTATGCGTTTTTTCCTGAATATATTCAGGAAAAAACGCATACGCCCTTTTTGGCCAAGGGCATCATTGTCGAGGTTTTGCCGCTTTTCCTGTGCTTTAAAGGCGATTCGAATCTCCCTCCTGAAATCTGTTTCCTGCAATTCTGCCTTGCTTTCAAATCCTCTTCGTTGCCTTCCATCAATATATTTGTGGACGAGAGTCATCATTTATAAGTCTGCAGGTTTGTGAATTGCAGTGCCCCTGAGCTCCATTTTTCAACTCGCTTTCTTGGGAGCTGGCCGCAAGAGCGCAGGATTGCTTCAGGCCCTATTCTGGTCCCAGGCGGCAGGCTGAGCCTGTGGTTAATTCTTCTTCCTGAGGGGAAAATAGAGTGACCTGTGCCTGTCCCAACACCTAGAGCTAGTCTCTCATTGGTTCCCCCTCTTCCCGTTCATCCTCAGGACAAATTGCAACCTGTACGGAACAGGAGGTTAAAGGTGCTGATTCTCCAAGGAGGGAGATTGCTAGTAAAGCGGCTGGAATGGCGAACCCGAGCACAAGGAGATGAGAAATGAGGTGCGTTTTAGAAACCTTTCCCGATCACACGGTGTACCATCTTCTGGGTTTCTCATGCATGTTTTCGATGTAGGAAGATGCCCTTGAACCTGGAGATTTGGGACCCATGGGATGGGTACCACGCAGTATTACTTTAAAGGTTCTGCGTTTGCTCACCCAACCTCACCAAACCTCTCAGCCCCAAGAGTGTCCACCCTTATGTCTCAATCAGCTGTGGGTCTAGATATGGTCAATCCAGGTGGCATTACAGCCGCTGAAAGAATTTTGTAAGAATTTCTCTCTCTTTCACTGTCTTTGTTTCACGGGTTTTTAAAAGTAATTGATTTTTATAATGGGGTTTACCTGCTTTTCACTGCTGTGATTTTGCCGCTTTACACCCACTTGACTCACTTTCAGAGAGATATCAATGCATAGGTTTCAAGATTCTTACTAGTCAGATATATTCTTGGGCGGTGAATAGGGGGTGCTGAGTCCAATTCCTTGAGCAAGGAGTAGGGCTTGTCTATTACATATTGGGTTTATGGAACGGTATCTGAGCTAATTTGAAACCCTTGTTGTATGCATCACCCCACCTCACCTTTCCCGTTAAGCAGCCATAATGTGTTTTCTAAACGTGTGACTCTATTCTGTTTTGTAATTCAGTTCAAGGGTAGCGGTTTTTACATTCCCTCTATAAGTCATATCTTATGATAAGTGTCTTTTTCTGTGTGACTTATTTCACTTAGAATCGTCGTACCTAAATCCACTCATCATGCTGCTACTAGCCTTATGACGTTGATTTCATGGCTGAGTGATATTCCATTGTACATAAGGACCACCACTTCTTTATCCATTTTTCTCTTTCCTGGGATATTTAAGGTGTAACGAAGTGGAGATTCTTGTCAACAGAGCAGCCCTAAACTTTGGGGTGCCTGTGTCTTGCTGATTTTTAGTTTTCTCAATTTATACGCCCATGAGTGGATGTGCCCTATGCTCCCTAAGCTGAGTTTTTTAGATGTTTCAGGACACACCGTGCACTTCTCCAGAGTGGCTGTTGGCAATTTACATCCCGCCCATCAGCGTAGCCAGGCTCCCGTTTCTCCATGGCCTGTCCTGCATTTCTGGTTTTGACACTTTATTCAGCATGGCCCTTTTGACCGATGGGAAGCGAGACTTCTTTGTAGCGCTGATTTGCCTTTCCAGGTTGCTTGGTTGGCCAAAAAGGGCGTATGCGTTTTTTCCTGAATATATTCAGGAAAAAACGCATACGCCCTTTTTGGCCAAGGGCATCATTGTCGAGGTTTTGCCGCTTTTCCTGTGCTTTAAAGGCGATTCGAATCTCCCTCCTGAAATCTGTTTCCTGCAATTCTGCCTTGCTTTCAAATCCTCTTCGTTGCCTTCCCTCAATATATTTGTGGACGAGAGTCATCATTTATAAGTCTGCAGGTTTGTGAATTGCAGTGCCCCTGAGCGCCATTTTTCAACTCGCTTTCTTGGGCGCTGGCCGCAAAAGCGCAGGATTGCTTCAGGCCCTATTCTGGTCCCAGGCGGCAGGCTGAGCCTGTGGTTAATTCTTCTTCCTGATGGGAAAATAGAGTGACCTCTGCCTCTCCCAACACCTAGAGCTAGTCTCTCATTGGTTCCCCCTCTTCCCTTTCATCCTCAGGACAAATTGCAAGCTGTACGGAACAGGAGGTTAAAGGTGCTGATTCTCCAAGGAGGGAGATTGCTAGTAAAGCGGCTGGAATGGCGAATCCGAGCACAAGGAGATGAGAAATGAGGTGCGTTTTAGAAACCTTTCCCGATCACACGGTGTACCATCTTCTGGGTTTCTCATGCATGTTTTCGATGTAGGAAGATGCCCTTGAACCTGGAGATTTGGGACCCATGGGATGGGTACCACGCAGTATTACTTTAAAGGGTCTGCGTTTGCTCACCCAACCTCACCAAACCTCTCAGCCCCAAGAGTGTCCACCCTTATGTCTCAATCAGCTGTGGGTCTAGATATGGTCAATCCAGGTGGCATTACAGCCGCTGAACGAATTTTGTAAGAATTTCTCTCTCTTTCACTGTCTTTGTTTCACGGGTTTTTAAAAGTAATTGATTTTTATAATGGGGTTTACCTGCTTTTCACTGCTGTGATTTTGCCGCTTTACACCCACTTGACTCACTTTCAGAGAGATATCAATGCATAGGTTTCAAGATTCTTACTAGTCAGATATATTCTTGGGCGGTGAATAGGGGGTGCTGAGTCCAATTCCTTGAGCAAGGAGTAGGGCTTGTCTATTACATATTGGGTTTATGGAACGGTATCTGAGCTAATTTGAAACCCTTGTTGTATGCATCACCCCACCTCACCTTTCCCGTTAAGCAGCCATAATGTGTTTTCTAAACGTGTGACTCTATTCTGTTTTGTAATTCAGTTCAAGGGTAGCGGTTTTTACATTCCCTCTATAAGTCATATCTTATGATAAGTGTCTTTTTCTGTGTGACTTATTTCACTTAGAATCGTCGTACCTAAATCCACTCATCATGCTGCTACTAGCCTTATGACGTTGATTTCATGGCTGAGTGATATTCCATTGTACATAAGGACCACCACTTCTTTATCCATTTTTCTCTTTCCTGGGATATTTAAGGTGTAACGAAGTGGAGATTCTTGTCAACAGAGCAGCCCTAAACTTTGGGGTGCCTGTGTCTTGCTGATTTTTAGTTTTCTCAATTTATACGCCCATGAGTGGATGTGCCCTATGCTCCCTAAGCTGAGTTTTTTAGATGTTTCAGGACACACCGTGCACTTCTCCAGAGTGGCTGTTGGCAATTTACATCCCGCCCATCAGCGTAGCCAGGCTCCCGTTTCTCCATGGCCTGTCCTGCATTTCTGGTTTTGACACTTTATTCAGCATGGCCCTTTTGACCGATGGGAAGCGAGACTTCTTTGTAGCGCTGATTTGCCTTTCCAGGTTGCTTGGTTGGCCAAAAAGGGCGTATGCGTTTTTTCCTGAATATATTCAGGAAAAAACGCATACGCCCTTTTTGGCCAAGGGCATCATTGTCGAGGTTTTGCCGCTTTTCCTGTGCTTTAAAGGCGATTCGAATCTCCCTCCTGAAATCTGTTTCCTGCAATTCTGCCTTGCTTTCAAATCCTCTTCGTTGCCTTCCCTCAATATATTTGTGGACGAGAGTCATCATTTATAAGTCTGCAGGTTTGTGAATTGCAGTGCCCCTGAGCGCCATTTTTCAACTCGCTTTCTTGGGCGCTGCCCGCAAAAGCGCAGGAGTGCTTCAGGCCCTATTCTGGTCCCAGGCGGCAGGCTGAGCCTGTGGTTAATTCTTCTTCCTGATGGGAAAATAGAGTGACCTCTGCCTCTCCCAACACCTAGAGCTAGTCTCTCATTGGTTCCCCCTCTTCCCTTTCATCCTCAGGACAAATTGCAAGCTGTACGGAACAGGAGGTTAAAGGTGCTGATTCTCCAAGGAGGGAGATTGCTAGTAAAGCGGCTGGAATGGCGAACCCGAGCACAAGGAGATGAGAAATGAGGTGCGTTTTAGAAACCTTTCCCGATCACACGGTGTACCATCTTCTGGGTTTCTCATGCATGTTTTCGATGTAGGAAGATGCCCTTGAACCTGGAGATTTGGGACCCATGGGATGGGTACCACGCAGTATTACTTTAAAGGGTCTGCGTTTGCTCACCCAACCTCACCAAACCTCTCAGCCCCAAGAGTGTCCACCCTTATGTCTCAATCAGCTGTGGGTCTAGATATGGTCAATCCAGGTGGCATTACAGCCGCTGAACGAATTTTGTAAGAATTTCTCTCTCTTTCACTGTCTTTGTTTCATGGGTTTTTAAAAGTAATTGATTTTTATAATGGGGTTTACCTGCTTTTCACTGCTGTGATTTTGCCGCTTTACACCCACTTGACTCACTTTCAGAGAGATATCAATGCATAGGTTTCAAGATTCTTACTAGTCAGATATATTCTTGGGCGGTGAATAGGGGGTGCTGAGTCCAATTCACTGAGCAAGGAGTAGGGCTTGTCTATTACATATTGGGTTTATGGAACGGTATCTGAGCTAATTTGAAACCCTTGTTGTATGCATCACCCCACCTCACCTTTCCCGTTAAGCAGCCATAATGTGTTTTGTAATCGTGTGACTCTATTCTGTTTTGTAATTCAGTTCAAGGGTAGCGGTTTTTACATTCCCTCTATAAGTCATATCTTATGATAAGTGTCTTTTTCTGTGTGACTTATTTCACTTAGAATCGTCGTACCTAAATCCACTCATCATGCTGCTACTAGCCTTATGACGTTGATTTCATGGCTGAGTGATATTCCATTGTACATAAGGACCACCACTTCTTTATCCATTTTTCTCTTTCCTGGGATATTTAAGGTGTAACGAAGTGGAGATTCTTGTCAACAGAGCAGCCCTAAACTTTGGGGTGCCTGTGTCTTGCTGATTTTTAGTTTTCTCAATTTATACGCCCATGAGTGGATGTGCCCTATGCTCCCTAAGCTGAGTTTTTTAGATGTTTCAGGACACACCGTGCACTTCTCCAGAGTGGCTGTTGGCAATTTACATCCCGCCCATCAGCGTAGCCAGGCTCCCGTTTCTCCATGGCCTGTCCTGCATTTCTGGTTTTGACACTTTATTCAGCATGGCCCTTTTGACCGATGGGAAGCGAGACTTCTTTGTAGCGCTGATTTGCCTTTCCAGGTTGCTTGGTTGGCCAAAAAGGGCGTATGCGTTTTTTCCTGAATATATTCAGGAAAAAACGCATACGCCCTTTTTGGCCAAGGGCATCATTGTCGAGGTTTTGCCGCTTTTCCTGTGCTTTAAAGGCGATTCGAATCTCCCTCCTGAAATCTGTTTCCTGCAATTCTGCCTTGCTTTCAAATCCTCTTCGTTGCCTTCCCTCAATATATTTGTGGACGAGAGTCATCATTTATAAGTCTGCAGGTTTGTGAATTGCAGTGCCCCTGAGCGCCATTTTTCAACTCGCTTTCTTGGGCGCTGCCCGCAAAAGCGCAGGAGTGCTTCAGGCCCTATTCTGGTCCCAGGCGGCAGGCTGAGCCTGTGGTTAATTCTTCTTCCTGATGGGAAAATAGAGTGACCTCTGCCTCTCCCAACACCTAGAGCTAGTCTCTCATTGGTTCCCCCTCTTCCCTTTCATCCTCAGGACAAATTGCAAGCTGTACGGAACAGGAGGTTAAAGGTGCTGATTCTCCAAGGAGGGAGATTGCTAGTAAAGCGGCTGGAATGGCGAACCCGAGCACAAGGAGATGAGAAATGAGGTGCGTTTTAGAAACCTTTCCCGATCACACGGTGTACCATCTTCTGGGTTTCTCATGCATGTTTTCGATGTAGGAAGATGCCCTTGAACCTGGAGATTTGGGACCCATGGGATGGGTACCACGCAGTATTACTTTAAAGGGTCTGCGTTTGCTCACCCAACCTCACCAAACCTCTCAGCCCCAAGAGTGTCCACCCTTATGTCTCAATCAGCTGTGGGTCTAGATATGGTCAATCCAGGTGGCATTACAGCCGCTGAAAGAATTTTGTAAGAATTTCTCTCTCTTTCACTGTCTTTGTTTCACGGGTTTTTAAAAGTAATTGATTTTTATAATGGGGTTTACCTGCTTTTCACTGCTGTGATTTTGCCGCTTTACACCCACTTGACTCACTTTCAGAGAGATATCAATGCATAGGTTTCAAGATTCTTACTAGTCAGATATATTCTTGGGCGGTGAATAGGGGGTGCTGAGTCCAATTCCTTGAGCAAGGAGTAGGGCTTGTCTATTACATATTGGGTTTATGGAACGGTATCTGAGCTAATTTGAAACCCTTGTTGTATGCATCACCCCACCTCACCTTTCCCGTTAAGCAGCCATAATGTGTTTTCTAAACGTGTGACTCTATTCTGTTTTGTAATTCAGTTCAAGGGTAGCGGTTTTTACATTCCCTCTATAAGTCATATCTTATGATAAGTGTCTTTTTCTGTGTGACTTATTTCACTTAGAATCGTCGTACCTAAATCCACTCATCATGCTGCTACTAGCCTTATGACGTTGATTTCATGGCTGAGTGATATTCCATTGTACATAAGGACCACAACTTCTTTATCCATTTTTCTCTTTCCTGGGATATTTAAGGTGTAACGAAGTGGAGATTCTTGTCAACAGAGCAGCCCTAAACTTTGGGGTGCCTGTGTCTTGCTGATTTTTAGTTTTCCCAATTTATACGCCCATGAGTGGATGTGCCCTATGCTCCCTAAGCTGAGTTTTTTAGATGTTTCAGGACACACCGTGCACTTCTCCAGAGTGGCTGTTGGCAATTTACATCCCGCCCATCAGCGTAGCCAGGCTCCCGTTTCTCCATGGCCTGTCCTGCATTTCTGGTTTTGACACTTTATTCAGCATGGCCCTTTTGACCGATGGGAAGCGAGACTTCTTTGTAGCGCTGATTTGCCTTTCCAGGTTGCTTGGTTGGCCAAAAAGGGCGTATGCGTTTTTTCCTGAATATATTCAGGAAAAAACGCATACGCCCTTTTTGGCCAAGGGCATCATTGTCGAGGTTTTGCCGCTTTTCCTGTGCTTTAAAGGCGATTCGAATCTCCCTCCTGAAATCTGTTTCCTGCAATTCTGCCTTGCTTTCAAATCCTCTTCGTTGCCTTCCATCAATATATTTGTGGACGAGAGTCATCATTTATAAGTCTGCAGGTTTGTGAATTGCAGTGCCCCTGAGCTCCATTTTTCAACTCGCTTTCTTGGGAGCTGGCCGCAAGAGCGCAGGATTGCTTCAGGCCCTATTCTGGTCCCAGGCGGCAGGCTGAGCCTGTGGTTAATTCTTCTTCCTGATGGGAAAATAGAGTGACCTGTGCCTGTCCCAACACCTAGAGCTAGTCTCTCATTGGTTCCCCCTCTTCCCGTTCATCCTCAGGACAAATTGCAACCTGTACGGAACAGGAGGTTAAAGGTGCTGATTCTCCAAGGAGGGAGATTGCTAGTAAAGCGGCTGGAATGGCGAACCCGAGCACAAGGAGATGAGAAATGAGGTGCGTTTTAGAAACCTTTCCCGATCACACGGTGTACCATCTTCTGGGTTTCTCATGCATGTTTTCGATGTAGGAAGATGCCCTTGAACCTGGAGATTTGGGACCCATGGGATGGGTACCACGCAGTATTACTTTAAAGGTTCTGCGTTTGCTCACCCAACCTCACCAAACCTCTCAGCCCCAAGAGTGTCCACCCTTATGTCTCAATCAGCTGTGGGTCTAGATATGGTCAATCCAGGTGGCATTACAGCCGCTGAAAGAATTTTGTAAGAATTTCTCTCTCTTTCACTGTCTTTGTTTCACGGGTTTTTAAAAGTAATTGATTTTTATAATGGGGTTTACATGCTTTTCACTGCTGTGATTTTGCCGCTTTACACCCACTTGACTCACTTTCAGAGAGATATCAATGCATAGGTTTGAAGATTCTTACTAGTCAGATATATTCTTGGGCGGTGAATAGGGGGTGCTGAGTCCAATTCCTTGAGCAAGGAGTAGGGCTTGTCTATTACATATTGGGTTTATGGAACGGTATCTGAGCTAATTTGAAACCCTTGTTGTATGCATCACCCCACCTCACCTTTCCCGTTAAGCAGCCATAATGTGTTTTCTAAACGTGTGACTCTATTCTGTTTTGTAATTCAGTTCAAGGGTAGCGGTTTTTACATTCCCTCTATAAGTCATATCTTATGATAAGTGTCTTTTTCTGTGTGACTTATTTCACTTAGAATCGTCGTACCTAAATCCACTCATCATGCTGCTACTAGCCTTATGACGTTGATTTCATGGCTGAGTGATATTCCATTGTACATAAGGACCACCACTTCTTTATCCATTTTTCTCTTTCCTGGGATATTTAAGGTGTAACGAAGTGGAGATTCTTGTCAACAGAGCAGCCCTAAACTTTGGGGTGCCTGTGTCTTGCTGATTTTTAGTTTTCTCAATTTATACGCCCATGAGTGGATGTGCCCTATGCTCCCTAAGCTGAGTTTTTTAGATGTTTCAGGACACACCGTGCACTTCTCCAGAGTGGCTGTTGGCAATTTACATCCCGCCCATCAGCGTAGCCAGGCTCCCGTTTCTCCATGGCCTGTCCTGCATTTCTGGTTTTGACACTTTATTCAGCATGGCCCTTTTGACCGATGGGAAGCGAGACTTCTTTGTAGCGCTGATTTGCCTTTCCAGGTTGCTTGGTTGGCCAAAAAGGGCGTATGCGTTTTTTCCTGAATATATTCAGGAAAAAACGCATACGCCCTTTTTGGCCAAGGGCATCATTGTCGAGGTTTTGCCGCTTTTCCTGTGCTTTAAAGGCGATTCGAATCTCCCTCCTGAAATCTGTTTCCTGCAATTCTGCCTTGCTTTCAAATCCTCTTCGTTGCCTTCCCTCAATATATTTGTGGACGAGAGTCATCATTTATAAGTCTGCAGGTTTGTGAATTGCAGTGCCCCTGAGCGCCATTTTTCAACTCGCTTTCTTGGGCGCTGGCCGCAAAAGCGCAGGATTGCTTCAGGCCCTATTCTGGTCCCAGGCGGCAGGCTGAGCCTGTGGTTAATTCTTCTTCCTGATGGGAAAATAGAGTGACCTCTGCCTGTCCCAACACCTAGAGCTAGTCTCTCATTGGTTCCCCCTCTTCCCTTTCATCCTCAGGACAAATTGCAAGCTGTACGGAACAGGAGGTTAAAGGTGCTGATTCTCCAAGGAGGGAGATTGCTAGTAAAGCGGCTGGAATGGCGAACCCGAGCACAAGGAGATGAGAAATGAGGTGCGTTTTAGAAACCTTTCCCGATCACACGGTGTACCATCTTCTGGGTTTCTCATGCATGTTTTCGATGTAGGAAGATGCCCTTGAACCTGGAGATTTGGGACCCATGGGATGGGTACCACGCAGTATTACTTTAAAGGTTCTGCGTTTGCTCACCCAACCTCACCAAACCTCTCAGCCCCAAGAGTGTCCACCCTTATGTCTCAATCAGCTGTGGGTCTAGATATGGTCAATCCAGGTGGCATTACAGCCGCTGAAAGAATTTTGTAAGAATTTCTCTCTCTTTCACTGTCTTTGTTTCACGGGTTTTTAAAAGTAATTGATTTTTATAATGGGGTTTACCTGCTTTTCACTGCTGTGATTTTGCCGCTTTACACCCACTTGACTCACTTTCAGAGAGATATCAATGCATAGGTTTCAAGATTCTTACTAGTCAGATATATTCTTGGGCGGTGAATAGGGGGTGCTGAGTCCAATTCCTTGAGCAAGGAGTAGGGCTTGTCTATTACATATTGGGTTTATGGAACGGTATCTGAGCTAATTTGAAACCCTTGTTGTATGCATCACCCCACCTCACCTTTCCCGTTAAGCAGCCATAATGTGTTTTCTAAACGTGTGACTCTATTCTGTTTTGTAATTCAGTTCAAGGGTAGCGGTTTTTACATTCCCTCTATAAGTCATATCTTATGATAAGTGTCTTTTTCTGTGTGACTTATTTCACTTAGAATCGTCGTACCTAAATCCACTCATCATGCTGCTACTAGCCTTATGACGTTGATTTCATGGCTGAGTGATATTCCATTGTACATAAGGACCACCACTTCTTTATCCATTTTTCTCTTTCCTGGGATATTTAAGGTGTAACGAAGTGGAGATTCTTGTCAACAGAGCAGCCCTAAACTTTGGGGTGCCTGTGTCTTGCTGATTTTTAGTTTTCTCAATTTATACGCCCATGAGTGGATGTGCCCTATGCTCCCTAAGCTGAGTTTTTTAGATGTTTCAGGACACACCGTGCACTTCTCCAGAGTGGCTGTTGGCAATTTACATCCCGCCCATCAGCGTAGCCAGGCTCCCGTTTCTCCATGGCCTGTCCTGCATTTCTGGTTTTGACACTTTATTCAGCATGGCCCTTTTGACCGATGGGAAGCGAGACTTCTTTGTAGCGCTGATTTGCCTTTCCAGGTTGCTTGGTTGGCCAAAAAGGGCGTATGCGTTTTTTCCTGAATATATTCAGGAAAAAACGCATACGCCCTTTTTGGCCAAGGGCATCATTGTCGAGGTTTTGCCGCTTTTCCTGTGCTTTAAAGGCGATTCGAATCTCCCTCCTGAAATCTGTTTCCTGCAATTCTGCCTTGCTTTCAAATCCTCTTCGTTGCCTTCCCTCAATATATTTGTGGACGAGAGTCATCATTTATAAGTCTGCAGGTTTGTGAATTGCAGTGCCCCTGAGCGCCATTTTTCAACTCGCTTTCTTGGGCGCTGGCCGCAAAAGCGCAGGATTGCTTCAGGCCCTATTCTGGTCCCAGGCGGCAGGCTGAGCCTGTGGTTAATTCTTCTTCCTGATGGGAAAATAGAGTGACCTCTGCCTCTCCCAACACCTAGAGCTAGTCTCTCATTGGTTCCCCCTCTTCCCTTTCATCCTCAGGACAAATTGCAAGCTGTACGGAACAGGAGGTTAAAGGTGCTGATTCTCCAAGGAGGGAGATTGCTAGTAAAGCGGCTGGAATGGCGAACCCGAGCACAAGGAGATGAGAAATGAGGTGCGTTTTAGAAACCTTTCCCGATCACACGGTGTACCATCTTCTGGGTTTCTCATGCATGTTTTCGATGTAGGAAGATGCCCTTGAACCTGGAGATTTGGGACCCATGGGATGGGTACCACGCAGTATTACTTTAAAGGGTCTGCGTTTGCTCACCCAACCTCACCAAACCTCTCAGCCCCAAGAGTGTCCACCCTTATGTCTCAATCAGCTGTGGGTCTAGATATGGTCAATCCAGGTGGCATTACAGCCGCTGAAAGAATTTTGTAAGAATTTCTCTCTCTGTCACTGTCTTTGTTTCATGGGTTTTTAAAAGTAATTGATTTTTATAATGGGGTTTACCTGCTTTTCACTGCTGTGATTTTGCCGCTTTACACCCACTTGACTCACTTACAGAGAGATATCAATGCATAGGTTTCAAGATTCTTACTAGTCAGATATATTCTTGGACGGTGAATTGGGGGTGTTGAGTCCAATTCATTGAGGAAGGAGTAGGGCTTGTCTATTACATATTGGGTTTATGGAACGGTATCTGAGATAATTTGAAACCCTTGTTGTATGCATCACCCCACCTCACCTTTCCCGTTTAGCAGCCATAGTGTGTTTTCTAAACGTGTGACTCTATTCTGTTTTGTAATTCAGTTCAAGGGTAGCGGTTTTTACATTCCCTCTATAAGTCATATCTTATGATAAGTGTCTTTTTCTGTGTGACTTATTTCACTTTGAATCGTCGTACCTAAATCCAATCATCATGCTGCTACTAGCCTTATGACGTTGATTTCATGGCTGAGTGATATTCCATTGTACATAAGGACCACAACTTCTTTATCCATTTTTCTCTTTCCTGGGATATTTAAGGTGTAACCAAGTGGAGATTCTTGTCAACAGAGCAGCCCTAAACTTTGGGGTGCCTGTGTCTTGCTGATTTTTAGTTTTCCCAATTTATACGCCCATGAGTGGATGTGCCCTATGCTCCCTAAGCTCAGTTTTTTAGATGTTTCAGGACACACCGTGCACTTCTCCAGAGTGGCTGTTGGCAATTTACATCCCGCCCATCAGCGTAGCCAGGCTCCCGTTTCTCCATGGCCTGTCCTGCATTTCTGGTTTTGACACTTTATTCAGCATAGCCCTTTTGACCGATGGGAAGCGAGACTTCTTTGTAGCGCTGATTTGCCTTTCCAGGTTGCTTGGTTGGCCAAAAAGGGCGTATGCGTTTTTTCCTGAATATATTCAGGAAAAAACGCATACGCCCTTTTTGGCCAAGGGCATCATTGTCGAGGTTTTGCCGCTTTTCCTGTGCTTTAAAGGCGATTCGAATCTCCCTCCTGAAATCTGTTTCCTGCAATTCTGTCTTGCTTTCAAATCCTCTTCGTTGTCTTCCCTCAATATATTTGTGGACGAGAGTCATCATTTATAAGTCTGCAGGTTTGTGAATTGCAGTGTCCCTGAGCTCCATTTTTCAACTCGCTTTCTTGGGCGCTGGCCGCAAAAGCGCAGGATTGCTTCAGGCCCTATTCTGGTCCCAGGCGGCAGGCTGAGCCTGTGGTTAATTCTTCTTCCTGATGGGAAAATAGAGTGACCTCTGCCTCTCCCAACACCTAGAGCTAGTCTCTCATTGGTTCCCCCTCTTCCCTTTCATCCTCAGGACAAATTGCAAGCTGTACGGAACAGGAGGTTAAAGGTGCTGATTCTCCAAGGAGGGAGATTGCTAGTAAAGCGGCTGGAATGGCGAACCCGAGCACAAGGAGATGAGAAATGAGGTGCGTTTTAGAAACCTTTCCCGATCACACGGTGTACCATCTTCTGGGTTTCTCATGCATGTTTTCGATGTAGGAAGATGCCCTTGAACCTGGAGATTTGGGACCCATGGGATGGGTACCACGCAGTATTACTTTAAAGGGTCTGCGTTTGCTCACCCAACCTCACCAAACCTCTCAGCCCCAAGAGTGTCCACCCTTATGTCTCAATCAGCTGTGGGTCTAGATATGGTCAATCCAGGTGGCATCACAGCCGCTGAACGAATTTTGTAAGAATTTCTCTCTCTTTCACTGTCTTTGTTTCACGGGTTTTTAAAAGTAATTGATTTTTATAATGGGGTTTACCTGCTTTTCACTGCTGTGATTTTGCCGCTTTACACCCACTTGACTCACTTTCAGAGAGATATCAATGCATAGGTTTCAAGATTCTTACTAGTCAGATATATTCTTGGGCGGTGAATAGGGGGTGCTGAGTCCAATTCCTTGAGCAAGGAGTAGGGCTTGTCTATTACATATTGGGTTTATGGAACGGTATCTGAGCTAATTTGAAACCCTTGTTGTATGCATCACCCCACCTCACCTTTCCCGTTAAGCAGCCATAATGTGTTTTCTAAACGTGTGACTCTATTCTGTTTTGTAATTCAGTTCAAGGGTAGCGGTTTTTACATTCCCTCTATAAGTCATATCTTATGATAAGTGTCTTTTTCTGTGTGACTTATTTCACTTAGAATCGTCGTACCTAAATCCACTCATCATGCTGCTACTAGCCTTATGACGTTGATTTCATGGCTGAGTGATATTCCATTGTACATAAGGACCACCACTTCTTTATCCATTTTTCTCTTTCCTGGGATATTTAAGGTGTAACGAAGTGGAGATTCTTGTCAACAGAGCAGCCCTAAACTTTGGGGTGCCTGTGTCTTGCTGATTTTTAGTTTTCTCAATTTATACGCCCATGAGTGGATGTGCCCTATGCTCCCTAAGCTGAGTTTTTTAGATGTTTCAGGACACACCGTGCACTTCTCCAGAGTGGCTGTTGGCAATTTACATCCCGCCCATCAGCGTAGCCAGGCTCCCGTTTCTCCATGGCCTGTCCTGCATTTCTGGTTTTGACACTTTATTCAGCATGGCCCTTTTGACCGATGGGAAGCGAGACTTCTTTGTAGCGCTGATTTGCCTTTCCAGGTTGCTTGGTTGGCCAAAAAGGGCGTATGCGTTTTTTCCTGAATATATTCAGGAAAAAACGCATACGCCCTTTTTGGCCAAGGGCATCATTGTCGAGGTTTTGCCGCTTTTCCTGTGCTTTAAAGGCGATTCGAATCTCCCTCCTGAAATCTGTTTCCTGCAATTCTGCCTTGCTTTCAAATCCTCTTCGTTGCCTTCCCTCAATATATTTGTGGACGAGAGTCATCATTTATAAGTCTGCAGGTTTGTGAATTGCAGTGCCCCTGAGCGCCATTTTTCAACTCGCTTTCTTGGGCGCTGGCCGCAAAAGCGCAGGATTGCTTCAGGCCCTATTCTGGTCCCAGGCGGCAGGCTGAGCCTGTGGTTAATTCTTCTTCCTGATGGGAAAATAGAGTGACCTCTGCCTCTCCCAACACCTAGAGCTAGTCTCTCATTGGTTCCCCCTCTTCCCTTTCATCCTCAGGACAAATTGCAAGCTGTACGGAACAGGAGGTTAAAGGTGCTGATTCTCCAAGGAGGGAGATTGCTAGTAAAGCGGCTGGAATGGCGAATCCGAGCACAAGGAGATGAGAAATGAGGTGCGTTTTAGAAACCTTTCCCGATCACACGGTGTACCATCTTCTGGGTTTCTCATGCATGTTTTCGATGTAGGAAGATGCCCTTGAACCTGGAGATTTGGGACCCATGGGATGGGTACCACGCAGTATTACTTTAAAGGGTCTGCGTTTGCTCACCCAACCTCACCAAACCTCTCAGCCCCAAGAGTGTCCACCCTTATGTCTCAATCAGCTGTGGGTCTAGATATGGTCAATCCAGGTGGCATTACAGCCGCTGAACGAATTTTGTAAGAATTTCTCTCTCTTTCACTGTCTTTGTTTCACGGGTTTTTAAAAGTAATTGATTTTTATAATGGGGTTTACCTGCTTTTCACTGCTGTGATTTTGCCGCTTTACACCCACTTGACTCACTTTCAGAGAGATATCAATGCATAGGTTTCAAGATTCTTACTAGTCAGATATATTCTTGGGCGGTGAATAGGGGCTGCTGAGTCCAATTCCTTGAGCAAGGAGTAGGGCTTGTCTATTACATATTGGGTTTATGGAACGGTATCTGAGCTAATTTGAAACCCTTGTTGTATGCATCACCCCACCTCACCTTTCCCGTTAAGCAGCCATAATGTGTTTTCTAAACGTGTGACTCTATTCTGTTTTGTAATTCAGTTCAAGGGTAGCGGTTTTTACATTCCCTCTATAAGTCATATCTTATGATAAGTGTCTTTTTCTGTGTGACTTATTTCACTTAGAATCGTCGTACCTAAATCCACTCATCATGCTGCTACTAGCCTTATGACGTTGATTTCATGGCTGAGTGATATTCCATTGTACATAAGGACCACCACTTCTTTATCCATTTTTCTCTTTCCTGGGATATTTAAGGTGTAACGAAGTGGAGATTCTTGTCAACAGAGCAGCCCTAAACTTTGGGGTGCCTGTGTCTTGCTGATTTTTAGTTTTCTCAATTTATACGCCCATGAGTGGATGTGCCCTATGCTCCCTAAGCTGAGTTTTTTAGATGTTTCAGGACACACCGTGCACTTCTCCAGAGTGGCTGTTGGCAATTTACATCCCGCCCATCAGCGTAGCCAGGCTCCCGTTTCTCCATGGCCTGTCCTGCATTTCTGGTTTTGACACTTTATTCAGCATGGCCCTTTTGACCGATGGGAAGCGAGACTTCTTTGTAGCGCTGATTTGCCTTTCCAGGTTGCTTGGTTGGCCAAAAAGGGCGTATGCGTTTTTTCCTGAATATATTCAGGAAAAAACGCATACGCCCTTTTTGGCCAAGGGCATCATTGTCGAGGTTTTGCCGCTTTTCCTGTGCTTTAAAGGCGATTCGAATCTCCCTCCTGAAATCTGTTTCCTGCAATTCTGCCTTGCTTTCAAATCCTCTTCGTTGCCTTCCCTCAATATATTTGTGGACGAGAGTCATCATTTATAAGTCTGCAGGTTTGTGAATTGCAGTGCCCCTGAGCGCCATTTTTCAACTCGCTTTCTTGGGCGCTGCCCGCAAAAGCGCAGGATTGCTTCAGGCCCTATTCTGGTCCCAGGCGGCAGGCTGAGCCTGTGGTTAATTCTTCTTCCTGATGGGAAAATAGAGTGACCTCTGCCTCTCCCAACACCTAGAGCTAGTCTCTCATTGGTTCCCCCTCTTCCCTTTCATCCTCAGGACAAATTGCAAGCTGTACGGAACAGGAGGTTAAAGGTGCTGATTCTCCAAGGAGGGAGATTGCTAGTAAAGCGGCTGGAATGGCGAACCCGAGCACAAGGAGATGAGAAATGAGGTGCGTTTTAGAAACCTTTCCCGATCACACGGTGTACCATCTTCTGGGTTTCTCATGCATGTTTTCGATGTAGGAAGATGCCCTTGAACCTGGAGATTTGGGACCCATGGGATGGGTACCACGCAGTATTACTTTAAAGGGTCTGCGTTTGCTCACCCAACCTCACCAAACCTCTCAGCCCCAAGAGTGTCCACCCTTATGTCTCAATCAGCTGTGGGTCAAGATATGGTCAATCCAGGTGGCATCACAGCCCCTGAACGAATTTTGTAAGAATTTCTCTCTCTTTCACTGTCTTTGTTTCACGGGTTTTTAAAAGTAATTGATTTTTATAATGGGGTTTACCTGCTTTTCACTGCTGTGATTTTGCCGCTTTACACCCTCTTGACTCACTTTCAGAGAGATATCAATGCATAGGTTTCAAGATTCTTACTAGTCAGATATCTTCTTGGGCGGTGAATAGGGGGTGCTGAGTCCAATTCCTTGAGCAAGGAGTAGGGATTGTCTATTACATATTGGTTTTATGGAACGGTATCTGAGCTAATTTGAAACCCTTGTTGTATGCATCACCCCACCTCACCTTTCCCGTTAAGCAGCCATAGTGTGTTTTCTAAACGTGTGATTCTATTCTGTTTTGTAATTCAGTTCAAGGGTAGCGGTTTTTACATTCCCTCTATAAGTCATATCTTATGATAAGTGTCTTTTTCTGTGTGACTTATTTCACTTAGAATCGTCGTACCTAAATCCACTCATCATGCTGCTACTAGCCTTATGACGTTGATATCATGGCTGAGTGATATTCCATTGTACATAAGGACCACCACTTCTTTATCCATTTTTCTCTTTCCTGGGATATTTAAGGTGTAACGAAGTGGAGATTCTTGTCAACAGAGCAGCCCTAAACTTTGGGGTGCCTGTGTCTTGCTGATTTTTAGTTTTCTCAATTTATACGCCCATGAGTGGATGTGCCCTATGCTCCCTAAGCTGAGTTTTTTAGATGTTTCAGGACACACCGTGCACTTCTCCAGAGTGGCTGTTGGCAATTTACATCCCGCCCATCAGCGTAGCCAGGCTCCCGTTTCTCCATGGCCTGTCCTGCATTTCTGGTTTTGACACTTTATTCAGCATGGCCCTTTTGACCGATGGGAAGCGAGACTTCTTTGTAGCGCTGATTTGCCTTTCCAGGTTGCTTGGTTGGCCAAAAAGGGCGTATGCGTTTTTTCCTGAATATATTCAGGAAAAAACGCATACGCCCTTTTTGGCCAAGGGCATCATTGTCGAGGTTTTGCCGCTTTTCCTGTGCTTTAAAGGCGATTCGAATCTCCCTCCTGAAATCTGTTTCCTGCAATTCTGCCTTGCTTTCAAATCCTCTTCGTTGCCTTCCCTCAATATATTTGTGGACGAGAGTCATCATTTATAAGTCTGCAGGTTTGTGAATTGCAGTGCCCCTGAGCGCCATTTTTCAACTCGCTTTCTTGGGCGCTGGCCGCAAAAGCGCAGGATTGCTTCAGGCCCTATTCTGGTCCCAGGCGGCAGGCTGAGCCTGTGGTTAATTCTTCTTCCTGATGGGAAAATAGAGTGACCTCTGCCTCTCCCAACACCTAGAGCTAGTCTCTCATTGGTTCCCCCTCTTCCCTTTCATCCTCAGGACAAATTGCAAGCTGTACGGAACAGGAGGTTAAAGGTGCTGATTCTCCAAGGAGGGAGATTGCTAGTAAAGCGGCTGGAATGGCGAATCCGAGCACAAGGAGATGAGAAATGAGGTGCGTTTTAGAAACCTTTCCCGATCACACGGTGTACCATCTTCTGGGTTTCTCATGCATGTTTTCGATGTAGGAAGATGCCCTTGAACCTGGAGATTTGGGACCCATGGGATGGGTACCACGCAGTATTACTTTAAAGGGTCTGCGTTTGCTCACCCAACCTCACCAAACCTCTCAGCCCCAAGAGTGTCCACCCTTATGTCTCAATCAGCTGTGGGTCTAGATATGGTCAATCCAGGTGGCATTACAGCCGCTGAACGAATTTTGTAAGAATTTCTCTCTCTTTCACTGTCTTTGTTTCACGGGTTTTTAAAAGTAATTGATTTTTATAATGGGGTTTACCTGCTTTTCACTGCTGTGATTTTGCCGCTTTACACCCACTTGACTCACTTTCAGAGAGATATCAATGCATAGGTTTCAAGGTTCTTACTAGTCAGATATATTCTTGGGCGGTGAATAGGGGGTGCTGAGTCCAATTCCTTGAGCAAGGAGTAGGGCTTGTCTATTACATATTGGGTTTATGGAACGGTATCTGAGCTAATTTGAAACCCTTGTTGTATGCATCACCCCACCTCACCTTTCCCGTTAAGCAGCCATAATGTGTTTTCTAAACGTGTGACTCTATTCTGTTTTGTAATTCAGTTCAAGGGTAGCGGTTTTTACATTCCCTCTATAAGTCATATCTTATGATAAGTGTCTTTTTCTGTGTGACTTATTTCACTTAGAATCGTCGTACCTAAATCCACTCATCATGCTGCTACTAGCCTTATGACGTTGATTTCATGGCTGAGTGATATTCCATTGTACATAAGGACCACCACTTCTTTATCCATTTTTCTCTTTCCTGGGATATTTAAGGTGTAACGAAGTGGAGATTCTTGTCAACAGAGCAGCCCTAAACTTTGGGGTGCCTGTGTCTTGCTGATTTTTAGTTTTCTCAATTTATACGCCCATGAGTGGATGTGCCCTATGCTCCCTAAGCTGAGTTTTTTAGATGTTTCAGGACACACCGTGCACTTCTCCAGAGTGGCTGTTGGCAATTTACATCCCGCCCATCAGCGTAGCCAGGCTCCCGTTTCTCCATGGCCTGTCCTGCATTTCTGGTTTTGACACTTTATTCAGCATGGCCCTTTTGACCGATGGGAAGCGAGACTTCTTTGTAGCGCTGATTTGCCTTTCCAGGTTGCTTGGTTGGCCAAAAAGGGCGTATGCGTTTTTTCCTGAATATATTCAGGAAAAAACGCATACGCCCTTTTTGGCCAAGGGCATCATTGTCGAGGTTTTGCCGCTTTTCCTGTGCTTTAAAGGCGATTCGAATCTCCCTCCTGAAATCTGTTTCCTGCAATTCTGCCTTGCTTTCAAATCCTCTTCGTTGCCTTCCCTCAATATATTTGTGGACGAGAGTCATCATTTATAAGTCTGCAGGTTTGTGAATTGCAGTGCCCCTGAGCGCCATTTTTCAACTCGCTTTCTTGGGCGCTGCCCGCAAAAGCGCAGGATTGCTTCAGGCCCTATTCTGGTCCCAGGCGGCAGGCTGAGCCTGTGGTTAATTCTTCTTCCTGATGGGAAAATAGAGTGACCTCTGCCTCTCCCAACACCTAGAGCTAGTCTCTCATTGGTTCCCCCTCTTCCCTTTCATCCTCAGGACAAATTGCAAGCTGTACGGAACAGGAGGTTAAAGGTGCTGATTCTCCAAGGAGGGAGATTGCTAGTAAAGCGGCTGGAATGGCGAACCCGAGCACAAGGAGATGAGAAATGAGGTGCGTTTTAGAAACCTTTCCCGATCACACGGTGTACCATCTTCTGGGTTTCTCATGCATGTTTTCGATGTAGGAAGATGCCCTTGAACCTGGAGATTTGGGACCCATGGGATGGGTACCACGCAGTATTACTTTAAACGGTCTGCGTTTGCTCACCCAACCTCACCAAACCTCTCAGCCCCAAGAGTGTCCACCCTTATGTCTCAATCAGCTGTGGGTTTAGATATGGTCAATCCAGGTGGCATTACAGCCGCTGAAAGAATTTTGTAAGAATTTCTCTCTCTTTCACTGTCTTTGTTTCATGGGTTTTTAAAAGTAATTGATTTTTATAATGGGGTTTACCTGCTTTTCACTGCTGTGATTTTGCCGCTTTACACCCACTTGACTCACTTTCAGAGAGATATCAATGCATAGGTTTCAAGATTCTTAGACTAGTCAGATATATTCTTGGGCGGTGAATAGGGGGTGCTGAGTCCAATTCACTGAGCAAGGAGTAGGGCTTGTCTATTACATATTGGGTTTATGGAACGGTATCTGAGCTAATTTGAAACCCTTGTTGTATGCATCACCCCACCTCACCTTTCCCGTTAAGCAGCCATAATGTGTTTTGTAATCGTGTGACTCTATTCTGTTTTGTAATTCAGTTCAAGGGTAGCGGTTTTTACATTCCCTCTATAAGTCATATCTTATGATAAGTGTCTTTTTCTGTGTGACTTATTTCACTTAGAATCGTCGTACCTAAATCCACTCATCATGCTGCTACTAGCCTTATGACGTTGATTTCATGGCTGAGTGATATTCCATTGTACATAAGGACCACCACTTCTTTATCCATTTTTCTCTTTCCTGGGATATTTAAGGTGTAACGAAGTGGAGATTCTTGTCAACAGAGCAGCCCTAAACTTTGGGGTGCCTGTGTCTTGCTGATTTTTAGTTTTCTCAATTTATACGCCCATGAGTGGATGTGCCCTATGCTCCCTAAGCTGAGTTTTTTAGATGTTTCAGGACACACCGTGCACTTCTCCAGAGTGGCTGTTGGCAATTTACATCCCGCCCATCAGCGTAGCCAGGCTCCCGTTTCTCCATGGCCTGTCCTGCATTTCTGGTTTTGACACTTTATTCAGCATGGCCCTTTTGACCGATGGGAAGCGAGACTTCTTTGTAGCGCTGATTTGCCTTTCCAGGTTGCTTGGTTGGCCAAAAAGGGCGTATGCGTTTTTTCCTGAATATATTCAGGAAAAAACGCATACGCCCTTTTTGGCCAAGGGCATCATTGTCGAGGTTTTGCCGCTTTTCCTGTGCTTTAAAGGCGATTCTAATCTCCCTCCTGAAATCTGTTTCCTGCAATTCTGCCTTGCTTTCAAATCCTCTTCGTTGCCTTCCCTCAATATATTTGTGGACGAGAGTCATCATTTATAAGTCTGCAGGTTTGTGAATTGCAGTGCCCCTGAGCGCCATTTTTCAACTCGCTTTCTTGGGCGCTGGCCGCAAAAGCGCAGGATTGCTTCAGGCCCTATTCTGGTCCCAGGCGGCAGGCTGAGCCTGTGGTTAATTCTTCTTCCTGATGGGAAAATAGAGTGACCTCTGCCTCTCCCAACACCTAGAGCTAGTCTCTCATTGGTTCCCCCTCTTCCCTTTCATCCTCAGGACAAATTGCAAGCTGTACGGAACAGGAGGTTAAAGGTGCTGATTCTCCAAGGAGGGAGATTGCTAGTAAAGCGGCTGGAATGGCGAACCCGAGCACAAGGAGATGAGAAATGAGGTGCGTTTTAGAAACCTTTCCCGATCACACGGTGTACCATCTTCTGGGTTTCTCATGCATGTTTTCGATGTAGGAAGATGCCCTTGAACCTGGAGATTTGGGACCCAAGGGATGGGTACCACGCAGTATTACTTTAAAGGGTCTGCGTTTGCTCACCCAACCTCACCAAACCTCTCAGCCCCAAGAGTGTCCACCCTTATGTCTCAATCAGCTGTGGGTCTAGATATGGTCAATCCAGGTGGCATTACAGCCGCTGAAAGAATTTTGTAAGAATTTCTCTCTCTTTCACTGTCTTTGTTTCACGGGTTTTTAAAAGTAATTGATTTTTATAATGGGGTTTACCTGCTTTTCACTGCTGTGATTTTGCCGCTTTACACCCACTTGACTCACTTTCAGAGAGATATCAATGCATAGGTTTCAAGATTCTTACTAGTCAGATATATTCTTGGGCGGTGAATAGGGGGTGCTGAGTCCAATTCCTTGAGCAAGGAGTAGGGCTTGTCTATTACATATTGGGTTTATGGAACGGTATCTGAGCTAATTTGAAACCCTTGTTGTATGCATCACCCCACCTCACCTTTCCCGTTAAGCAGCCATAATGTGTTTTCTAAACGTGTGACTCTATTCTGTTTTGTAATTCAGTTCAAGGGTAGCGGTTTTTACATTCCCTCTATAAGTCATATCTTATGATAAGTGTCTTTTTCTGTGTGACTTATTTCACTTAGAATCGTCGTACCTAAATCCACTCATCATGCTGCTACTAGCCTTATGACGTTGATTTCATGGCTGAGTGATATTCCATTGTACATAAGGACCACCACTTCTTTATCCATTTTTCTCTTTCCTGGGATATTTAAGGTGTAACGAAGTGGAGATTCTTGTCAACAGAGCAGCCCTAAACTTTGGGGTGCCTGTGTCTTGCTGATTTTTAGTTTTCTCAATTTATACGCCCATGAGTGGATGTGCCCTATGCTCCCTAAGCTGAGTTTTTTAGATGTTTCAGGACACACCGTGCACTTCTCCAGAGTGGCTGTTGGCAATTTACATCCCGCCCATCAGCGTAGCCAGGCTCCCGTTTCTCCATGGCCTGTCCTGCATTTCTGGTTTTGACACTTTATTCAGCATGGCCCTTTTGACCGATGGGAAGCGAGACTTCTTTGTAGCGCTGATTTGCCTTTCCAGGTTGCTTGGTTGGCCAAAAAGGGCGTATGCGTTTTTTCCTGAATATATTCAGGAAAAAACGCATACGCCCTTTTTGGCCAAGGGCATCATTGTCGAGGTTTTGCCGCTTTTCCTGTGCTTTAAAGGCGATTCGAATCTCCCTCCTGAAATCTGTTTCCTGCAATTCTGCCTTGCTTTCAAATCCTCTTCGTTGCCTTCCCTCAATATATTTGTGGACGAGAGTCATCATTTATAAGTCTGCAGGTTTGTGAATTGCAGTGCCCCTGAGCGCCATTTTTCAACTCGCTTTCTTGGGCGCTGGCCGCAAAAGCGCAGGATTGCTTCAGGCCCTATTCTGGTCCCAGGCGGCAGGCTGAGCCTGTGGTTAATTCTTCTTCCTGATGGGAAAATAGAGTGACCTCTGCCTCTCCCAACACCTAGAGCTAGTCTCTCATTGGTTCCCCCTCTTCCCTTTCATCCTCAGGACAAATTGCAAGCTGTACGGAACAGGAGGTTAAAGGTGCTGATTCTCCAAGGAGGGAGATTGCTAGTAAAGCGGCTGGAATGGCGAACCCGAGCACAAGGAGATGAGAAATGAGGTGCGTTTTAGAAACCTTTCCCGATCACACGGTGTACCATCTTCTGGGTTTCTCATGCATGTTTTCGATGTAGGAAGATGCCCTTGAACCTGGAGATTTGGGACCCATGGGATGGGTACCACGCAGTATTACTTTAAAGGGTCTGCGTTTGCTCACCCAACCTCACCAAACCTCTCAGCCCCAAGAGTGTCCACCCTTATGTCTCAATCAGCTGTGGGTCTAGATATGGTCAATCCAGGTGGCATTACAGCCGCTGAAAGAATTTTGTAAGAATTTCTCTCTCTGTCACTGTCTTTGTTTCATGGGTTTTTAAAAGTAATTGATTTTTATAATGGGGTTTACCTGCTTTTCACTGCTGTGATTTTGCCGCTTTACACCCACTTGACTCACTTACAGAGAGATATCAATGCATAGGTTTCAAGATTCTTACTAGTCAGATATATTCTTGGACGGTGAATTGGGGGTGTTGAGTCCAATTCATTGAGGAAGGAGTAGGGCTTGTCTATTACATATTGGGTTTATGGAACGGTATCTGAGATAATTTGAAACCCTTGTTGTATGCATCACCCCACCTCACCTTTCCCGTTTAGCAGCCATAGTGTGTTTTCTAAACGTGTGACTCTATTCTGTTTTGTAATTCAGTTCAAGGGTAGCGGTTTTTACATTCCCTCTATAAGTCATATCTTATGATAAGTGTCTTTTTCTGTGTGACTTATTTCACTTTGAATCGTCGTACCTAAATCCAATCATCATGCTGCTACTAGCCTTATGACGTTGATTTCATGGCTGAGTGATATTCCATTGTACATAAGGACCACAACTTCTTTATCCATTTTTCTCTTTCCTGGGATATTTAAGGTGTAACCAAGTGGAGATTCTTGTCAACAGAGCAGCCCTAAACTTTGGGGTGCCTGTGTCTTGCTGATTTTTAGTTTTCCCAATTTATACGCCCATGAGTGGATGTGCCCTATGCTCCCTAAGCTCAGTTTTTTAGATGTTTCAGGACACACCGTGCACTTCTCCAGAGTGGCTGTTGGCAATTTACATCCCGCCCATCAGCGTAGCCAGGCTCCCGTTTCTCCATGGCCTGTCCTGCATTTCTGGTTTTGACACTTTATTCAGCATAGCCCTTTTGACCGATGGGAAGCGAGACTTCTTTGTAGCGCTGATTTGCCTTTCCAGGTTGCTTGGTTGGCCAAAAAGGGCGTATGCGTTTTTTCCTGAATATATTCAGGAAAAAACGCATACGCCCTTTTTGGCCAAGGGCATCATTGTCGAGGTTTTGCCGCTTTTCCTGTGCTTTAAAGGCGATTCGAATCTCCCTCCTGAAATCTGTTTCCTGCAATTCTGTCTTGCTTTCAAATCCTCTTCGTTGTCTTCCCTCAATATATTTGTGGACGAGAGTCATCATTTATAAGTCTGCAGGTTTGTGAATTGCAGTGTCCCTGAGCTCCATTTTTCAACTCGCTTTCTTGGGCGCTGGCCGCAAAAGCGCAGGATTGCTTCAGGCCCTATTCTGGTCCCAGGCGGCAGGCTGAGCCTGTGGTTAATTCTTCTTCCTGATGGGAAAATAGAGTGACCTCTGCCTCTCCCAACACCTAGAGCTAGTCTCTCATTGGTTCCCCCTCTTCCCTTTCATCCTCAGGACAAATTGCAAGCTGTACGGAACAGGAGGTTAAAGGTGCTGATTCTCCAAGGAGGGAGATTGCTAGTAAAGCGGCTGGAATGGCGAACCCGAGCACAAGGAGATGAGAAATGAGGTGCGTTTTAGAAACCTTTCCCGATCACACGGTGTACCATCTTCTGGGTTTCTCATGCATGTTTTCGATGTAGGAAGATGCCCTTGAACCTGGAGATTTGGGACCCATGGGATGGGTACCACGCAGTATTACTTTAAAGGGTCTGCGTTTGCTCACCCAACCTCACCAAACCTCTCAGCCCCAAGAGTGTCCACCCTTATGTCTCAATCAGCTGTGGGTCTAGATATGGTCAATCCAGGTGGCATCACAGCCGCTGAACGAATTTTGTAAGAATTTCTCTCTCTTTCACTGTCTTTGTTTCACGGGTTTTTAAAAGTAATTGATTTTTATAATGGGGTTTACCTGCTTTTCACTGCTGTGATTTTGCCGCTTTACACCCACTTGACTCACTTTCAGAGAGATATCAATGCATAGGTTTCAAGATTCTTACTAGTCAGATATATTCTTGGGCGGTGAATAGGGGGTGCTGAGTCCAATTCCTTGAGCAAGGAGTAGGGCTTGTCTATTACATATTGGGTTTATGGAACGGTATCTGAGCTAATTTGAAACCCTTGTTGTATGCATCACCCCACCTCACCTTTCCCGTTAAGCAGCCATAATGTGTTTTCTAAACGTGTGACTCTATTCTGTTTTGTAATTCAGTTCAAGGGTAGCGGTTTTTACATTCCCTCTATAAGTCATATCTTATGATAAGTGTCTTTTTCTGTGTGACTTATTTCACTTAGAATCGTCGTACCTAAATCCACTCATCATGCTGCTACTAGCCTTATGACGTTGATTTCATGGCTGAGTGATATTCCATTGTACATAAGGACCACCACTTCTTTATCCATTTTTCTCTTTCCTGGGATATTTAAGGTGTAACGAAGTGGAGATTCTTGTCAACAGAGCAGCCCTAAACTTTGGGGTGCCTGTGTCTTGCTGATTTTTAGTTTTCTCAATTTATACGCCCATGAGTGGATGTGCCCTATGCTCCCTAAGCTGAGTTTTTTAGATGTTTCAGGACACACCGTGCACTTCTCCAGAGTGGCTGTTGGCAATTTACATCCCGCCCATCAGCGTAGCCAGGCTCCCGTTTCTCCATGGCCTGTCCTGCATTTCTGGTTTTGACACTTTATTCAGCATGGCCCTTTTGACCGATGGGAAGCGAGACTTCTTTGTAGCGCTGATTTGCCTTTCCAGGTTGCTTGGTTGGCCAAAAAGGGCGTATGCGTTTTTTCCTGAATATATTCAGGAAAAAACGCATACGCCCTTTTTGGCCAAGGGCATCATTGTCGAGGTTTTGCCGCTTTTCCTGTGCTTTAAAGGCGATTCGAATCTCCCTCCTGAAATCTGTTTCCTGCAATTCTGCCTTGCTTTCAAATCCTCTTCGTTGCCTTCCCTCAATATATTTGTGGACGAGAGTCATCATTTATAAGTCTGCAGGTTTGTGAATTGCAGTGCCCCTGAGCGCCATTTTTCAACTCGCTTTCTTGGGCGCTGCCCGCAAAAGCGCAGGATTGCTTCAGGCCCTATTCTGGTCCCAGGCGGCAGGCTGAGCCTGTGGTTAATTCTTCTTCCTGATGGGAAAATAGAGTGACCTCTGCCTCTCCCAACACCTAGAGCTAGTCTCTCATTGGTTCCCCCTCTTCCCTTTCATCCTCAGGACAAATTGCAAGCTGTACGGAACAGGAGGTTAAAGGTGCTGATTCTCCAAGGAGGGAGATTGCTAGTAAAGCGGCTGGAATGGCGAATCCGAGCACAAGGAGATGAGAAATGAGGTGCGTTTTAGAAACCTTTCCCGATCACACGGTGTACCATCTTCTGGGTTTCTCATGCATGTTTTCGATGTAGGAAGATGCCCTTGAACCTGGAGATTTGGGACCCATGGGATGGGTACCACGCAGTATTACTTTAAAGGGTCTGCGTTTGCTCACCCAACCTCACCAAACCTCTCAGCCCCAAGAGTGTCCACCCTTATGTCTCAATCAGCTGTGGGTCTAGATATGGTCAATCCAGGTGGCATTACAGCCGCTGAACGAATTTTGTAAGAATTTCTCTCTCTTTCACTGTCTTTGTTTCACGGGTTTTTAAAAGTAATTGATTTTTATAATGGGGTTTACCTGCTTTTCACTGCTGTGATTTTGCCGCTTTACACCCACTTGACTCACTTTCAGAGAGATATCAATGCATAGGTTTCAAGATTCTTACTAGTCAGATATATTCTTGGGCGGTGAATAGGGGGTGCTGAGTCCAATTCCTTGAGCAAGGAGTAGGGCTTGTCTATTACATATTGGGTTTATGGAACGGTATCTGAGCTAATTTGAAACCCTTGTTGTATGCATCACCCCACCTCACCTTTCCCGTTAAGCAGCCATAATGTGTTTTCTAAACGTGTGACTCTATTCTGTTTTGTAATTCAGTTCAAGGGTAGCGGTTTTTACATTCCCTCTATAAGTCATATCTTATGATAAGTGTCTTTTTCTGTGTGACTTATTTCACTTAGAATCGTCGTACCTAAATCCACTCATCATGCTGCTACTAGCCTTATGACGTTGATTTCATGGCTGAGTGATATTCCATTGTACATAAGGACCACCACTTCTTTATCCATTTTTCTCTTTCCTGGGATATTTAAGGTGTAACGAAGTGGAGATTCTTGTCAACAGAGCAGCCCTAAACTTTGGGGTGCCTGTGTCTTGCTGATTTTTAGTTTTCTCAATTTATACGCCCATGAGTGGATGTGCCCTATGCTCCCTAAGCTGAGTTTTTTAGATGTTTCAGGACACACCGTGCACTTCTCCAGAGTGGCTGTTGGCAATTTACATCCCGCCCATCAGCGTAGCCAGGCTCCCGTTTCTCCATGGCCTGTCCTGCATTTCTGGTTTTGACACTTTATTCAGCATGGCCCTTTTGACCGATGGGAAGCGAGACTTCTTTGTAGCGCTGATTTGCCTTTCCAGGTTGCTTGGTTGGCCAAAAAGGGCGTATGCGTTTTTTCCTGAATATATTCAGGAAAAAACGCATACGCCCTTTTTGGCCAAGGGCATCATTGTCGAGGTTTTGCCGCTTTTCCTGTGCTTTAAAGGCGATTCGAATCTCCCTCCTGAAATCTGTTTCCTGCAATTCTGCCTTGCTTTCAAATCCTCTTCGTTGCCTTCCCTCAATATATTTGTGGACGAGAGTCATCATTTATAAGTCTGCAGGTTTGTGAATTGCAGTGCCCCTGAGCGCCATTTTTCAACTCGCTTTCTTGGGCGCTGCCCGCAAAAGCGCAGGATTGCTTCAGGCCCTATTCTGGTCCCAGGCGGCAGGCTGAGCCTGTGGTTAATTCTTCTTCCTGATGGGAAAATAGAGTGACCTCTGCCTCTCCCAACACCTAGAGCTAGTCTCTCATTGGTTCCCCCTCTTCCCTTTCATCCTCAGGACAAATTGCAAGCTGTACGGAACAGGAGGTTAAAGGTGCTGATTCTCCAAGGAGGGAGATTGCTAGTAAAGCGGCTGGAATGGCGAACCCGAGCACAAGGAGATGAGAAATGAGGTGCGTTTTAGAAACCTTTCCCGATCACACGGTGTACCATCTTCTGGGTTTCTCATGCATGTTTTCGATGTAGGAAGATGCCCTTGAACCTGGAGATTTGGGACCCATGGGATGGGTACCACGCAGTATTACTTTAAAGGGTCTGCGTTTGCTCACCCAACCTCACCAAACCTCTCAGCCCCAAGAGTGTCCACCCTTATGTCTCAATCAGCTGTGGGTCAAGATATGGTCAATCCAGGTGGCATCACAGCCCCTGAACGAATTTTGTAAGAATTTCTCTCTCTTTCACTGTCTTTGTTTCACGGGTTTTTAAAAGTAATTGATTTTTATAATGGGGTTTACCTGCTTTTCACTGCTGTGATTTTGCCGCTTTACACCCTCTTGACTCACTTTCAGAGAGATATCAATGCATAGGTTTCAAGATTCTTACTAGTCAGATATCTTCTTGGGCGGTGAATAGGGGGTGCTGAGTCCAATTCCTTGAGCAAGGAGTAGGGATTGTCTATTACATATTGGTTTTATGGATCGGTATCTGAGCTAATTTGAAACCCTTGTTGTATGCATCACCCCACCTCACCTTTCCCGTTAAGCAGCCATAGTGTGTTTTCTAAACGTGTGATTCTATTCTGTTTTGTAATTCAGTTCAAGGGTAGCGGTTTTTACATTCCCTCTATAAGTCATATCTTATGATAAGTGTCTTTTTCTGTGTGACTTATTTCACTTAGAATCGTCGTACCTAAATCCACTCATCATGCTGCTACTAGCCTTATGACGTTGATATCATGGCTGAGTGATATTCCATTGTACATAAGGACCACCACTTCTTTATCCATTTTTCTCTTTCCTGGGATATTTAAGGTGTAACGAAGTGGAGATTCTTGTCAACAGAGCAGCCCTAAACTTTGGGGTGCCTGTGTCTTGCTGATTTTTAGTTTTCTCAATTTATACGCCCATGAGTGGATGTGCCCTATGCTCCCTAAGCTGAGTTTTTTAGATGTTTCAGGACACACCGTGCACTTCTCCAGAGTGGCTGTTGGCAATTTACATCCCGCCCATCAGCGTAGCCAGGCTCCCGTTTCTCCATGGCCTGTCCTGCATTTCTGGTTTTGACACTTTATTCAGCATGGCCCTTTTGACCGATGGGAAGCGAGACTTCTTTGTAGCGCTGATTTGCCTTTCCAGGTTGCTTGGTTGGCCAAAAAGGGCGTATGCGTTTTTTCCTGAATATATTCAGGAAAAAACGCATACGCCCTTTTTGGCCAAGGGCATCATTGTCGAGGTTTTGCCGCTTTTCCTGTGCTTTAAAGGCGATTCGAATCTCCCTCCTGAAATCTGTTTCCTGCAATTCTGCCTTGCTTTCAAATCCTCTTCGTTGCCTTCCCTCAATATATTTGTGGACGAGAGTCATCATTTATAAGTCTGCAGGTTTGTGAATTGCAGTGCCCCTGAGCGCCATTTTTCAACTCGCTTTCTTGGGCGCTGGCCGCAAAAGCGCAGGATTGCTTCAGGCCCTATTCTGGTCCCAGGCGGCAGGCTGAGCCTGTGGTTAATTCTTCTTCCTGATGGGAAAATAGAGTGACCTCTGCCTCTCCCAACACCTAGAGCTAGTCTCTCATTGGTTCCCCCTCTTCCCTTTCATCCTCAGGACAAATTGCAAGCTGTACGGAACAGGAGGTTAAAGGTGCTGATTCTCCAAGGAGGGAGATTGCTAGTAAAGCGGCTGGAATGGCGAACCCGAGCACAAGGAGATGAGAAATGAGGTGCGTTTTAGAAACCTTTCCCGATCACACGGTGTACCATCTTCTGGGTTTCTCATGCATGTTTTCGATGTAGGAAGATGCCCTTGAACCTGGAGATTTGGGACCCATGGGATGGGTACCACGCAGTATTACTTTAAAGGGTCTGCGTTTGCTCACCCAACCTCACCAAACCTCTCAGCCCCAAGAGTGTCCACCCTTATGTCTCAATCAGCTGTGGGTCTAGATATGGTCAATCCAGGTGGCATTACAGCCGCTGAAAGAATTTTGTAAGAATTTCTCTCTCTTTCACTGTCTTTGTTTCACGGGTTTTTAAAAGTAATTGATTTTTATAATGGGGTTTACCAGCTTTTCACTGCTGTGATTTTGCCGCTTTACACCCACTTGACTCACTTTCAGAGAGATATCAATGCATAGGTTTCAAGATTCTTACTAGTCAGATATATTCTTGGGCGGTGAATAGGGGGTGCTGAGTCCAATTCCTTGAGCAAGGAGTAGGGCTTGTCTATTACATATTGGGTTTATGGAACGGTATCTGAGCTAATTTGAAACCCTTGTTGTATGCATCACCCCACCTCACCTTTCCCGTTAAGCAGCCATAATGTGTTTTCTAAACGTGTGACTCTATTCTGTTTTGTAATTCAGTTCAAGGGTAGCGGTTTTTACATTCCCTCTATAAGTCATATCTTATGATAAGTGTCTTTTTCTGTGTGACTTATTTCACTTAGAATCGTCGTACCTAAATCCACTCATCATGCTGCTACTAGCCTTATGACGTTGATTTCATGGCTGAGTGATATTCCATTGTACATAAGGACCACCACTTCTTTATCCATTTTTCTCTTTCCTGGGATATTTAAGGTGTAACGAAGTGGAGATTCTTGTCAACAGAGCAGCCCTAAACTTTGGGGTGCCTGTGTCTTGCTGATTTTTAGTTTTCTCAATTTATACGCCCATGAGTGGATGTGCCCTATGCTCCCTAAGCTGTGTTTTTTAGATGTTTCAGGACACACCGTGCACTTCTCCAGAGTGGCTGTTGGCAATTTACATCCCGCCCATCAGCGTAGCCAGGCTCCCGTTTCTCCATGGCCTGTCCTGCATTTCTGGTTTTGACACTTTATTCAGCATGGCCCTTTTGACCGATGGGAAGCGAGACTTCTTTGTAGCGCTGATTTGCCTTTCCAGGTTGCTTGGTTGGCCAAAAAGGGCGTATGCGTTTTTTCCTGAATATATTCTGGAAAAAACGCATACGCCCTTTTTGGCCAAGGGCATCATTGTCGAGGTTTTGCCGCTTTTCCTGTGCTTTAAAGGCGATTCGAATCTCCCTCCTGAAATCTGTTTCCTGCAATTCTGCCTTGCTTTCAAATCCTCTTCGTTGCCTTCCCTCAATATATTTGTGGACGAGAGTCATCATTTATAAGTCTGCAGGTTTGTGAATTGCAGTGCCCCTGAGCGCCATTTTTCAACTCGCTTTCTTGGGCGCTGCCCGCAAAAGCGCAGGATTGCTTCAGGCCCTATTCTGGTCCCAGGCGGCAGGCTGAGCCTGTGGTTAATTCTTCTTCCTGATGGGAAAATAGAGTGACCTCTGCCTCTCCCAACACCTAGAGCTAGTCTCTCATTGGTTCCCCCTCTTCCCTTTCATCCTCAGGACAAATTGCAAGCTGTACGGAACAGGAGGTTAAAGGTGCTGATTCTCCAAGGAGGGAGATTGCTAGTAAAGCGGCTGGAATGGCGAACCCGAGCACAAGGAGATGAGAAATGAGGTGCGTTTTAGAAACCTTTCCCGATCACACGGTGTACCATCTTCTGGGTTTCTCATGCATGTTTTCGATGTAGGAAGATGCCCTTGAACCTGGAGATTTGGGACCCATGGGATGGGTACCACGCAGTATTACTTTAAAGGGTCTGCGTTTGCTCACCCAACCTCACCAAACCTCTCAGCCCCAAGAGTGTCCACCCTTATGTCTCAATCAGCTGTGGGTTTAGATATGGTCAATCCAGGTGGCATTACAGCCGCTGAAAGAATTTTGTAAGAATTTCTCTCTCTTTCACTGTCTTTGTTTCATGGGTTTTTAAAAGTAATTGATTTTTATAATGGGGTTTACCTGCTTTTCACTGCTGTGATTTTGCCGCTTTACACCCACTTGACTCACTTTCAGAGAGATATCAATGCATAGGTTTCAAGATTCTTAGACTAGTCAGATATATTCTTGGGCGGTGAATAGGGGGTGCTGAGTCCAATTCACTGAGCAAGGAGTAGGGCTTGTCTATTACATATTGGGTTTATGGAACGGTATCTGAGCTAATTTGAAACCCTTGTTGTATGCATCACCCCACCTCACCTTTCCCGTTAAGCAGCCATAATGTGTTTTGTAATCGTGTGACTCTATTCTGTTTTGTAATTCAGTTCAAGGGTAGCGGTTTTTACATTCCCTCTATAAGTCATATCTTATGATAAGTGTCTTTTTCTGTGTGACTTATTTCACTTAGAATCGTCGTACCTAAATCCACTCATCATGCTGCTACTAGCCTTATGACGTTGATTTCATGGCTGAGTGATATTCCATTGTACATAAGGACCACCACTTCTTTATCCATTTTTCTCTTTCCTGGGATATTTAAGGTGTAACGAAGTGGAGATTCTTGTCAACAGAGCAGCCCTAAACTTTGGGGTGCCTGTGTCTTGCTGATTTTTAGTTTTCTCAATTTATACGCCCATGAGTGGATGTGCCCTATGCTCCCTAAGCTGAGTTTTTTAGATGTTTCAGGACACACCGTGCACTTCTCCAGAGTGGCTGTTGGCAATTTACATCCCGCCCATCAGCGTAGCCAGGCTCCCGTTTCTCCATGGCCTGTCCTGCATTTCTGGTTTTGACACTTTATTCAGCATGGCCCTTTTGACCGATGGGAAGCGAGACTTCTTTGTAGCGCTGATTTGCCTTTCCAGGTTGCTTGGTTGGCCAAAAAGGGCGTATGCGTTTTTTCCTGAATATATTCAGGAAAAAACGCATACGCCCTTTTTGGCCAAGGGCATCATTGTCGAGGTTTTGCCGCTTTTCCTGTGCTTTAAAGGCGATTCGAATCTCCCTCCTGAAATCTGTTTCCTGCAATTCTGCCTTGCTTTCAAATCCTCTTCGTTGCCTTCCCTCAATATATTTGTGGACGAGAGTCATCATTTATAAGTCTGCAGGTTTGTGAATTGCAGTGCCCCTGAGCGCCATTTTTCAACTCGCTTTCTTGGGCGCTGGCCGCAAAAGCGCAGGATTGCTTCAGGCCCTATTCTGGTCCCAGGCGGCAGGCTGAGCCTGTGGTTAATTCTTCTTCCTGATGGGAAAATAGAGTGACCTCTGCCTCTCCCAACACCTAGAGCTAGTCTCTCATTGGTTCCCCCTCTTCCCTTTCATCCTCAGGACAAATTGCAAGCTGTACGGAACAGGAGGTTAAAGGTGCTGATTCTCCAAGGAGGGAGATTGCTAGTAAAGCGGCTGGAATGGCGAACCCGAGCACAAGGAGATGAGAAATGAGGTGCGTTTTAGAAACCATTCCCGATCACACGGTGTACCATCTTCTGGGTTTCTCATGCATGTTTTCGATGTAGGAAGATGCCCTTGAACCTGGAGATTTGGGACCCATGGGATGGGTACCACGCAGTATTACTTTAAAGGGTCTGCGTTTGCTCACCCAACCTCACCAAACCTCTCAGCCCCAAGAGTGTCCACCCTTATGTCTCAATCAGCTGTGGGTCTAGATATGGTCAATCCAGGTGGCATTACAGCCGCTGAAAGAATTTTGTAAGAATTTCTCTCTCTTTCACTGTCTTTGTTTCACGGGTTTTTAAAAGTAATTGATTTTTATAATGGGGTTTACCTGCTTTTCACTGCTGTGATTTTGCCGCTTTACACCCACTTGACTCACTTTCAGAGAGATATCAATGCATAGGTTTCAAGATTCTTACTAGTCAGATATATTCTTGGGCGGTGAATAGGGGGTGCTGAGTCCAATTCCTTGAGCAAGGAGTAGGGCTTGTCTATTACATATTGGGTTTATGGAACGGTATCTGAGCTAATTTGAAACCCTTGTTGTATGCATCACCCCACCTCACCTTTCCCGTTAAGCAGCCATAATGTGTTTTCTAAACGTGTGACTCTATTCTGTTTTGTAATTCAGTTCAAGGGTAGCGGTTTTTACATTCCCTCTATAAGTCATATCTTATGATAAGTGTCTTTTTCTGTGTGACTTATTTCACTTAGAATCGTCGTACCTAAATCCACTCATCATGCTGCTACTAGCCTTATGACGTTGATTTCATGGCTGAGTGATATTCCATTGTACATAAGGACCACAACTTCTTTATCCATTTTTCTCTTTCCTGGGATATTTAAGGTGTAACGAAGTGGAGATTCTTGTCAACAGAGCAGCCCTAAACTTTGGGGTGCCTGTGTCTTGCTGATTTTTAGTTTTCCCAATTTATACGCCCATGAGTGGATGTGCCCTATGCTCCCTAAGCTGAGTTTTTTAGATGTTTCAGGACACACCGTGCACTTCTCCAGAGTGGCTGTTGGCAATTTACATCCCGCCCATCAGCGTAGCCAGGCTCCCGTTTCTCCATGGCCTGTCCTGCATTTCTGGTTTTGACACTTTATTCAGCATGGCCCTTTTGACCGATGGGAAGCGAGACTTCTTTGTAGCGCTGATTTGCCTTTCCAGGTTGCTTGGTTGGCCAAAAAGGGCGTATGCGTTTTTTCCTGAATATATTCAGGAAAAAACGCATACGCCCTTTTTGGCCAAGGGCATCATTGTCGAGGTTTTGCCGCTTTTCCTGTGCTTTAAAGGCGATTCGAATCTCCCTCCTGAAATCTGTTTCCTGCAATTCTGCCTTGCTTTCAAATCCTCTTCGTTGCCTTCCATCAATATATTTGTGGACGAGAGTCATCATTTATAAGTCTGCAGGTTTGTGAATTGCAGTGCCCCTGAGCTCCATTTTTCAACTCGCTTTCTTGGGAGCTGGCCGCAAGAGCGCAGGATTGCTTCAGGCCCTATTCTGGTCCCAGGCGGCAGGCTGAGCCTGTGGTTAATTCTTCTTCCTGAGGGGAAAATAGAGTGACCTGTGCCTGTCCCAACACCTAGAGCTAGTCTCTCATTGGTTCCCCCTCTTCCCGTTCATCCTCAGGACAAATTGCAACCTGTACGGAACAGGAGGTTAAAGGTGCTGATTCTCCAAGGAGGGAGATTGCTAGTAAAGCGGCTGGAATGGCGAACCCGAGCACAAGGAGATGAGAAATGAGGTGCGTTTTAGAAACCTTTCCCGATCACACGGTGTACCATCTTCTGGGTTTCTCATGCATGTTTTCGATGTAGGAAGATGCCCTTGAACCTGGAGATTTGGGACCCATGGGATGGGTACCACGCAGTATTACTTTAAAGGTTCTGCGTTTGCTCACCCAACCTCACCAAACCTCTCAGCCCCAAGAGTGTCCACCCTTATGTCTCAATCAGCTGTGGGTCTAGATATGGTCAATCCAGGTGGCATTACAGCCGCTGAAAGAATTTTGTAAGAATTTCTCTCTCTTTCACTGTCTTTGTTTCACGGGTTTTTAAAAGTAATTGATTTTTATAATGGGGTTTACCTGCTTTTCACTGCTGTGATTTTGCCGCTTTACACCCACTTGACTCACTTTCAGAGAGATATCAATGCATAGGTTTCAAGATTCTTACTAGTCAGATATATTCTTGGGCGGTGAATAGGGGGTGCTGAGTCCAATTCCTTGAGCAAGGAGTAGGGCTTGTCTATTACATATTGGGTTTATGGAACGGTATCTGAGCTAATTTGAAACCCTTGTTGTATGCATCACCCCACCTCACCTTTCCCGTTAAGCAGCCATAATGTGTTTTCTAAACGTGTGACTCTATTCTGTTTTGTAATTCAGTTCAAGGGTAGCGGTTTTTACATTCCCTCTATAAGTCATATCTTATGATAAGTGTCTTTTTCTGTGTGACTTATTTCACTTAGAATCGTCGTACCTAAATCCACTCATCATGCTGCTACTAGCCTTATGACGTTGATTTCATGGCTGAGTGATATTCCATTGTACATAAGGACCACCACTTCTTTATCCATTTTTCTCTTTCCTGGGATATTTAAGGTGTAACGAAGTGGAGATTCTTGTCAACAGAGCAGCCCTAAACTTTGGGGTGCCTGTGTCTTGCTGATTTTTAGTTTTCTCAATTTATACGCCCATGAGTGGATGTGCCCTATGCTCCCTAAGCTGAGTTTTTTAGATGTTTCAGGACACACCGTGCACTTCTCCAGAGTGGCTGTTGGCAATTTACATCCCGCCCATCAGCGTAGCCAGGCTCCCGTTTCTCCATGGCCTGTCCTGCATTTCTGGTTTTGACACTTTATTCAGCATGGCCCTTTTGACCGATGGGAAGCGAGACTTCTTTGTAGCGCTGATTTGCCTTTCCAGGTTGCTTGGTTGGCCAAAAAGGGCGTATGCGTTTTTTCCTGAATATATTCAGGAAAAAACGCATACGCCCTTTTTGGCCAAGGGCATCATTGTCGAGGTTTTGCCGCTTTTCCTGTGCTTTAAAGGCGATTCGAATCTCCCTCCTGAAATCTGTTTCCTGCAATTCTGCCTTGCTTTCAAATCCTCTTCGTTGCCTTCCCTCAATATATTTGTGGACGAGAGTCATCATTTATAAGTCTGCAGGTTTGTGAATTGCAGTGCCCCTGAGCGCCATTTTTCAACTCGCTTTCTTGGGCGCTGGCCGCAAAAGCGCAGGATTGCTTCAGGCCCTATTCTGGTCCCAGGCGGCAGGCTGAGCCTGTGGTTAATTCTTCTTCCTGATGGGAAAATAGAGTGACCTCTGCCTCTCCCAACACCTAGAGCTAGTCTCTCATTGGTTCCCCCTCTTCCCTTTCATCCTCAGGACAAATTGCAAGCTGTACGGAACAGGAGGTTAAAGGTGCTGATTCTCCAAGGAGGGAGATTGCTAGTAAAGCGGCTGGAATGGCGAACCCGAGCACAAGGAGATGAGAAATGAGGTGCGTTTTAGAAACCTTTCCCGATCACACGGTGTACCATCTTCTGGGTTTCTCATGCATGTTTTCGATGTAGGAAGATGCCCTTGAACCTGGAGATTTGGGACCCATGGGATGGGTACCACGCAGTATTACTTTAAAGGGTCTGCGTTTGCTCACCCAACCTCACCAAACCTCTCAGCCCCAAGAGTGTCCACCCTTATGTCTCAATCAGCTGTGGGTCTAGATATGGTCAATCCAGGTGGCATTACAGCCGCTGAAAGAATTTTGTAAGAATTTCTCTCTCTGTCACTGTCTTTGTTTCATGGGTTTTTAAAAGTAATTGATTTTTATAATGGGGTTTACCTGCTTTTCACTGCTGTGATTTTGCCGCTTTACACCCACTTGACTCACTTACAGAGAGATATCAATGCATAGGTTTCAAGATTCTTACTAGTCAGATATATTCTTGGACGGTGAATTGGGGGTGTTGAGTCCAATTCATTGAGGAAGGAGTAGGGCTTGTCTATTACATATTGGGTTTATGGAACGGTATCTGAGATAATTTGAAACCCTTGTTGTATGCATCACCCCACCTCACCTTTCCCGTTTAGCAGCCATAGTGTGTTTTCTAAACGTGTGACTCTATTCTGTTTTGTAATTCAGTTCAAGGGTAGCGGTTTTTACATTCCCTCTATAAGTCATATCTTATGATAAGTGTCTTTTTCTGTGTGACTTATTTCACTTTGAATCGTCGTACCTAAATCCAATCATCATGCTGCTACTAGCCTTATGACGTTGATTTCATGGCTGAGTGATATTCCATTGTACATAAGGACCACAACTTCTTTATCCATTTTTCTCTTTCCTGGGATATTTAAGGTGTAACCAAGTGGAGATTCTTGTCAACAGAGCAGCCCTAAACTTTGGGGTGCCTGTGTCTTGCTGATTTTTAGTTTTCCCAATTTATACGCCCATGAGTGGATGTGCCCTATGCTCCCTAAGCTCAGTTTTTTAGATGTTTCAGGACACACCGTGCACTTCTCCAGAGTGGCTGTTGGCAATTTACATCCCGCCCATCAGCGTAGCCAGGCTCCCGTTTCTCCATGGCCTGTCCTGCATTTCTGGTTTTGACACTTTATTCAGCATAGCCCTTTTGACCGATGGGAAGCGAGACTTCTTTGTAGCGCTGATTTGCCTTTCCAGGTTGCTTGGTTGGCCAAAAAGGGCGTATGCGTTTTTTCCTGAATATATTCAGGAAAAAACGCATACGCCCTTTTTGGCCAAGGGCATCATTGTCGAGATTTTTCCGCTTTTCCTGTGCTTTAAAGGCGATTCGAATCTCCCTCCTGAAATCTGTTTCCTGCAATTCTGTCTTGCTTTCAAATCCTCTTCGTTGTCTTCCCTCAATATATTTGTGGACGAGAGTCATCATTTATAAGTCTGCAGGTTTGTGAATTGCAGTGTCCCTGAGCTCCATTTTTCAACTCGCTTTCTTGGGCGCTGGCCGCAAAAGCGCAGGATTGCTTCAGGCCCTATTCTTGTCCCAGGCGGCAGGCTGAGCCTGTGGTTATTTCTTCTTCTTGAGGGGAAAATAGAGTGACCTGTGCCTGTCCCAACACCTAGAGCTAGTCTCTCATTGGTTCCCCCTCTTCCCTTTCATCCTCAGGACAAATTGCAAGCTGTACGGAACAGGAGGTTAAAGGTGCTGATTCTCCAAGGAGGGAGATTGCTAGTAAAGCGGCTGGAATGGCGAACCCGAGCACAAGGAGATGAGAAATGAGGTGCGTTTTAGAAACCTTTCCCGATCACACGGTGTACCATCTTCTGGGTTTCTCATGCATGTTTTCGATGTAGGAAGATGCCCTTGAACCTGGAGATTTGGGACCCATGGGATGGGTACCACGCAGTATTACTTTAAAGGGTCTGCGTTTGCTCACCCAACCTCACCAAACCTCTCAGCCCCAAGAGTGTCCACCCTTATGTCTCAATCAGCTGTGGGTCAAGATATGGTCAATCCAGGTGGCATCACAGCCCCTGAACGAATTTTGTAAGAATTTCTCTCTCTTTCACTGTCTTTGTTTCACGGGTTTTTAAAAGTAATTGATTTTTATAATGGGGTTTACCTGCTTTTCACTGCTGTGATTTTGCCGCTTTACACCCTCTTGACTCACTTTCAGAGAGATATCAATGCATAGGTTTCAAGATTCTTACTAGTCAGATATCTTCTTGGGCGGTGAATAGGGGGTGCTGAGTCCAATTCCTTGAGCAAGGAGTAGGGATTGTCTATTACATATTGGTTTTATGGAACGGTATCTGAGCTAATTTGAAACCCTTGTTGTATGCATCACCCCACCTCACCTTTCCCGTTAAGCAGCCATAGTGTGTTTCCTAAACGTGTGATTCTATTCTGTTTTGTAATTCAGTTCAAGGGTAGCGGTTTTTACATTCCCTCTATAAGTCATATCTTATGATAAGTGTCTTTTTCTGTGTGACTTATTTCACTTAGAATCGTCGTACCTAAATCCACTCATCATGCTGCTACTAGCCTTATGACGTTGATATCATGGCTGAGTGATATTCCATTGTACATAAGGACCACCACTTCTTTATCCATTTTTCTCTTTCCTGGGATATTTAAGGTGTAACGAAGTGGAAATTCTTGTCAACAGAGCAGCCCTAAACTTTGGGGTGCCTGTGTCTTGCTGATTTTTAGTTTTCTCAATTTATACGCCCATGAGTGGATGTGCCCTATGCTCCCTAAGCTGAGTTTTTTAGATGTTTCAGGACACACCGTGCACTTCTCCAGAGTGGCTGTTGGCAATTTACATCCCGCCCATCAGCGTAGCCAGGCTCCCGTTTCTCCATGGCCTGTCCTGCATTTCTGGTTTTGACACTTTATTCAGCATGGCCCTTTTGACCGATGGGAAGCGAGACTTCTTTGTAGCGCTGATTTGCCTTTCCAGGTTGCTTGGTTGGCCAAAAAGGGCGTATGCGTTTTTTCCTGAATATATTCAGGAAAAAACGCATACGCCCTTTTTGGCCAAGGGCATCATTGTCGAGGTTTTGCCGCTTTTCCTGTGCTTTAAAGGCGATTCGAATCTCCCTCCTGAAATCTGTTTCCTGCAATTCTGCCTTGCTTTCAAATCCTCTTCGTTGCCTTCCCTCAATATATTTGTGGACGAGAGTCATCATTTATAAGTCTGCAGGTTTGTGAATTGCAGTGCCCCTGAGCGCCATTTTTCAACTCGCTTTCTTGGGCGCTGGCCGCAAAAGCGCAGGATTGCTTCAGGCCCTATTCTGGTCCCAGGTGGCAGGCTGAGCCTGTGGTTAATTCTTCTTCCTGATGGGAAAATAGAGTGACCTCTGCCTCTCCCAACACCTAGAGCTAGTCTCTCATTGGTTCCCCCTCTTCCCTTTCATCCTCAGGACAAATTGCAAGCTGTACGGAACAGGAGGTTAAAGGTGCTGATTCTCCAAGGAGGGAGATTGCTAGTAAAGCGGCTGGAATGGCGAATCCGAGCACAAGGAGATGAGAAATGAGGTGCGTTTTAGAAACCTTTCCCGATCACACGGTGTACCATCTTCTGGGTTTCTCATGCATGTTTTCGATGTAGGAAGATGCCCTTGAACCTGGAGATTTGGGACCCATGGGATGGGTACCACGCAGTATTACTTTAAAGGGTCTGCGTTTGCTCACCCAACCTCACCAAACCTCTCAGCCCCAAGAGTGTCCACCCTTATGTCTCAATCAGCTGTGGGTCTAGATATGGTCAATCCAGGTGGCATTACAGCCGCTGAACGAATTTTGTAAGAATTTCTCTCTCTTTCACTGTCTTTGTTTCACGGGTTTTTAAAAGTAATTGATTTTTATAATGGGGTTTACCTGCTTTTCACTGCTGTGATTTTGCCGCTTTACACCCACTTGACTCACTTTCAGAGAGATATCAATGCATAGGTTTCAAGATTCTTACTAGTCAGATATATTCTTGGGCGGTGAATAGGGGGTGCTGAGTCCAATTCCTTGAGCAAGGAGTAGGGCTTGTCTATTACATATTGGTTTTATGGAACGGTATCTGAGCTAATTTGAAACCCTTGTTGTATGCATCACCCCACCTCACCTTTCCCGTTAAGCAGCCATAATGTGTTTTCTAAACGTGTGACTCTATTCTGTTTTGTAATTCAGTTCAAGGGTAGCGGTTTTTACATTCCCTCTATAAGTCATATCTTATGATAAGTGTCTTTTTCTGTGTGACTTATTTCACTTAGAATCGTCGTACCTAAATCCACTCATCATGCTGCTACTAGCCTTATGACGTTGATTTCATGGCTGAGTGATATTCCATTGTACATAAGGACCACCACTTCTTTATCCATTTTTCTCTTTCCTGGGATATTTAAGGTGTAACGAAGTGGAGATTCTTGTCAACAGAGCAGCCCTAAACTTTGGGGTGCCTGTGTCTTGCTGATTTTTAGTTTTCTCAATTTATACGCCCATGAGTGGATGTGCCCTATGCTCCCTAAGCTGAGTTTTTTAGATGTTTCAGGACACACCGTGCACTTCTCCAGAGTGGCTGTTGGCAATTTACATCCCGCCCATCAGCGTAGCCAGGCTCCCGTTTCTCCATGGCCTGTCCTGCATTTCTGGTTTTGACACTTTATTCAGCATGGCCCTTTTGACCGATGGGAAGCGAGACTTCTTTGTAGCGCTGATTTGCCTTTCCAGGTTGCTTGGTTGGCCAAAAAGGGCGTATGCGTTTTTTCCTGAATATATTCAGGAAAAAACGCATACGCCCTTTTTGGCCAAGGGCATCATTGTCGAGGTTTTGCCGCTTTTCCTGTGCTTTAAAGGCGATTCGAATCTCCCTCCTGAAATCTGTTTCCTGCAATTCTGCCTTGCTTTCAAATCCTCTTCGTTGCCTTCCCTCAATATATTTGTGGACGAGAGTCATCATTTATAAGTCTGCAGGTTTGTGAATTGCAGTGCCCCTGAGCGCCATTTTTCAACTCGCTTTCTTGGGCGCTGGCCGCAAAAGCGCAGGATTGCTTCAGGCCCTATTCTGGTCCCAGGCGGCAGGCTGAGCCTGTGGTTAATTCTTCTTCCTGATGGGAAAATAGAGTGACCTCTGCCTCTCCCAACACCTAGAGCTAGTCTCTCATTGGTTCCCCCTCTTCCCTTTCATCCTCAGGACAAATTGCAAGCTGTACGGAACAGGAGGTTAAAGGTGCTGATTCTCCAAGGAGGGAGATTGCTAGTAAAGCGGCTGGAATGGCGAACCCGAGCACAAGGAGATGAGAAATGAGGTGCGTTTTAGAAACCTTTCCCGATCACACGGTGTACCATCTTCTGGGTTTCTCATGCATGTTTTCGATGTAGGAAGATGCCCTTGAACCTGGAGATTTGGGACCCATGGGATGGGTACCACGCAGTATTACTTTAAAGGGTCTGCGTTTGCTCACCCAACCTCACCAAACCTCTCAGCCCCAAGAGTGTCCACCCTTATGTCTCAATCAGCTGTGGGTTTAGATATGGTCAATCCAGGTGGCATTACAGCCGCTGAAAGAATTTTGTAAGAATTTCTCTCTCTTTCACTGTCTTTGTTTCATGGGTTTTTAAAAGTAATTGATTTTTATAATGGGGTTTACCTGCTTTTCACTGCTGTGATTTTGCCGCTTTACACCCACTTGACTCACTTTCAGAGAGATATCAATGCATAGGTTTCAAGATTCTTACTAGTCAGATATATTCTTGGGCGGTGAATAGGGGGTGCTGAGTCCAATTCACTGAGCAAGGAGTAGGGCTTGTCTATTACATATTGGGTTTATGGAACGGTATCTGAGCTAATTTGAAACCCTTGTTGTATGCATCACCCCACCTCACCTTTCCCGTTAAGCAGCCATAATGTGTTTTGTAATCGTGTGACTCTATTCTGTTTTGTAATTCAGTTCAAGGGTAGCGGTTTTTACATTCCCTCTATAAGTCATATCTTATGATAAGTGTCTTTTTCTGTGTGACTTATTTCACTTAGAATCGTCGTACCTAAATCCACTCATCATGCTGCTACTAGCCTTATGACGTTGATTTCATGGCTGAGTGATATTCCATTGTACATAAGGACCACCACTTCTTTATCCATTTTTCTCTTTCCTGGGATATTTAAGGTGTAACGAAGTGGAGATTCTTGTCAACAGAGCAGCCCTAAACTTTGGGGTGCCTGTGTCTTGCTGATTTTTAGTTTTCTCAATTTATACGCCCATGAGTGGATGTGCCCTATGCTCCCTAAGCTGAGTTTTTTAGATGTTTCAGGACACACCGTGCACTTCTCCAGAGTGGCTGTTGGCAATTTACATCCCGCCCATCAGCGTAGCCAGGCTCCCGTTTCTCCATGGCCTGTCCTGCATTTCTGGTTTTGACACTTTATTCAGCATGGCCCTTTTGACCGATGGGAAGCGAGACTTCTTTGTAGCGCTGATTTGCCTTTCCAGGTTGCTTGGTTGGCCAAAAAGGGCGTATGCGTTTTTTCCTGAATATATTCAGGAAAAAACGCATACGCCCTTTTTGGCCAAGGGCATCATTGTCGAGGTTTTGCCGCTTTTCCTGTGCTTTAAAGGCGATTCGAATCTCCCTCCTGAAATCTGTTTCCTGCAATTCTGCCTTGCTTTCAAATCCTCTTCGTTGCCTTCCCTCAATATATTTGTGGACGAGAGTCATCATTTATAAGTCTGCAGGTTTGTGAATTGCAGTGCCCCTGAGCGCCATTTTTCAACTCGCTTTCTTGGGCGCTGGCCGCAAAAGCGCAGGATTGCTTCAGGCCCTATTCTGGTCCCAGGCGGCAGGCTGAGCCTGTGGTTAATTCTTCTTCCTGATGGGAAAATAGAGTGACCTCTGCCTCTCCCAACACCTAGAGCTAGTCTCTCATTGGTTCCCCCTCTTCCCTTTCATCCTCAGGACAAATTGCAAGCTGTACGGAACAGGAGGTTAAAGGTGCTGATTCTCCAAGGAGGGAGATTGCTAGTAAAGCGGCTGGAATGGCGAACCCGAGCACAAGGAGATGAGAAATGAGGTGCGTTTTAGAAACCTTTCCCGATCACACGGTGTACCATCTTCTGGGTTTCTCATGCATGTTTTCGATGTAGGAAGATGCCCTTGAACCTGGAGATTTGGGACCCATGGGATGGGTACCACGCAGTATTACTTTAAAGGGTCTGCGTTTGCTCACCCAACCTCACCAAACCTCTCAGCCCCAAGAGTGTCCACCCTTATGTCTCAATCAGCTGTGGGTCTAGATATGGTCAATCCAGGTGGCATTACAGCCGCTGAAAGAATTTTGTAAGAATTTCTCTCTCTGTCACTGTCTTTGTTTCATGGGTTTTTAAAAGTAATTGATTTTTATAATGGGGTTTACCTGCTTTTCACTGCTGTGATTTTGCCGCTTTACACCCACTTGACTCACTTACAGAGAGATATCAATGCATAGGTTTCAAGATTCTTACTAGTCAGATATATTCTTGGACGGTGAATTGGGGGTGTTGAGTCCAATTCATTGAGGAAGGAGTAGGGCTTGTCTATTACATATTGGGTTTATGGAACGGTATCTGAGATAATTTGAAACCCTTGTTGTATGCATCACCCCACCTCACCTTTCCCGTTTAGCAGCCATAGTGTGTTTTCTAAACGTGTGACTCTATTCTGTTTTGTAATTCAGTTCAAGGGTAGCGGTTTTTACATTCCCTCTATAAGTCATATCTTATGATAAGTGTCTTTTTCTGTGTGACTTATTTCACTTTGAATCGTCGTACCTAAATCCAATCATCATGCTGCTACTAGCCTTATGACGTTGATTTCATGGCTGAGTGATATTCCATTGTACATAAGGACCACAACTTCTTTATCCATTTTTCTCTTTCCTGGGATATTTAAGGTGTAACCAAGTGGAGATTCTTGTCAACAGAGCAGCCCTAAACTTTGGGGTGCCTGTGTCTTACTGATTTTTAGTTTTCCCAATTTATACGCCCATGAGTGGATGTGCCCTATGCTCCCTAAGCTCAGTTTTTTAGATGTTTCAGGACACACCGTGCACTTCTCCAGAGTGGCTGTTGGCAATTTACATCCCGCCCATCAGCGTAGCCAGGCTCCCGTTTCTCCATGGCCTGTCCTGCATTTCTGGTTTTGACACTTTATTCAGCATAGCCCTTTTGACCGATGGGAAGCGAGACTTCTTTGTAGCGCTGATTTGCCTTTCCAGGTTGCTTGGTTGGCCAAAAAGGGCGTATGCGTTTTTTCCTGAATATATTCAGGAAAAAACGCATACGCCCTTTTTGGCCAAGGGCATCATTGTCGAGGTTTTGCCGCTTTTCCTGTGCTTTAAAGGCGATTCGAATCTCCCTCCTGAAATCTGTTTCCTGCAATTCTGTCTTGCTTTCAAATCCTCTTCGTTGTCTTCCCTCAATATATTTGTGGACGAGAGTCATCATTTATAAGTCTGCAGGTTTGTGAATTGCAGTGTCCCTGAGCTCCATTTTTCAACTCGCTTTCTTGGGCGCTGGCCGCAAAAGCGCAGGATTGCTTCAGGCCCTATTCTGGTCCCAGGCGGCAGGCTGAGCCTGTGGTTATTTCTTCTTCTTGAGGGGAAAATAGAGTGACCTGTGCCTGTCCCAACACCTAGAGCTAGTCTCTCATTGGTTCCCCCTCTTCCCTTTCATCCTCAGGACAAATTGCAAGCTGTACGGAACAGGAGGTTAAAGGTGCTGATTCTCCAAGGAGGGAGATTGCTAGTAAAGCGGCTGGAATGGCGAACCCGAGCACAAGGAGATGAGAAATGAGGTGCGTTTTAGAAACCTTTCCCGATCACACGGTGTACCATCTTCTGGGTTTCTCATGCATGTTTTCGATGTAGGAAGATGCCCTTGAACCTGGAGATTTGGGACCCATGGGATGGGTACCACGCAGTATTACTTTAATGGGTCTGCGTTTGCTCACCCAACCTCACCAAACCTCTCAGCCCCAAGAGTGTCCACCCTTATGTCTCAATCAGCTGTGGGTCAAGATATGGTCAATCCAGGTGGCATCACAGCCCCTGAACGAATTTTGTAAGAATTTCTCTCTCTTTCACTGTCTTTGTTTCACGGGTTTTTAAAAGTAATTGATTTTTATAATGGGGTTTACCTGCTTTTCACTGCTGTGATTTTGCCGCTTTACACCCTCTTGACTCACTTTCAGAGAGATATCAATGCATAGGTTTCAAGATTCTTACTAGTCAGATATCTTCTTGGGCGGTGAATAGGGGGTGCTGAGTCCAATTCCTTGAGCAAGGAGTAGGGATTGTCTATTACATATTGGTTTTATGGAACGGTATCTGAGCTAATTTGAAACCCTTGTTGTATGCATCACCCCACCTCACCTTTCCCTTTAAGCAGCCATAGTGTGTTTTCTAAACGTGTGATTCTATTCTGTTTTGTAATTCAGTTCAAGGGTAGCGGTTTTTACATTCCCTCTATAAGTCATATCTTATGATAAGTGTCTTTTTCTGTGTGACTTATTTCACTTAGAATCGTCGTACCTAAATCCACTCATCATGCTGCTACTAGCCTTATGACGTTGATATCATGGCTGAGTGATATTCCATTGTACATAAGGACCACCACTTCTTTATCCATTTCTCTCTTTCCTGGGATATTTAAGGTGTAACGAAGTGGAGATTCTTGTCAACAGAGCAGCCCTAAACTTTGGGGTGCCTGTGTCTTGCTGATTTTTAGTTTTCTCAATTTATACGCCCATGAGTGGATGTGCCCTATGCTCCCTAAGCTGAGTTTTTTAGATGTTTCAGGACACACCGTGCACTTCTCCAGAGTGGCTGTTGGCAATTTACATCCCGCCCATCAGCGTAGCCAGGCTCCCGTTTCTCCATGGCCTGTCCTGCATTTCTGGTTTTGACACTTTATTCAGCATGGCCCTTTTGACCGATGGGAAGCGAGACTTCTTTGTAGCGCTGATTTGCCTTTCCAGGTTGCTTGGTTGGCCAAAAAGGGCGTATGCGTTTTTTCCTGAATATATTCAGGAAAAAACGCATACGCCCTTTTTGGCCAAGGGCATCATTGTCGAGGTTTTGCCGCTTTTCCTGTGCTTTAAAGGCGATTCGAATCTCCCTCCTGAAATCTGTTTCCTGCAATTCTGCCTTGCTTTCAAATCCTCTTCGTTGCCTTCCCTCAATATATTTGTGGACGAGAGTCATCATTTATAAGTCTGCAGGTTTGTGAATTGCAGTGCCCCTGAGCGCCATTTTTCAACTCGCTTTCTTGGGCGCTGGCCGCAAAAGCGCAGGATTGCTTCAGGCCCTATTCTGGTCCCGGGCGGCAGGCTGAGCCTGTGGTTAATTCTTCTTCCTGATGGGAAAATAGAGTGACCTCTGCCTCTCCCAACACCTAGAGCTAGTCTCTCATTGGTTCCCCCTCTTCCCTTTCATCCTCAGGACAAATTGCAAGCTGTACGGAACAGGAGGTTAAAGGTGCTGATTCTCCAAGGAGGGAGATTGCTAGTAAAGCGGCTGGAATGGCGAATCCGAGCACAAGGAGATGAGAAATGAGGTGCGTTTTAGAAACCTTTCCCGATCACACGGTGTACCATCTTCTGGGTTTCTCATGCATGTTTTCGATGTAGGAAGATGCCCTTGAACCTGGAGATTTGGGACCCATGGGATGGGTACCACGCAGTATTACTTTAAAGGGTCTGCGTTTGCTCACCCAACCTCACCAAACCTCTCAGCCCCAAGAGTGTCCACCCTTATGTCTCAATCAGCTGTGGGTCTAGATATGGTCAATCCAGGTGGCATTACAGCCGCTGAACGAATTTTGTAAGAATTTCTCTCTCTTTCACTGTCTTTGTTTCACGGGTTTTTAAAAGTAATTGATTTTTATAATGGGGTTTACCTGCTTTTCACTGCTGTGATTTTGCCGCTTTACACCCACTTGACTCACTTTCAGAGAGATATCAATGCATAGGTTTCAAGATTCTTACTAGTCAGATATATTCTTGGGCGGTGAATAGGGGGTGCTGAGTCCAATTCCTTGAGCAAGGAGTAGGGCTTGTCTATTACATATTGGGTTTATGGAACGGTATCTGAGCTAATTTGAAACCCTTGTTGTATGCATCACCCCACCTCACCTTTCCCGTTAAGCAGCCATAATGTGTTTTCTAAACGTGTGACTCTATTCTGTTTTGTAATTCAGTTCAAGGGTAGCGGTTTTTACATTCCCTCTATAAGTCATATCTTATGATAAGTGTCTTTTTCTGTGTGACTTATTTCACTTAGAATCGTCGTACCTAAATCCACTCATCATGCTGCTACTAGCCTTATGACGTTGATTTCATGGCTGAGTGATATTCCATTGTACATAAGGACCACCACTTCTTTATCCATTTTTCTCTTTCCTGGGATATTTAAGGTGTAACGAAGTGGAGATTCTTGTCAACAGAGCAGCCCTAAACTTTGGGGTGCCTGTGTCTTGCTGATTTTTAGTTTTCTCAATTTATACGCCCATGAGTGGATGTGCCCTATGCTCCCTAAGCTGAGTTTTTTAGATGTTTCAGGACACACCGTGCACTTCTCCAGAGTGGCTGTTGGCAATTTACATCCCGCCCATCAGCGTAGCCAGGCTCCCGTTTCTCCATGGCCTGTCCTGCATTTCTGGTTTTGACACTTTATTCAGCATGGCCCTTTTGACCGATGGGAAGCGAGACTTCTTTGTAGCGCTGATTTGCCTTTCCAGGTTGCTTGGTTGGCCAAAAAGGGCGTATGCGTTTTTTCCTGAATATATTCAGGAAAAAACGCATACGCCCTTTTTGGCCAAGGGCATCATTGTCGAGGTTTTGCCGCTTTTCCTGTGCTTTAAAGGCGATTCGAATCTCCCTCCTGAAATCTGTTTCCTGCAATTCTGCCTTGCTTTCAAATCCTCTTCGTTGCCTTCCCTCAATATATTTGTGGACGAGAGTCATCATTTATAAGTCTGCAGGTTTGTGAATTGCAGTGCCCCTGAGCGCCATTTTTCAACTCGCTTTCTTGGGCGCTGGCCGCAAAAGCGCAGGATTGCTTCAGGCCCTATTCTGGTCCCAGGCGGCAGGCTGAGCCTGTGGTTAATTCTTCTTCCTGTTGGGAAAATAGAGTGACCTCTGCCTATCCCAACAACTAGAGATAGTCTCTCATTGGTTCCCCCTCTTCCCTTTCATCCTCAGGACAAATTGCAAGCTGTACGGAACAGGAGGTTTTAAAGGTGCTGATTCTCCAAGGAGGGAGATTGCTAGTAAAGCGGCTGGAATGGCGAACCCGAGCACAAGGAGATGAGAAATGAGGTGCGTTTTAGAAACCTTTCCCGATCACACGGTGTACCATCTTCTGGGTTTCTCATGCATGTTTTCGATGTAGGAAGATGCCCTTGAACCTGGAGATTTGGGACCCATGGGATGGGTACCACGCAGTATTACTTTAAAGGGTCTGCGTTTGCTCACCCAACCTCACCAAACCTCTCAGCCCCAAGAGTGTCCACCCTTATGTCTCAATCAGCTGTGGGTCTAGATATGGTCAATCCAGGTGGCAATACAGCCGCTGAACGAATTTTGTAAGAATTTCTCTCTCTTTCACTGTCTTTGTTTCACGGGTTTTTAAAAGTAATTGATTTTTATAATGGGGTTTACCTGCTTTTCACTGCTGTGATTTTGCCGCTTTACACCCACTTGACTCACTTACAGAGAGATATCAATGCATAGGTTTCAAGATTCTTACTAGTCAGATATATTCTTGGGCGGTGAATTGGGGGTGTTGAGTCCAATTCATTGAGGAAGGAGTAGGGCTTGTCTATTACATATTGGGTTTATGGAACGGTATCTGAGATAATTTGAAACCCTTGTTGTATGCATCACCCCACCTCACCTTTCCCGTTAAGCAGCCATAGTGTGTTTTCTAAACGTGTGACTCTATTCTGTTTTGTAATTCAGTTCAAGGGTAGCGGTTTTTACATTCCCTCTATAAGTCATATCTTATGATAAGTGTCTTTTTCTGTGTGACTTATTTCACTTAGAATCGTCGTACCTAAATCCAATCATCATGCTGCTACTAGCCTTATGACGTTGATTTCATGGCTGAGTGATATTCCATTGTACATAAGGACCACAACTTCTTTATCCATTTTTCTCTTTCCTGGGATATTTAAGGTGTAACGAAGTGGAGATTCTTGTCAACAGAGCAGCCCTAAACTTTGGGGTGCCTGTGTCTTGCTGATTTTTAGTTTTCCCAATTTATACGCCCATGAGTGGATGTGCCCTATGCTCCCTAAGCTGAGTTTTTTAGATGTTTCAGGACACACCGTGCACTTCTCCAGAGTGGCTGTTGGCAATTTACATCCCGCCCATCAGCGTAGCCAGGCTCCCGTTTCTCCATGGCCTGTCCTGCATTTCTGGTTTTGACACTTTATTCAGCATGGCCCTTTTGACCGATGGGAAGCGAGACTTCTTTGTAGCGCTGATTTGCCTTTCCAGGTTGCTTGGTTGGCCAAAAAGGGCGTAAGCGTTTTTCCCTGAATATATTCAGGAAAAAACGCATACGCCCTTTTTGGCCAAGGGCATCATTGTCGAGGTTTTGCCGCTTTTCCTGTGCTTTAAAGGCGATTCGAATCTCCCTCCTGAAATCTGTTTCCTGCAATTCTGCCTTGCTTTCAAATCCTCTTCGTTGCCTTCCATCAATATATTTGTGGACGAGAGTCATCATTTATAAGTCTGCAGGTTTGTGAATTGCAGTGCCCCTGAGCTCCATTTTTCAACTCGGTTTCTTGGGCGCTGGCCGCAAAAGCGCAGGATTGCTTCAGGCCCTATTCTGGTCCCAGGCGGCAGGCTGAGCCTGTGGTTAATTCTTCTTCCTGATGGGAAAATAGAGTGACCTCTGCCTGTCCCAACACCTAGAGCTAGTCTCTCATTGGTTCCCCCTCTTCCCTTTCATCCTCAGGACAAATTGCAAGCTGTACGGAACAGGAGGTTTTAAAGGTGCTGATTCTCCAAGGAGGGAGATTGCTAGTAAAGCGGCTGGAATGGCGAACCCGAGCACAAGGAGATGAGAAATGAGGTGCGTTTTAGAAACCTTTCCCGATCACACGGTGTACCATCTTCTGGGTTTCTCATGCATGTTTTCGATGTAGGAAGATGCCCTTGAACCTGGAGATTTGGGACCCATGGGATGGGTACCACGCAGTATTACTTTAAAGGGTCTGCGTTTGCTCACCCAACCTCACCAAACCTCTCAGCCCCAAGAGTGTCCACCCTTATGTCTCAATCAGCTGTGGGTCTAGATATGGTCAATCCAGGTGGCATTACAGCCGCTGAACGAATTTTGTAAGAATTTCTCTCTCTTTCACTGTCTTTGTTTCACGGGTTTTTAAAAGTAATTGATTTTTATAATGGGGTTTACCTGCTTTTCACTGCTGTGATTTTGCCGCTTTACACCCACTTGACTCACTTACAGAGAGATATCAATGCATAGGTTTCAAGATTCTTACTAGTCAGATATATTCTTGGGCGGTGAATTGGGGGTGTTGAGTCCAATTCATTGAGGAAGGAGTAGGGCTTGTCTATTACATATTGGGTTTATGGAACGGTATCTGAGATAATTTGAAACCCTTGTTGTATGCATCACCCCACCTCACCTTTCCCGTTAAGCAGCCATAGTGTGTTTTCTAAACGTGTGACTCTATTCTGTTTTGTAATTCAGTTCAAGGGTAGCGGTTTTTACATTCCCTCTATAAGTCATATCTTATGATAAGTGTCTTTTTCTGTGTGACTTATTTCACTTAGAATCGTCGTACCTAAATCCAATCATCATGCTGCTACTAGCCTTATGACGTTGATTTCATGGCTGAGTGATATTCCATTGTACATAAGGACCACAACTTCTTTATCCATTTTTCTCTTTCCTGGGATATTTAAGGTGTAACGAAGTGGAGATTCTTGTCAACAGAGCAGCCCTAAACTTTGGGGTGCCTGTGTCTTGCTGATTTTTAGTTTTCCCAATTTATACGCCCATGAGTGGATGTGCCCTATGCTCCCTAAGCTGAGTTTTTTAGATGTTTCAGGACACACCGTGCACTTCTCCAGAGTGGCTGTTGGCAATTTACATCCCGCCCATCAGCGTAGCCAGGCTCCCGTTTCTCCATGGCCTGTCCTGCATTTCTGGTTTTGACACTTTATTCAGCATGGCCCTTTTGACCGATGGGAAGCGAGACTTCTTTGTAGCGCTGATTTGCCTTTCCAGGTTGCTTGGTTGGCCAAAAAGGGCGTAAGCGTTTTTCCCTGAATATATTCAGGAAAAAACGCATACGCCCTTTTTGGCCAAGGGCATCATTGTCGAGGTTTTGCCGCTTTTCCTGTGCTTTAAAGGCGATTCGAATCTCCCTCCTGAAATCTGTTTCCTGCAATTCTGCCTTGCTTTCAAATCCTCTTCGTTGCCTTCCATCAATATATTTGTGGACGAGAGTCATCATTTATAAGTCTGCAGGTTTGTGAATTGCAGTGCCCCTGAGCTCCATTTTTCAACTCGGTTTCTTGGGCGCTGGCCGCAAAAGCGCAGGATTGCTTCAGGCCCTATTCTGGTCCCAGGCGGCAGGCTGAGCCTGTGGTTAATTCTTCTTCCTGATGGGAAAATAGAGTGACCTCTGCCTGTCCCAACACCTAGAGCTAGTCTCTCATTGGTTCCCCCTCTTCCCTTTCATCCTCAGGACAAATTGCAAGCTGTACGGAACAGGAGGTTAACGGTGCCGATTCTCCAAGGAGGGAGATTGCTAGTAAAGCGGCTGGAATGGCGAACCCGAGCACAAGGAGATGAGAAATGAGGTGCGTTTTAGAAACCTTTCCCGATCACACGGTGTACCATCTTCTGGGTTTCTCATGCATGTTTTCGATGTAGGAAGATGCCCTTGAACCTGGAGATTTGGGACCCATGGGATGGGTACCACGCAGTATTACTTTAAAGGGTCTGCGTTTGCTCACCCAACCTCACCAAACCTCTCAGCCCCAAGAGTGTCCACCCTTATGTCTCAATCAGCTGTGGGTCTAGATATGGTCAATCCAGGTGGCATTACAGCCGCTGAACGAATTTTGTAAGTATTTCTCTCTCTTTCACTGTCTTTGTTTCACGGGTTTTTAAAAGTAATTGATTTTTATAATGGGGTTTACCTGCTTTTCACTGCTGTGATTTTGCCGCTTTACACCCACTTGACTCACTTACAGAGAGATATCAATGCATAGGTTTCAAGATTCTTACTAGTCAGATATATTCTTGGGCGGTGAATTGGGGGTGTTGAGTCCAATTCATTGAGGAAGGAGTAGGGCTTGTCTATTACATATTGGGTTTATGGAACGGTATCTGAGATAATTTGAAACCCTTGTTGTATGCATCACCCCACCTCACCTTTCCCGTTAAGCAGCCATAGTGTGTTTTCTAAACGTGTGACTCTATTCTGTTTTGTAATTCAGTTCAAGGGTAGCGGTTTTTACATTCCCTCTATAAGTCATATCTTATGATAAGTGTCTTTTTCTGTGTGACTTATTTCACTTAGAATCTTCGTACCTAAATCCACTCATCATGCTGCTACTAGCCTTATGACGTTGATTTCATGGCTGAGTGATATTCCATTGTACATAAGGACCACAACTTCTTTATCCATTTTTCACTGTCCTGGGATATTTAAGGTGTAACGAAGTGGAGATTCTTGTCAACAGAGCAGCCCTAAACTTTGGGGTGCCTGTGTCTTGCTGATTTTTAGTTTTCCCAATTTATACGCCCATGAGTGGATGTGCCCTATGCTCCCTAAGCTCAGTTTTTTAGATGTTTCAGGACACACCGTGCACTTCTCCAGAGTGGCTGTTGGCAATTTACATCCCGCCCATCAGCGTAGCCAGGCTCCCGTTTCTCCATGGCCTGTCCTGCATTTCTGGTTTTGACACTTTATTCAGCATGGCCCTTTTGACCGATGGGAAGCGAGACTTCTTTGTAGCGCTGATTTGCCTTTCCAGGTTGCTTGGTTGGCCAAAAAGGGCGTAAGCGTTTTTCCCTGAATATATTCAGGAAAAAACGCATACGCCCTTTTTGGCCAAGGGCATCATTGTCGAGGTTTTGCCGCTTTTCCTGTGCTTTAAAGGCGATTCGAATCTCCCTCCTGAAATCTGTTTCCTGCAATTCTGCCTTGCTTTCAAATCCTCTTCGTTGCCTTCCCTCAATATATTTGTGGACGAGAGTCATCATTTATAAGTCTGCAGGTTTGTGAATTGCAGTGCCCCTGAGCTCCATTTTTCAACTCGCTTTCTTGGGCGCTGGCCGCAAAAGCGCAGGATTGCTTCAGGCCCTATTCTGGTCCCAGGCGGCAGGCTGAGCCTGTGGTTAATTCTTCTTCCTGATGGGAAAATAGAGTGACCTCTGCCTGTCCCAACACCTGGAGCTAGTCTCTCATTGGTTCCCCCTCTTCCCTTTCATCCTCAGGACAAATTGCAAGCTGTACGGAACAGGAGGTTAAAGGTGCTGATTCTCCAAGGAGGGAGATTGCTAGTAAAGCGGCTGGAATGGCGAACCCGAGCACAAGGAGATGAGAAATGAGGTGCGTTTTAGAAACCTTTCCCGATCACACGGTGTACCATCTTCTGGGTTTCTCATGCATGTTTTCGATGTAGGAAGATGCCCTTGAACCTGGAGATTTGGGACCCATGGGATGGGTACCACGCAGTATTACTTTAAAGGGTCTGCGTTTGCTCACCCAACCTCACCAAACCTCTCAGCCCCAAGAGTGTCCACCCTTATGTCTCAATCAGCTGTGGGTCTAGATATGGTCAATCCAGGTGGCATTACAGCCGCTGAACGAATTTTGTAAGAATTTCTCTCTCTTTCACTGTCTTTGTTTCACGGGTTTTTAAAAGTAATTGATTTTTATAATGGGGTTTACCTGCTTTTCACTGCTGTGATTTTGCCGCTTTACACCCACTTGACTCACTTACAGAGAGATATCAATGCATAGGTTTCAAGATTCTTACTAGTCAGATATATTCTTGGGCGGTGAATTGGGGGTGTTGAGTCCAATTCATTGAGGAAGGAGTAGGGCTTGTCTATTACATATTGGGTTTATGGAACGGTATCTGAGATAATTTGAAACCCTTGTTGTATGCATCACCCCACCTCACCTTTCCCGTTAAGCAGCCATAGTGTGTTTTCTAAACGTGTGACTCTATTCTGTTTTGTAATTCAGTTCAAGGGTAGCGGTTTTTACATTCCCTCTATAAGTCATATCTTATGATAAGTGTCTTTTTCTGTGTGACTTATTTCACTTAGAATCGTCGTACCTAAATCCAATCATCATGCTGCTACTAGCCTTATGACGTTGATTTCATGGCTGAGTGATATTCCATTGTACATAAGGTCCACAACTTCTTTATCCATTTTTCTCTTTCCTGGGATATTTAAGGTGTAATGAAGTGGAGATTCTTGTCAACAGAGCAGCCCTAAACTTTGGGGTGCCTGTGTCTTGCTGATTTTTAGTTTTCCCAATTTATACGCCCATGAGTGGATGTGCCCTATGCTCCCTAAGCTGAGTTTTTTAGATGTTTCAGGACACACCGTGCACTTCTCCAGAGTGGCTGTTGGCAATTTACATCCCGCCCATCAGCGTAGCCAGGCTCCCGTTTCTCCATGGCCTGTCCTGCATTTCTGGTTTTGACACTTTATTCATCATGGCCCTTTTGACCGATGGGAAGCGAGACTTCTTTGTAGCGCTGATTTGCCTTTCCAGGTTGCTTGGTTGGCCAAAAAGGGCGTAAGCGTTTTTCCCTGAATATATTCAGGAAAAAACGCATACGCCCTTTTTGGCCAAGGGCATCATTGTCGAGGTTTTGCCGCTTTTCCTGTGCTTTAAAGGCGATTCGAATCTCCCTCCTGAAATCTGTTTCCTGCAATTCTGCCTTGCTTTCAAATCCTCTTCGTTGCCTTCCCTCAATATATTTGTGGACGAGAGTCATCATTTATAAGTCTGCAGGTTTGTGAATTGCAGTGCCCCTGAGCTCCATTTTTCAACTCGCTTTCTTGGGCGCTGGCCGCAAAAGCGCAGGATTGCTTCAGGCCCTATTCTGGTCCCAGGCGGCAGGCTGAGCCTGTGGTTAATTCTTCTTCCTGATGGGAAAATAGAGTGACCTCTGCCTGTCCCAACACCTGGAGCTAGTCTCTCATTGGTTCCCCCTCTTCCCTTTCATCCTCAGGACAAATTGCAAGCTGTACGGAACAGGAGGTTAAAGGTGCTGATTCTCCAAGGAGGGAGATTGCTAGTAAAGCGGCTGGAATGGCGAACCCGAGCACAAGGAGATGAGAAATGAGGTGCGTTTTAGAAACCTTTCCCGATCACACGGTGTACCATCTTCTGGGTTTCTCATGCATGTTTTCGATGTAGGAAGATGCCCTTGAACCTGGAGATTTGGGACCCATGGGATGGGTACCACGCAGTATTACTTTAAAGGGTCTGCGTTTGCTCACCCAACCTCACCAAACCTCTCAGCCCCAAGAGTGTCCACCCTTATGTCTCAATCAGCTGTGGGTCTAGATATGGTCAATCCAGGTGGCATTACAGCCGCTGAACGAATTTTGTAAGAATTTCTCTCTCTTTCACTGTCTTTGTTTCACGGGTTTTTAAAAGTAATTGATTTTTATAATGGGGTTTACCTGCTTTTCACTGCTGTGATTTTGCCGCTTTACACCCACTTGACTCACTTACAGAGAGATATCAATGCATAGGTTTCAAGATTCTTACTAGTCAGATATATTCTTGGGCGGTGAATTGGGGGTGTTGAGTCCAATTCATTGAGGAAGGAGTAGGGCTTGTCTATTACATATTGGGTTTATGGAACGGTATCTGAGATAATTTGAAACCCTTGTTGTATGCATCACCCCACCTCACCTTTCCCGTTAAGCAGCTAGAGTGTGTTTTCTAAACGTGTGACTCTATTCTGTTTTGTAATTCAGTTCAAGGGTAGCGGTTTTTACATTCCCTCTATAAGTCATATCTTATGATAAGTGTCTTTTTCTGTGTGACTTATTTCACTTAGAATCGTCGTACCTAAATCCAATCATCATGCTGCTACTAGCCTTATGACGTTGATTTCATGGCTGAGTGATATTCCATTGTACATAAGGTCCACAACTTCTTTATCCATTTTTCTCTTTCCTGGGATATTTAAGGTGTAATGAAGTGGAGATTCTTGTCAACAGAGCAGCCCTAAACTTTGGGGTGCCTGTGTCTTGCTGATTTTTAGTTTTCCCAATTTATACGCCCATGAGTGGATGTGCCCTATGCTCCCTAAGCTGAGTTTTTTAGATGTTTCAGGACACACCGTGCACTTCTCCAGAGTGGCTGTTGGCAATTTACATCCCGCCCATAAGCGTAGCCAGGCTCCCGTTTCTCCATGGCCTGTCCTGCATTTCTGCTTTTGACACTTTATTCAGCATGGCCCTTTTGACCGATGGGAAGCGAGACTTCTTTGTAGCGCTGATTTGCCTTTCCAGGTTGTTTGGTTGGCCAAAAAGGGCGTATGCGTTTTTTCCTGAATATATTCAGGAAAAAACGCATACGCCCTTTTTGGCCAAGGGCATCATTGTCGAGGTTTTGCCGCTTTTCCTGTGCTTTAAAGGCGATTCGAATCTCCCTCCTGAAATCTGTTTCCTGCAATTCTGCCTTGCTTTCAAATCCTCTTCGTTGCCTTCCATCAATATATTTGTGGACGAGAGTCATCATTTATAAGTCTGCAGGTTTGTGAATTGCAGTGCCCCTGAGCTCCATTTTTCAACTCGCTTTCTTGGGAGCTGGCCGCAAGAGCGCAGGATTGCTTCAGGCCCTATTCTGGTCCCAGGCGGCAGGCTGAGCCTGTGGTTAATTCTTCTTCTTGAGGGGAAAATAGAGTGACCTGTGCCTGTCCCAACACCTAGAGCTAGTCTCTCATTGGTTCCCCCTCTTCCCGTTCATCCTCAGGACAAATTGCAACCTGTACGGAACAGGAGGTTAAAGGTGCTGATTCTCCAAGGAGGGAGATTGCTAGTAAAGCGGCTGGAATGGCGAACCCGAGCACAAGGAGATGAGAAATGAGGTGCGTTTTAGAAACCTTTCCCGATCACACGGTGTACCATCTTCTGGGTTTCTCATGCATGTTTTCGATGTAGGAAGATGCCCTTGAACCTGGAGATTTGGGACCCATGGAATGGGTACCACGCAGTATTACTTTAAAGGGTCTGCGTTTGCTCACCCAACCTCACCAAACCTCTCAGCCCCAAGAGTGTCCACCCTTATGTCTCAATCAGCTGTGGGTCTAGATATGGTCAATCCAGGTGGCAATACAGCCGCTGAACGAATTTTGTAAGAATTTCTCTCTCTTTCACTGTCTTTGTTTCACGGGTTTTTAAAAGTAATTGATTTTTATAATGGGGTTTACCTGCTTTTCACTGCTGTGATTTTGCCGCTTTACACCCACTTGACTCACTTACAGAGAGATATCAATGCATAGGTTTCAAGATTCTTACTAGTCAGATATATTCTTGGGCGGTGAATTGGGGGTGTTGAGTCCAATTCATTGAGGAAGGAGTAGGGCTTGTCTATTACATATTGGGTTTATGGAACGGTATCTGAGATAATTTGAAACCCTTGTTGTATGCATCACCCCACCTCACCTTTCCCGTTAAGCAGCCATAGTGTGTTTTGTAAACGTGTGACTCTATTCTGTTTTGTAATTCAGTTCAAGGGTAGCGGTTTTTACATTCCCTCTATAAGTCATATCTTATGATAAGTGTCTTTTTCTGTGTGACTTATTTCACTTAGAATCGTCGTACCTAAATCCAATCATCATGCTGCTACTAGCCTTATGACGTTGATTTCATGGCTGAGTGATATTCCATTGTACATAAGGACCACAACTTCTTTATCCATTTTTCACTGTCCTGGGATATTTAAGGTGTAACGAAGTGGAGATTCTTGTCAACAGAGCAGCCCTAAACTTTGGGGTGCCTGTGTCTTGCTGATTTTTAGTTTTCCCAATTTATACGCCCATGAGTGGATGTGCCCTATGCTCCCTAAGCTCAGTTTTTTAGATGTTTCAGGACACACCGTGCACTTCTCCAGAGTGGCTGTTGGCAATTTACATCCCGCCCATCAGCGTAGCCAGGCTCCCGTTTCTCCATGGCCTGTCCTGCATTTCTGGTTTTGACACTTTATTCATCATGGCCCTTTTGACCGATGGGAAGCGAGACTTCTTTGTAGCGCTGATTTGCCTTTCCAGGTTGCTTGGTTGGCCAAAAAGGGCGTAAGCGTTTTTCCCTGAATATATTCAGGAAAAAACGCATACGCCCTTTTTGGCCAAGGGCATCATTGTCGAGGTTTTGCCGCTTTTCCTGTGCTTTAAAGGCGATTCGTATCTCCCTCCTGAAATCTGTTTCCTGCAATTCTGCCTTGCTTTCAAATCCTCTTCGTTGCCTTCCCTCAATATATTTGTGGACGAGAGTCATCATTTATAAGTCTGCAGGTTTGTGAATTGCAGTGCCCCTGAGCTCCATTTTTCAACTCGCTTTCTTGGGCGCTGGCCGCAAAAGCGCAGGATTGCTTCAGGCCCTATTCTGGTCCCAGGCGGCAGGCTGAGCCTGTGGTTAATTCTTCTTCCTGATGGGAAAATAGAGTGACCTCTGCCTGTCCCAACACCTGGAGCTAGTCTCTCATTGGTTCCCCCTCTTCCCTTTCATCCTCAGGACAAATTGCAAGCTGTACGGAACAGGAGGTTAAAGGTGCTGATTCTCCAAGGAGGGAGATTGCTAGTAAAGCGGCTGGAATGGCGAACCCGAGCACAAGGAGATGAGAAATGAGGTGCGTTTTAGAAACCTTTCCCGATCACACGGTGTACCATCTTCTGGGTTTCTCATGCATGTTTTCGATGTAGGAAGATGCCCTTGAACCTGGAGATTTGGGACCCATGGGATGGGTACCACGCAGTATTACTTTAAAGGGTCTGCGTTTGCTCACCCAACCTCACCAAACCTCTCAGCCCCAAGAGTGTCCACCCTTATGTCTCAATCAGCTGTGGGTCTAGATATGGTCAATCCAGGTGGCATTACAGCCGCTGAACGAATTTTGTAAGAATTTCTCTCTCTTTCACTGTCTTTGTTTCACGGGTTTTTAAAAGTAATTGATTTTTATAATGGGGTTTACCTGCTTTTCACTGCTGTGATTTTGCCGCTTTACACCCACTTGACTCACTTACAGAGAGATATCAATGCATAGGTTTCAAGATTCTTACTAGTCAGATATATTCTTGGGCGGTGAATTGGGGGTGTTGAGTCCAATTCATTGAGGAAGGAGTAGGGCTTGTCTATTACATATTGGGTTTATGGAACGGTATCTGAGATAATTTGAAACCCTTGTTGTATGCATCACCCCACCTCACCTTTCCCGTTAAGCAGCCATAGTGTGTTTTCTAAACGTGTGACTCTATTCTGTTTTGTAATTCAGTTCAAGGGTAGCGGTTTTTACATTCCCTCTATAAGTCATATCTTATGATAAGTGTCTTTTTCTGTGTGACTTATTTCACTTAGAATCGTCGTACCTAAATGCAATCATCATGCTGCTACTAGCCTTATGACGTTGATTTCATGGCTGAGTGATATTCCATTGTACATAAGGTCCACAACTTCTTTATCCATTTTTCTCTTTCCTGGGATATTTAAGGTGTAATGAAGTGGAGATTCTTGTCAACAGAGCAGCCCTAAACTTTGGGGTGCCTGTGTCTTGCTGATTTTTAGTTTTCCCAATTTATACGCCCATGAGTGGATGTGCCCTATGCTCCCTAAGCTGAGTTTTTTAGATGTTTCAGGACACACCGTGCACTTCTCCAGAGTGGCTGTTGGCAATTTACATCCCGCCCATAAGCGTAGCCAGGCTCCCGTTTCTCCATGGCCTGTCCTGCATTTCTGGTTTTGACACTTTATTCAGCATGGCCCTTTTGACCGATGGGAAGCGAGACTTCTTTGTAGCGCTGATTTGCCTTTCCAGGTTGCTTGGTTGGCCAAAAAGGGCGTATGCGTTTTTTCCTGAATATATTCAGGAAAAAACGCATACGCCCTTTTTGGCCAAGGGCATCATTGTCGAGGTTTTGCCGCTTTTCCTGTGCTTTAAAGGCGATTCGAATCTCCCTCCTGAAATCTGTTTCCTGCAATTCTGCCTTGCTTTCAAATCCTCTTCGTTGCCTTCCATCAATATATTTGTGGACGAGAGTCATCATTTATAAGTCTGCAGGTTTGTGAATTGCAGTGCCCCTGAGCTCCATTTTTCAACTCGCTTTCTTGGGAGCTGGCCGCAAGAGCGCAGGATTGCTTCAGGCCCTATTCTGGTCCCAGGCGGCAGGCTGAGCCTGTGGTTAATTCTTCTTCTTGAGGGGAAAATAGAGTGACCTGTGCCTGTCCCAACACCTAGAGCTAGTCTCTCATTGGTTCCCCCTCTTCCCTTTCATCCTCAGGACAAATTGCAACCTGTACGGAACAGGAGGTTAAAGGTGCTGATTCTCCAAGGAGGGAGATTGCTAGTAAAGCGGCTGGAATGGCGAACCCGAGCACAAGGAGATGAGAAATGAGGTGCGTTTTAGAAACCTTTCCCGATCACACGGTGTACCATCTTCTGGGTTTCTCATGCATGTTTTCGATGTAGGAAGATGCCCTTGAACCTGGAGATTTGGGACCCATGGAATGGGTACCACGCAGTATTACTTTAAAGGGTCTGCGTTTGCTCACCCAACCTCACCAAACCTCTCAGCCCCAAGAGTGTCCACCCTTATGTCTCAATCAGCTGTGGGTCTAGATATGGTCAATCCAGGTGGCATTACAGCCGCTGAACGAATTTTGTAAGAATTTCTCTCTCTTTCACTGTCTTTGTTTCACGGGTTTTTAAAAGTAATTGATTTTTATAATGGGGTTTACCTGCTTTTCACTGCTGTGATTTTGCCGCTTTACACCCACTTGACTCACTTACAGAGAGATATCAATGCATAGGTTTCAAGATTCTTACTAGTCAGATATATTCTTGGGCGGTGAATTGGGGGTGTTGAGTCCAATTCATTGAGGAAGGAGTAGGGCTTGTCTATTACATATTGGGTTTATGGAACGGTATCTGAGATAATTTGAAACCCTTGTTGTATGCATCACCCCACCTCACCTTTCCCGTTAAGCAGCCATAGTGTGTTTTCTAAACGTGTGACTCTATTCTGTTTTGTACTTCAGTTCAAGGGTAGCGGTTTTTACATTCCTTCTATAAGTCATATCTTATGATAAGTGTCTTTTTCTGTGTGACTTATTTCACTTAGAATCGTCGTACCTAAATCCAATCATCATGCTGCTACTAGCCTTATGACGTTGATTTCATGGCTGAGTGATATTCCATTGTACATAAGGTCCACAACTTCTTTATCCATTTTTCTCTTTCCTGGGATATTTAAGGTGTAATGAAGTGGAGATTCTTGTCAACAGAGCAGCCCTAAACTTTGGGGTGCCTGTGTCTTGCTGATTTTTAGTTTTCCCAATTTATACGCCCATGAGTGGATGTGCCCTATGCTCCCTAAGCTGAGTTTTTTAGATGTTTCAGGACACACCGTGCACTTCTCCAGAGTGGCTGTTGGCAATTTACATCCCGCCCATAAGCGTAGCCAGGCTCCCGTTTCTCCATGGCCTGTCCTGCATTTCTGCTTTTGACACTTTATTCAGCATGGCCCTTTTGACCGATGGGAAGCGAGACTTCTTTGTAGCGCTGATTTGCCTTTCCAGGTTGTTTGGTTGGCCAAAAAGGGCGTATGCGTTTTTTCCTGAATATATTCAGGAAAAAACGCATACGCCCTTTTTGGCCAAGGGCATCATTGTCGAGGTTTTGCCGCTTTTCCTGTGCTTTAAAGGCGATTCGAATCTCCCTCCTGAAATCTTTTTCCTGCAATTCTGCCTTGCTTTCAAATCCTCTTCGTTGCCTTCCATCAATATATTTGTGGACGAGAGTCATCATTTATAAGTCTGCAGGTTTGTGAATTGCAGTGCCCCTGAGCTCCATTTTTCAACTCGCTTTCTTGGGAGCTGGCCGCAAGAGCGCAGGATTGCTTCAGGCCCTATTCTGGTCCCAGGCGGCAGGCTGAGCCTGTGGTTAATTCTTCTTCTTGAGGGGAAAATAGAGTGACCTGTGCCTGTCCCAACACCTAGAGCTAGTCTCTCATTGGTTCCCCCTCTTCCCGTTCATCCTCAGGACAAATTGCAACCTGTACGGAACAGGAGGTTAAAGGTGCTGATTCTCCAAGGAGGGAGATTGCTAGTAAAGCGGCTGGAATGGCGAACCCGAGCACAAGGAGATGAGAAATGAGGTGCGTTTTAGAAACCTTTCCCGATCACACGGTGTACCATCTTCTGGGTTTCTCATGCATGTTTTCGATGTAGGAAGATGCCCTTGAACCTGGAGATTTGGGACCCATGGAATGGGTACCACGCAGTATTACTTTAAAGGGTCTGCGTTTGCTCACCCAACCTCACCAAACCTCTCAGCCCCAAGAGTGTCCACCCTTATGTCTCAATCAGCTGTGGGTCTAGATATGGTCAATCCAGGTGGCAATACAGCCGCTGAACGAATTTTGTAAGAATTTCTCTCTCTTTCACTGTCTTTGTTTCACGGGTTTTTAAAAGTAATTGATTTTTATAATGGGGTTTACCTGCTTTTCACTGCTGTGATTTTGCCGCTTTACACCCACTTGACTCACTTACAGAGAGATATCAATGCATAGGTTTCAAGATTCTTACTAGTCAGATATATTCTTGGGCGGTGAATTGGGGGTGTTGAGTCCAATTCATTGAGGAAGGAGTAGGGCTTGTCTATTACATATTGGGTTTATGGAACGGTATCTGAGATAATTTGAAACCCTTGTTGTATGCATCACCCCACCTCACCTTTCCCGTTAAGCAGCCATAGTGTGTTTTGTAAACGTGTGACTCTATTCTGTTTTGTAATTCAGTTCAAGGGTAGCGGTTTTTACATTCCCTCTATAAGTCATATCTTATGATAAGTGTCTTTTTCTGTGTGACTTATTTCACTTAGAATCGTCGTACCTAAATCCAATCATCATGCTGCTACTAGCCTTATGACGTTGATTTCATGGCTGAGTGATATTCCATTGTACATAAGGACCACAACTTCTTTATCCATTTTTCACTGTCCTGGGATATTTAAGGTGTAACGAAGTGGAGATTCTTGTCAACAGAGCAGCCCTAAACTTTGGGGTGCCTGTGTCTTGCTGATTTTTAGTTTTCCCAATTTATACGCCCATGAGTGGATGTGCCCTATGCTCCCTAAGCTCAGTTTTTTAGATGTTTCAGGACACACCGTGCACTTCTCCAGAGTGGCTGTTGGCAATTTACATCCCGCCCATCAGCGTAGCCAGGCTCCCGTTTCTCCATGGCCTGTCCTGCATTTCTGGTTTTGACACTTTATTCATCATGGCCCTTTTGACCGATGGGAAGCGAGACTTCTTTGTAGCGCTGATTTGCCTTTCCAGGTTGCTTGGTTGGCCAAAAAGGGCGTAAGCGTTTTTCCCTGAATATATTCAGGAAAAAACGCATACGCCCTTTTTGGCCAAGGGCATCATTGTCGAGGTTTTGCCGCTTTTCCTGTGCTTTAAAGGCGATTCGAATCTCCCTCCTGAAATCTGTTTCCTGCAATTCTGCCTTGCTTTCAAATCCTCTTCGTTGCCTTCCCTCAATATATTTGTGGACGAGAGTCATCATTTATAAGTCTGCAGGTTTGTGAATTGCAGTGCCCCTGAGCTCCATTTTTCAACTCGCTTTCTTGGGCGCTGGCCGCAAAAGCGCAGGATTGCTTCAGGCCCTATTCTGGTCCCAGGCGGCAGGCTGAGCCTGTGGTTAATTCTTCTTCCTGATGGGAAAATAGAGTGACCTCTGCCTGTCCCAACACCTGGAGCTAGTCTCTCATTGGTTCCCCCTCTTCCCTTTCATCCTCAGGACAAATTGCAAGCTGTACGGAACAGGAGGTTAAAGGTGCTGATTCTCCAAGGAGGGAGATTGCTAGTAAAGCGGCTGGAATGGCGAACCCGAGCACAAGGAGATGAGAAATGAGGTGCGTTTTAGAAACCTTTCCCGATCACACGGTGTACCATCTTCTGGGTTTCTCATGCATGTTTTCGATGTAGGAAGATGCCCTTGAACCTGGAGATTTGGGACCCATGGGATGGGTACCACGCAGTATTACTTTAAAGGGTCTGCGTTTGCTCACCCAACCTCACCAAACCTCTCAGCCCCAAGAGTGTCCACCCTTATGTCTCAATCAGCTGTGGGTCTAGATATGGTCAATCCAGGTGGCATTACAGCCGCTGAACGAATTTTGTAAGAATTTCTCTCTCTTTCACTGTCTTTGTTTCACGGGTTTTTAAAAGTAATTGATTTTTATAATGGGGTTTACCTGCTTTTCACTGCTGTGATTTTGCCGCTTTACACCCACTTGACTCACTTACAGAGAGATATCAATGCATAGGTTTCAAGATTCTTACTAGTCAGATATATTCTTGGGCGGTGAATTGGGGGTGTTGAGTCCAATTCATTGAGGAAGGAGTAGGGCTTGTCTATTACATATTGGGTTTATGGAACGGTATCTGAGATAATTTGAAACCCTTGTTGTATGCATCACCCCACCTCACCTTTCCCGTTAAGCAGCCATAGTGTGTTTTCTAAACGTGTGACTCTATTCTGTTTTGTAATTCAGTTCAAGGGTAGCGGTTTTTACATTCCCTCTATAAGTCATATCTTATGATAAGTGTCTTTTTCTGTGTGACTTATTTCACTTAGAATCGTCGTACCTAAATGCAATCATCATGCTGCTACTAGCCTTATGACGTTGATTTCATGGCTGAGTGATATTCCATTGTACATAAGGTCCACAACTTCTTTATCCATTTTTCTCTTTCCTGGGATATTTAAGGTGTAATGAAGTGGAGATTCTTGTCAACAGAGCAGCCCTAAACTTTGGGGTGCCTGTGTCTTGCTGATTTTTAGTTTTCCCAATTTATACGCCCATGAGTGGATGTGCCCTATGCTCCCTAAGCTGAGTTTTTTAGATGTTTCAGGACACACCGTGCACTTCTCCAGAGTGGCTGTTGGCAATTTACATCCCGCCCATAAGCGTAGCCAGGCTCCCGTTTCTCCATGGCCTGTCCTGCATTTCTGGTTTTGACACTTTATTCAGCATGGCCCTTTTGACCGATGGGAAGCGAGACTTCTTTGTAGCGCTGATTTGCCTTTCCAGGTTGCTTGGTTGGCCAAAAAGGGCGTATGCGTTTTTTCCTGAATATATTCAGGAAAAAACGCATACGCCCTTTTTGGCCAAGGGCATCATTGTCGAGGTTTTGCCGCTTTTCCTGTGCTTTAAAGGCGATTCGAATCTCCCTCCTGAAATCTGTTTCCTGCAATTCTGCCTTGCTTTCAAATCCTCTTCGTTGCCTTCCATCAATATATTTGTGGACGAGAGTCATCATTTATAAGTCTGCAGGTTTGTGAATTGCAGTGCCCCTGAGCTCCATTTTTCAACTCGCTTTCTTGGGAGCTGGCCGCAAGAGCGCAGGATTGCTTCAGGCCCTATTCTGGTCCCAGGCGGCAGGCTGAGCCTGTGGTTAATTCTTCTTCTTGAGGGGAAAATAGAGTGACCTGTGCCTGTCCCAACACCTAGAGCTAGTCTCTCATTGGTTCCCCCTCTTCCCTTTCATCCTCAGGACAAATTGCAACCTGTACGGAACAGGAGGTTAAAGGTGCTGATTCTCCAAGGAGGGAGATTGCTAGTAAAGCGGCTGGAATGGCGAACCCGAGCACAAGGAGATGAGAAATGAGGTGCGTTTTAGAAACCTTTCCCGATCACACGGTGTACCATCTTCTGGGTTTCTCATGCATGTTTTCGATGTAGGAAGATGCCCTTGAACCTGGAGATTTGGGACCCATGGAATGGGTACCACGCAGTATTACTTTAAAGGGTCTGCGTTTGCTCACCCAACCTCACCAAACCTCTCAGCCCCAAGAGTGTCCACCCTTATGTCTCAATCAGCTGTGGGTCTAGATATGGTCAATCCAGGTGGCATTACAGCCGCTGAACGAATTTTGTAAGAATTTCTCTCTCTTTCACTGTCTTTGTTTCACGGGTTTTTAAAAGTAATTGATTTTTATAATGGGGTTTACCTGCTTTTCACTGCTGTGATTTTGCCGCTTTACACCCACTTGACTCACTTACAGAGAGATATCAATGCATAGGTTTCAAGATTCTTACTAGTCAGATATATTCTTGGGCGGTGAATTGGGGGTGTTGAGTCCAATTCATTGAGGAAGGAGTAGGGCTTGTCTATTACATATTGGGTTTATGGAACGGTATCTGAGATAATTTGAAACCCTTGTTGTATGCATCACCCCACCTCACCTTTCCCGTTAAGCAGCCATAGTGTGTTTTCTAAACGTGTGACTCTATTCTGTTTTGTAATTCAGTTCAAGGGTAGCGGTTTTTACATTCCTTCTATAAGTCATATCTTATGATAAGTGTCTTTTTCTGTGTGACTTATTTCACTTAGAATCGTCGTACCTAAATCCAATCATCATGCTGCTACTAGCCTTATGACGTTGATTTCATGGCTGAGTGATATTCCATTGTACATAAGGTCCACAACTTCTTTATCCATTTTTCTCTTTCCTGGGATATTTAAGGTGTAATGAAGTGGAGATTCTTGTCAACAGAGCAGCCCTAAACTTTGGGGTGCCTGTGTCTTGCTGATTTTTAGTTTTCCCAATTTATACGCCCATGAGTGGATGTGCCCTATGCTCCCTAAGCTGAGTTTTTTAGATGTTTCAGGACACACCGTGCACTTCTCCAGAGTGGCTGTTGGCAATTTACATCCCGCCCATAAGCGTAGCCAGGCTCCCGTTTCTCCATGGCCTGTCCTGCATTTCTGCTTTTGACACTTTATTCAGCATGGCCCTTTTGACCGATGGGAAGCGAGACTTCTTTGTAGCGCTGATTTGCCTTTCCAGGTTGTTTGGTTGGCCAAAAAGGGCGTATGCGTTTTTTCCTGAATATATTCAGGAAAAAACGCATACGCCCTTTTTGGCCAAGGGCATCATTGTCGAGGTTTTGCCGCTTTTCCTGTGCTTTAAAGGCGATTCGAATCTCCCTCCTGAAATCTGTTTCCTGCAATTCTGCCTTGCTTTCAAATCCTCTTCGTTGCCTTCCATCAATATATTTGTGGACGAGAGTCATCATTTATAAGTCTGCAGGTTTGTGAATTGCAGTGCCCCTGAGCTCCATTTTTCAACTCGCTTTCTTGGGAGCTGGCCGCAAGAGCGCAGGATTGCTTCAGGCCCTATTCTGGTCCCAGGCGGCAGGCTGAGCCTGTGGTTAATTCTTCTTCTTGAGGGGAAAATAGAGTGACCTGTGCCTGTCCCAACACCTAGAGCTAGTCTCTCATTGGTTCCCCCTCTTCCCGTTCATCCTCAGGACAAATTGCAACCTGTACGGAACAGGAGGTTAAAGGTGCTGATTCTCCAAGGAGGGAGATTGCTAGTAAAGCGGCTGGAATGGCGAACCCGAGCACAAGGAGATGAGAAATGAGGTGCGTTTTAGAAACCTTTCCCGATCACACGGTGTACCATCTTCTGGGTTTCTCATGCATGTTTTCGATGTAGGAAGATGCCCTTGAACCTGGAGATTTGGGACCCATGGAATGGGTACCACGCAGTATTACTTTAAAGGGTCTGCGTTTGCTCACCCAACCTCACCAAACCTCTCAGCCCCAAGAGTGTCCACCCTTATGTCTCAATCAGCTGTGGGTCTAGATATGGTCAATCCAGGTGGCAATACAGCCGCTGAACGAATTTTGTAAGAATTTCTCTCTCTTTCACTGTCTTTGTTTCACGGGTTTTTAAAAGTAATTGATTTTTATAATGGGGTTTACCTGCTTTTCACTGCTGTGATTTTGCCGCTTTACACCCACTTGACTCACTTACAGAGAGATATCAATGCATAGGTTTCAAGATTCTTACTAGTCAGATATATTCTTGGGCGGTGAATTGGGGGTGTTGAGTCCAATTCATTGAGGAAGGAGTAGGGCTTGTCTATTACATATTGGGTTTATGGAACGGTATCTGAGATAATTTGAAACCCTTGTTGTATGCATCACCCCACCTCACCTTTCCCGTTAAGCAGCCATAGTGTGTTTTGTAAACGTGTGACTCTATTCTGTTTTGTAATTCAGTTCAAGGGTAGCGGTTTTTACATTCCCTCTATAAGTCATATCTTATGATAAGTGTCTTTTTCTGTGTGACTTATTTCACTTAGAATCGTCGTACCTAAATCCAATCATCATGCTGCTACTAGCCTTATGACGTTGATTTCATGGCTGAGTGATATTCCATTGTACATAAGGACCACAACTTCTTTATCCATTTTTCTCTTTCCTGGGATATTTAAGGTGTAACGAAGTGGAGATTCTTGTCAACAGAGCAGCCCTAAACTTTGGGGTGCCTGTGTCTTGCTGATTTTTAGTTTTCCCAATTTATACGCCCATGAGTGGATGTGCCCTATGCTCCCTAAGCTCAGTTTTTTAGATGTTTCAGGACACACCGTGCACTTCTCCAGAGTGGCTGTTGGCAATTTACATCCCGCCCATCAGCGTAGCCAGGCTCCCGTTTCTCCATGGCCTGTCCTGCATTTCTGGTTTTGACACTTTATTCAGCATGGCCCTTTTGACCGATGGGAAGCGAGACTTCTTTGTAGCGCTGATTTGCCTTTCCAGGTTGCTTGGTTGGCCAAAAAGGGCGTATGCGTTTTTTCCTGAATATATTCAGGAAAAAACGCATACGCCCTTTTTGGCCAAGGGCATCATTGTCGAGGTTTTGCCGCTTTTCCTGTGCTTTAAAGGCGATTCGAATCTCCCTCCTGAAATCTGTTTCCTGCAATTCTGCCTTGCTTTCAAATCCTCTTCGTTGCCTTCCCTCAATATATTTGTGGACGAGAGTCATCATTTATAAGTCTGCAGGTTTGTGAATTGCAGTGCCCCTGAGCTCCATTTTTCAACTCGCTTTCTTGGGCGCTGGCCACAAAAGCGCAGGATTGCTTCAGGCCCTATTCTGGTCCCAGGCGGCAGGCTGAGCCTGTGGTTAATTCTTCTTCCTGATGGGAAAATAGAGTGACCTCTGCCTGTCCCAACACCTAGAGCTAGTCTCTCATTGGTTCCCCCTCTTCCCGTTCATCCTCAGGACAAATTGCAAGCTGTACGGAACAGGAGGTTAAAGGTGCTGATTCTCCAAGGAGGGAGATTGCTAGTAAAGCGGCTGGAATGGTGAACCCGAGCACAAGGAGATGAGAAATGAGGTGCGTTTTAGAAACCTTTCCTGATCACACGGTGTACCATCTTCTGGGTTTCTCATGCATGTTTTCGATGTAGGAAGATGCCCTTGAACCTGGAGATTTGGGACCCATGGGATGGGTACCACGCAGAATTACTTTAAAGGGTCTGCGTTTGCTCACCCAACCTCACCAAACCTCTCAGCCCCAAGAGTGTCCACCCTTATGTCTCAATCAGCTGTGGGTCTAGATATGGTCAATCCAGGTGGCATTACAGCCGCTGAACGAATTTTGTAAGAATTTCTCTCTCTTTCACTGTCTTTGTTTCACGGGTTTTTAAAAGTAATTGATTTTTATAATGGGGTTTACCTGCTTTTCACTGCTGTGATTTTGCCGCTTTACACCCACTTGACTCACTTACAGAGAGATATCAATGCATAGGTTTCAAGATTCTTACTAGTCAGATATATTCTTGGGCGGTGAATTGGGGGTGTTGAGTCCAATTCATTGAGGAAGGAGTAGGGCTTGTCTATTACATATTGGGTTTATGGAACGGTATCTGAGCTAATTTGAAACCCTTGTTGTATGCATCACCCCACCTCACCTTTCCCATTAAGCAGCCATAGTGTGTTTTGTAAACGTGTGACTCTATTCTGTTTTGTAATTCAGTTCAAGGGTAGCGGTTTTTACATTCCCTCTATAAGTCATATCTTATGATAAGTGTCTTTTTCTGTGTGACTTATTTCACTTAGAATCTTCGTACCTAAATCCACTCATCATGCTGCTACTAGCCTTATGACGTTGATTTCATGGCTGAGTGATATTCCATTGTACATAAGGACCACAACTTCTTTATCCATTTTTCTCTTTCCTGGGATATTTAAGGTGTAACGAAGTGGAGATTCTTGTCAACAGAGCAGCCCTAAACTTTGGGGTGCCTGTGTCTTGCTGATTTTTAGTTTTCCCAATTTATACGCCCATGAGTGGATGTGCCCTATGCTCCCTAAGCTGAGTTTTTTAGATGTTTCAGGACACACCGTGCACTTCTCCAGAGTGGCTGTTGGCAATTTACATCCCGCCCATCAGCGTAGCCAGGCTCCCGTTTCTCCATGGCCTGTCCTGCATTTCTGGTTTTGACACTTTATTCAGCATGGCCCTTTTGACCAATGGGAAGCGAGACTTCTTTGTAGCGCTGATTTGCCTTTCCAGGTTGCTTGGTTGGCCAAAAAGGGCCTATGCGTTTTTTCCTGAATATATTCAGGAAAAAACGCATACGCCCTTTTTGGCCAAGGGCATCATTGTCGAGGTTTTGCCGCTTTTCCTGTGCTTTAAAGGCGATTCAAATCTCCCTCCTGAAATCTGTTTCCTGCAATTCTGCCTTGCTTTCAAATCCTCTTCGTTGCCTTCCCTCAATATATTTGAGGACGAGAGTCATCATTTATAAGTCTGCAGGTTTGTGAATTGCAGTGCCCCTGAGCTCCATTTTTCAACTCGCTTTCTTGGGCGCTGGCCGCAAAAGCGCAGGATTGCTTCAGGCCCTATTCTGGTCCCAGGCGGCAGGCTGAGCCTGTGGTTAATTCTTCTTCCTGATGGGAAAATAGAGTGACCTCTGCCTGTCCCAACACCTGCAGCTAGTCTCTCATTGGTTCCCCCTCTTCCCTTTCATCCTCAGGACAAATTGCAAGCTGTACGGAACAGGAGGTTAAAGGTGCTGATTCTCCAAGGAGGGAGATTGCTAGTAAAGCGGCTGGAATGGCGAACCCGAGCACAAGGAGATGAGAAATGAGGTGCGTTTTAGAAACCTTTCCCGATCACACGGTGTACCATCTTCTGGGTTTCTCATGCATGTTTTCGATGTAGGAAGATGCCCTTGAACCTGGAGATTTGGGACCCATGGGATGGGTACCACGCAGTATTACTTTAAAGGGTCTGCGTTTGCTCACCCAACCTCACCAAACCTCTCAGCCCCAAGAGTGTCCACCCTTATGTCTCAATCAGCTGTGGGTCTAGATATGGTCAATCCAGGTGGCATTACAGCCGCTGAACGAATTTTGTAAGAATTTCTCTCTCTTTCACTGTCTTTGTTTCACGGGTTTTTAAAAGTAATTGATTTTTATAATGGGGTTTACCTGCTTTTCACTGCTGTGATTTTGCCGCTTTACACCCACTTGACTCACTTACAGAGAGATATCAATGCATAGGTTTCAAGATTCTTACTAGTCACATATATTCTTGGGCGGTGAATTGGGGGTGTTGAGTGCAATTCATTGAGGAAGGAGTACGGCTTGTCTATTACATATTGGGTTTATGGAACGGTATCTGAGATAATTTGAAACCCTTGTTGTATGCATCACCCCACCTCACCTTTCCCGTTAAGCAGCCATAGTGTGTTTTGTAAACGTGTGACTCTATTCTGTTTTGTAATTCAGTTCAAGGGTAGCGGTTTGTACATTCCCTCTATAAGTCATATCTTATGATAAGTGTCTTTTTCTGTGTGACTTATTTCACTTAGAATCTTCGTACCTAAATCCACTCATCATGCTGCTACTAGCCTTATGACGTCGATTTCATGGCTGAGTGATATTCCATTGTACATAAGGACCACAATTCTTTATCCATTTTTCTCTTTCCTGGGATATTTAAGGTGTAACGAAGTGGAGATTCTTGTCAACAGAGCAGCCCTAAACTTTGGGGTGCCTGTGTCTTGCTGATTTTTAGTTTTCCCAATTTATACGCCCATGAGTGGATGTGCCGTATGCTCCCTAAGCTCAGTTTTTTAGATGTTTCAGGACACACCGTGCACTTCTCCAGAGTGGCTGTTGGCAATTTACATCCCGCCCATCACCGTAGCCAGGCTCCCGTTTCTCCATGGCCTGTCCTGCATTTCTGGTTTTGACACTTTATTCAGCATGGCCCTTTTGACCGATGGGAAGCGAGACTTCTTTGTAGCGCTGATTTGCCTTTCCAGGTTGCTTGGTTGGCCAAAAAGGGCGTATGCGTTTTTTCCTGAATATATTCAGGAAAAAACGCATACGCCCTTTTTGGCCAAGGGCATCATTGTCGAGGTTTTGCCGCTTTTCCTGTGCTTTAAAGGCGATTCGAATCTCCCTCCTGAAATCTGTTTCCTTCAATTCTGCCTTGCTTTCAAATCCTCTTCGTTGCCTTCCCTCAATATATTTGTGGACGAGAGTCATCATTTATAAGTCTGCAGGTTTGTGAATTGCAGTGCCCCTGAGCTCCATTTTTCAACTCGCTTTCTTGGGAGCTGGCCGCAAGAGCGCAGGATTGCTTCAGGCCCTATTCTGGTCCCAGGCGGCAGGCTGAGCCTGTGGTTAATTCTTCTTCCTGATGGGAAAATAGAGTGACCTCTGCCTGTCCCAACACCTGCAGCTAGTCTCTCATTGGTTCCCCCTCTTCCCTTTCATCCTCAGGAGAAATTGCAAGCTGTACGGAACAGGAAGTTAAAGGTGCTGATTCTCCAAGGAGGGAGATTGCTAGTAAAGCGGCTGGAATGGCGAACCCGAGCACAAGGAGATGAGAAATGAGGTGCGTTTTAGAAACCTTTCCCGATCACACGGTGTACCATCTTCTGGGTTTCTCATGCATGTTTTCGATGTAGGAAGATGCCCTTGAACCTGGAGATTTGGGACCCATGGGATGGGTACCACGCAGTATTACTTTAAAGGGTCTGCGTTTGCTCACCCAACCTCACCAAACCTCTCAGCCCCAAGAGTGTCCACCCTTATGTCTCAATCAGCTGTGGGTCTAGATATGGTCAATACAGGTGGCATTACAGCCGCTGAACGAATTTTGTAAGAATTTCTCTCTCTTTCACTGTCTTTGTTTCACTTGTTTTTAAAAGTAATTGATTTTTATAATCGGGTTTACCTGCTTTTCACTGCTGTGATTTTGCCGCTTTACACCCACTTGACTCACTTACAGAGAGATATCAATGCATAGGTTTCAAGATTCTTACTAGTCAGATATATTCTTGGGCGGTGAATTGGGGGTGTTGAGTCCAATTCATTGAGGAAGGAGTAGGGCTTGTCTATTACATATTGGGTTTATGGAACGGTATCTGAGCTAATTTGAAACCCTTGTTGTATGCATCACCCCACCTCACCTTTCCCGTTAAGCAGCCATAGTGTGTTTTCTAAACGTGTGACTCTATTCTGTTTTGTAATTCAGTTCAAGGGTAGCGGTTTTTACATTCCCTCTATAAGTCATATCTTATGATAAGTGTCTTTTTCTGTGTGACTTATTTCACTTAGAATCGTCGTACCTAAATCCAATCATCATGCTGCTACTAGCCTTATGACGTTGATTTCATGGCTGAGTGATATTCCATTGTACATAAGGTCCACAACTTCTTTATCCATTTTTCTCTTTCCTGGGATATTTAAGGTGTAATGAAGTGGAGATTCTTGTCAACAGAGCAGCCCTAAACTTTGGGGTGCCTGTGTCTTGCTGATTTTTAGTTTTCCCAATTTATACGCCCATGAGTGGATGTGCCCTATGCTCCCTAAGCTCAGTTTTTTAGATGTTTCAGGACACACCGTGCACTTCTCCAGAGTGGCTGTTGGCAATTTACATCCCGCCCATCAGCGTAGCCAGGCTCCCGTTTCTCCATGGCCTGTCCTGCATTTCTGCTTTTGACACTTTATTCAGCATGGCCCTTTTGACCGATGGGAAGCGAGACTTCTTTGTAGCGCTGATTTGCCTTTCCAGGTTGCTTGGTTGGCCAAAAAGGGCGTATGCGTTTTTTCCTGAATATATTCAGGAAAAAACGCATACGCCCTTTTTGGCCAAGGGCATCATTGTCGAGGTTTTGCCGATTTTCCTGTGCTTTAAAGGCGATTCGAATCTCCCTCCTGAAATCTGTTTCCTGCAATTCTGCCTTGCTTTCAAATCCTCTTCGTTGCCTTCCATCAATATATTTGTGGACGAGAGTCATCATTTATAAGTCTGCAGGTTTGTGAATTGCAGTGCCCCTGAGCTCCATTTTTCAACTCGCTTTCTTGGGAGCTGGCCGCAAGAGCGCAGGATTGCTTCAGGCCCTATTCTGGTCCCAGGCGGCAGGCTGAGCCTGTGGTTAATTTTTCTTCCTGAGGGGAAAATAGAGTGACCTGTGCCTGTCCCAACACCTAGAGCTAGTCTCTCATTGGTTCCCCCTCTTCCCGTTCATCCTCAGGACAAATTGCAACCTGTACGGAACAGGAGGTTAAAGGTGCTGATTCTCCAAGGAGGGAGATTGCTAGTAAAGCGGCTGGAATGGCGAACCCGAGCACAAGGAGATGAGAAATGAGGTGCGTTTTAGAAACCTTTCCCGATCACATGGTGTACCATCTTCTGGGTTTCTCATGCATGTTTTCGATGTAGGAAGATGCCCTTGAACCTGGGGATTTGGGACCCATGGGATGGGTACCACGCAGTATTACTTTAAAGGGTCTGCGTTTGCTCACCCAACCTCACCAAACCTCTCAGCCCCAAGAGTGTCCACCCTTATGTCTCAATCAGCTGTGGGTCTAGATATGGTCAATCCAGGTGGCATTACAGCCGCTGAACGAATTTTGTAAGAATTTCTCTCTCTTTCACTGTCTTTGTTTCACGGGTTTTTAAAAGTAATTGATTTTTATAATGGGGTTTACCTGCTTTTCACTGCTGTGATTTTGCCGCTTTACACCCACTTGACTCACTTACAGAGAGATATCAATGCATAGGTTCCAAGATTCTTACTAGTCAGATATATTCTTGGGCGGTGAATTGGGGGTGTTGAGTCCAATTCATTGAGGAAGGAGTAGGGCTTGTCTATTACATATTGGGTTTATGGAACGGTATCTGAGATAATTTGAAACCCTTGTTGTATGCATCACCCCACCTCACCTTTCCCGTTAAGCAGCCATAGTGTGTTTTCTAAACGTGTGACTCTATTCTGTTTTGTAATTCAGTTCAAGGGTAGCGGTTTTTACATTCCCTCTATAAGTCATATCTTATGATAAGTGTCTTTTTCTGTGTGACTTATTTCACTTAGAATCGTCGTACCTAAATCCAATCATCATGCTGCTACTAGCCTTATGACGTTGATTTCATGGCTGAGTGATATTCCATTGTACATAAGGACCACAACTTCTTTATCCATTTTTCTCTTTCCTGGGATATTTAAGGTGTAACGAAGTGGAGATTCTTGTCAACAGAGCAGCCCTAAACTTTGGGGTGCCTGTGTCTTGCTGATTTTTAGTTTTCCCAATTTATACGCCCATGAGTGGATGTGCCCTATGCTCCCTAAGCTGAGTTTTTTAGATGTTTCAGGACACACCGTGCACTTCTCCAGAGTGGCTGTTGGCAATTTACATCCCGCCCATCAGCGTAGCCAGGCTCCCGTTTCTCCATGGCCTGTCCTGCATTTCTGGTTTTGACACTTTATTCAGCATGGCCCTTTTGACCGATGGGAAGCGAGACTTCTTTGTAGCGCTGATTTGCCTTTCCAGGTTGCTTGGTTGGCCAAAAAGGGCGTATGCGTTTTTTCCTGAATATATTCAGGAAAAAACGCATACGCCCTTTTTGGCCAAGGGCATCATTGTCGAGGTTTTGCCGCTTTTCCTGTGCTTTAAAGGCGATTCGAATCTCCCTCCTGAAATCTGTTTCCTGCAATTCTGCCTTGCTTTCAAATCCTCTTCGTTGCCTTCCATCAATATATTTGTGGACGAGAGTCATCATTTATAAGTCTGCAGGTTTGTGAATTGCAGTGCCCCTGAGCTACATTTTTCAACTCGCTTTCTTGGGAGCTGGCCGCAAGAGCGCAGGATTGCTTCAGGCCCTATTCTGGTCCCAGGCGGCAGGCTGAGCCTGTGGTTAATTCTTCTTCCTGAGGGGAAAATAGAGTGACCTCTGCCTGTCCCAACACCTAGAGCTTGTCTCTCATTGGTTCCCCCTCTTCCCTTTCATCCTCAGGACAAATTGCAACCTGTACGGAACAGGAGGTTAAAGGTGCTGATTCTCCAAGGAGGGAGATTTCTAGTAAAGCGGTTGGAATGGCGAACCCGAGCACAAGGAGATGAGAAATGAGGTGCGTTTTAGAAACCTTTCCCGATCACACGGTGTACCATCTTCTGGGTTTCTCATGCATGTTTTCGATGTAGGAAGATGCCCTTGAACCTGGAGATTTGGGACCCATGGGATGGGTACCACGCAGTATTACTTTAAAGGGTCTGCGTTTGCTCACCCAACCTCACCAAACCTCTCAGCCCCAAGAGTGTCCACCCTTATGTCTCAATCAGCTGTGGGTCTAGATATGGTCAATCCAGGTGGCATTACAGCCGCTGAACGAATTTTGTAAGAATTTCTCTCTCTTTCACTGTCTTTGTTTCACGGGTTTTTAAAAGTAATTGATTTTTATAATGGGGTTTACCTGCTTTTCACTGCTGTGATTTTGCCGCTTTACACCCACTTGACTCACTTACAGAGAGATATCAATGCATAGGTTTCAAGATTCTTACTAGTCAGATATATTCTTGGGCGGTGAATTGGGGGTGTTGAGTCCAATTCATTGAGGAAGGAGTAGGGCTTGTCTATTACATATTGGGTTTATGGAACGGTATCTGAGATAATTTGAAACCCTTGTTGTATGCATCACCCCACCTCACCTTTCCCGTTAAGCAGCCATAGTGTGTTTTCTAAACGTGTGACTCTATTCTGTTTTGTAATTCAGTTCAAGGGTAGCGGTTTTTACATTCCCTCTATAAGTCATATCTTATGATAAGTGTCTTTTTCTGTGTGACTTATTTCACTTAGAATCGTCGTACCTAAATCCACTCATCATGCTGCTACTAGCCTTATGACGTTGATTTCATGGCTGAGTGATATTCCATTGTACATAAGGACCACAACTTCTTTATCCATTTTTCTCTTTCCTGGGATATTTAAGGTGTAACGAAGTGGAGATTCTTGTCAACAGAGCAGCCCTAAACTTTGGGGTGCCTGTGTCTTGCTGATTTTTAGTTTTCCCAATTTATACGCCCATGAGTGGATGTGCCCTATGCTCCCTAAGCTGAGTTTTTTAGATGTTTCAGGACACACCGTGCACTTCTCCAGAGTGGCTGTTGGCAATTTACATCCCGCCCATCAGCGTAGCCAGGCTCCCGTTTCTCCATGGCCTGTCCTGCATTTCTGGTTTTGACACTTTATTCAGCATGGCCCTTTTGACCGATGGGAAGCGAGACTTCTTTGTAGCGCTGATTTGCCTTTCCAGGTTGCTTGGTTGGCCAAAAAGGGCGTATGCGTTTTTTCCTGAATATATTCAGGAAAAAACGCATACGCCCTTTTTGGCCAAGGGCATCATTGTCGAGGTTTTGCCGCTTTTCCTGTGCTTTAAAGGCGATTCGAATCTCCCTCCTGAAATCTGTTTCCTGCAATTCTGCCTTGCTTTCAAATCCTCTTCGTTGCCTTCCATCAATATATTTGTGGACGAGAGTCATCATTTATAAGTCTGCAGGTTTGTGAATTGCAGTGCCCCTGAGCTCCATTTTTCAACTCGCTTTCTTGGGAGCTGGCCGCAAGAGCGCAGGATTGCTTCAGGCCCTATTCTGGTCCCAGGCGGCAGGCTGAGCCTGTGGTTAATTCTTCTTCCTGAGGGGAAAATAGAGTGACCTGTGCCTGTCCCAACACCTAGAGCTAGTCTCTCATTGGTTCCCCCTCTTCCCGTTCATCCTCAGGACAAATTGCAACCTGTACGGAACAGGAGGTTAAAGGTGCTGATTCTCCAAGGAGGGAGATTGCTAGTAAAGCGGCTGGAATGGCGAACCCGAGCACAAGGAGATGAGAAATGAGGTGCGTTTTAGAAACCTTTCCCGATCACACGGTGTACCATCTTCTGGGTTTCTCATGCATGTTTTCGATGTAGGAAGATGCCCTTGAACCTGGAGATTTGGGACCCATGGGATGGGTACCACGCAGTATTACTTTAAAGGGTCTGCGTTTGCTCACCCAACCTCACCAAACCTCTCAGCCCCAAGAGTGTCCACCCTTATGTCTCAATCAGCTGTGGGTCTAGATATGGTCAATCCAGGTGGCATTACAGCCGCTGAACGAATTTTGTAAGAATTTCTCTCTCTTTCACTGTCTTTGTTTCACGGGTTTTTAAAAGTAATTGATTTTTATAATGGGGTTTACCTGCTTTTCACTGCTGTGATTTTGCCGCTTTACACCCACTTGACTCACTTACAGAGAGATATCAATGCATAGGTTTCAAGATTCTTACTAGTCAGATATATTCTTGGGCGGTGAATTGGGGGTGTTGAGTCCAATTCATTGAGGAAGGAGTAGGGCTTGTCTATTACATATTGGGTTTATGGAACGGTATCTGAGATAATTTGAAACCCTTGTTGTATGCATCACCCCACCTCACCTTTCCCGTTAAGCAGCCATAGTGTGTTTTCTAAACTTGTGACTCTATTCTGTTTTGTAATTCAGTTCAAGGGTAGCGGTTTTTACATTCCCTCTATAAGTCATATCTTATGATAAGTGTCTTTTTCTGTGTGACTTATTTCACTTAGAATCGTCGTACCTAAATCCACTCATCATGCTGCTACTAGCCTTATGACGTTGATTTCATGGCTGAGTGATATTCCATTGTACATAAGGACCACAACTTCTTTATCCATTTTTCTCTTTCCTGGGATATTTAAGGTGTAACGAAGTGGAGATTCTTGTCAACAGAGCAGCCCTAAACTTTGGGGTGCCTGTGTCTTGCTGATTTTTAGTTTTCCCAATTTATACGCCCATGAGTGGATGTGCCCTATGCTCCCTAAGCTGAGTTTTTTAGATGTTTCAGGACACACCGTGCACTTCTCCAGAGTGGCTGTTGGCAATTTACATCCCGCCCATCAGCGTAGCCAGGCTCCCGTTTCTCCATGGCCTGTTCTGCATTTCTGGTTTTGACACTTTATTCAGCATGGCCCTTTTGACCGATGGGAAGCGAGACTTCTTTGTAGCGCTGATTTGCCTTTCCAGGTTGCTTGGTTGGCCAAAAAGGGCGTATGCGTTTTTTCCTGAATATATTCAGGAAAAAACGCATACGCCCTTTTTGGCCAAGGGCATCATTGTCGAGGTTTTGCCGCTTTTCCTGTGCTTTAAAGGCGATTCGAATCTCCCTCCTGAAATCTGTTTCCTGCAATTCTGCCTTGCTTTCAAATCCTCTTCATTGCCTTCCATCAATATATTTGTGGACGAGAGTCATCATTTATAAGTCTGCAGGTTTGTGAATTGCAGTGCCCCTGAGCTCCATTTTTCAACTCGCTTTCTTGGGAGCTGGCCGCAAGAGCGCAGGATTGCTTCAGGCCCTATTCTGGTCCCAGGCGGCAGGCTGAGCCTGTGGTTAATTCTTCTTCCTGAGGGGAAAATAGAGTGACCTGTGCCTGTCCCAACACCTAGAGCTAGTCTCTCATTGGTTCCCCCTCTTCCCGTTCATCCTCAGGACAAATTGCAACCTGTACGGAACAGGAGGTTAAAGGTGCTGATTCTCCAAGGAGGGAGATTGCTAGTAAAGCGGCTGGAATGGCGAACCCGAGCACAAGGAGATGAGAAATGAGGTGCGTTTTCGAAACCTTTCCCGATCACACGGTGTACCATCTTCTGGGTTTCTCATGCATGTTTTCGATGTAGGAAGATGCCCTTGAACCTGGAGATTTGGGACCCATGGGATGGGTACCACGCAGTATTACTTTAAAGGGTCTGCGTTTGCTCACCCAACCTCACCAAACCTCTCAGCCCCAAGAGTGTCCACCCTTATGTCTCAATCAGCTGTGGGTCTAGATATGGTCAATCCAGGTGGCATTACAGCCGCTGAACGAATTTTGTAAGAATTTCTCTCTCTTTCACTGTCTTTGTTTCACGGGTTTTTAAAAGTAATTGATTTTTATAATGGGGTTTACCTGCTTTTCACTGCTGTGATTTTGCCGCTTTACACCCACTTGACTCACTTACAGAGAGATATCAATGCATAGGTTTCAAGATTCTTACTAGTCAGATATATTCTTGGGCGGTGAATTGGGGGTGTTGAGTCCAATTCATTGAGGAAGGAGTAGGGCTTGTCTATTACATATTGGGTTTATGGAACGGTATCTGAGATAATTTGAAACCCTTGTTGTATGCATCACCCCACCTCACCTTTCCCGTTAAGCAGCCATAGTGTGTTTTCTAAACTTGTGACTCTATTCTGTTTTGTAATTCAGTTCAAGGGTAGCGGTTTTTACATTCCCTCTATAAGTCATATCTTATGATAAGTGTCTTTTTCTGTGTGACTTATTTCACTTAGAATCGTCGTACCTAAATCCACTCATCATGCTGCTACTAGCCTTATGACGTTGATTTCATGGCTGAGTGATATTCCATTGTACATAAGGACCACAACTTCTTTATCCATTTTTCTCTTTCCTGGGATATTTAAGGTGTAACGAAGTGGAGATTCTTGTCAACAGAGCAGCCCTAAACTTTGGGGTGCCTGTGTCTTGCTGATTTTTAGTTTTCCCAATTTATACGCCCATGAGTGGATGTGCCCTATGCTCCCTAAGCTGAGTTTTTTAGATGTTTCAGGACACACCGTGCACTTCTCCAGAGTGGCTGTTGGCAATTTACATCCCGCCCATCAGCGTAGCCAGGCTCCCGTTTCTCCATGGCCTGTTCTGCATTTCTGGTTTTGACACTTTATTCAGCATGGCCCTTTTGACCGATGGGAAGCGAGACTTCTTTGTAGCGCTGATTTGCCTTTCCAGGTTGCTTGGTTGGCCAAAAAGGGCGTATGCGTTTTTTCCTGAATATATTCAGGAAAAAACGCATACGCCCTTTTTGGCCAAGGGCATCATTGTCGAGGTTTTGCCGCTTTTCCTGTGCTTTAAAGGCGATTCGAATCTCCCTCCTGAAATCTGTTTCCTGCAATTCTGCCTTGCTTTCAAATCCTCTTCGTTGCCTTCCATCAATATATTTGTGGACGAGAGTCATCATTTATAAGTCTGCAGGTTTGTGAATTGCAGTGCCCCTGAGCTCCATTTTTCAACTCGCTTTCTTGGGAGCTGGCCGCAAGAGCGCAGGATTGCTTCAGGCCCTATTCTGGTCCCAGGCGGCAGGCTGAGCCTGTGGTTAATTCTTCTTCCTGAGGGGAAAATAGAGTGACCTGTGCCTGTCCCAACACCTAGAGCTAGTCTCTCATTGGTTCCCCCTCTTCCCGTTCATCCTCAGGACAAATTGCAACCTGTACGGAACAGGAGGTTAAAGGTGCTGATTCTCCAAGGAGGGAGATTGCTAGTAAAGCGGCTGGAATGGCGAACCCGAGCACAAGGAGATGAGAAATGAGGTGCGTTTTAGAAACCTTTCCCGATCACACGGTGTACCATCTTCTGGGTTTCTCATGCATGTTTTCGATGTAGGAAGATGCCCTTGAACCTGGAGATTTGGGACCCATGGGATGGGTACCACGCAGTATTACTTTAAAGGGTCTGCGTTTGCTCACCCAACCTCACCAAACCTCTCAGCCCCAAGAGTGTCCACCCTTATGTCTCAATCAGCTGTGGGTCTAGATATGGTCAATCCAGGTGGCATTACAGCCGCTGAACGAATTTTGTAAGAATTTCTCTCTCTTTCACTGTCTTTGTTTCACGGGTTTTTAAAAGTAATTGATTTTTATAATGGGGTTTACCTGCTTTTCACTGCTGTGATTTTGCCGCTTTACACCCACTTGACTCACTTACAGAGAGATATCAATGCATAGGTTTCAAGATTCTTACTAGTCAGATATATTCTTGGGCGGTGAATTGGGGGTGTTGAGTCCAATTCATTGAGGAAGGAGTAGGGCTTGTCTATTACATATTGGGTTTATGGAACGGTATCTGAGATAATTTGAAACCCTTGTTGTATGCATCACCCCACCTCACCTTTCCCGTTAAGCAGCCATAGTGTGTTTTCTAAACGTGTGACTCTATTCTGTTTTGTAATTCAGTTCAAGGGTAGCGGTTTTTACATTCCCTCTATAAGTCATATCTTATGATAAGTGTCTTTTTCTGTGTGACTTATTTCACTTAGAATCGTCGTACCTAAATCCACTCATCATGCTGCTACTAGCCTTATGACGTTGATTTCATGGCTGAGTGATATTCCATTGTACATAAGGACCACAACTTCTTTATCCATTTTTCTCTTTCCTGGGATATTTAAGGTGTAACGAAGTGGAGATTCTTGTCAACAGAGCAGCCCTAAACTTTGGGGTGCCTGTGTCTTGCTGATTTTTAGTTTTCCCAATTTATACGCCCATGAGTGGATGTGCCCTATGCTCCCTAAGCTGAGTTTTTTAGATGTTTCAGGACACACCGTGCACTTCTCCAGAGTGGCTGTTGGCAATTTACATCCCGCCCATCAGCGTAGCCAGGCTCCCGTTTCTCCATGGCCTGTCCTGCATTTCTGGTTTTGACACTTTATTCAGCATGGCCCTTTTGACCGATGGGAAGCGAGACTTCTTTGTAGCGCTGATTTGCCTTTCCAGGTTGCTTGGTTGGCCAAAAAGGGCGTATGCGTTTTTTCCTGAATATATTCAGGAAAAAACGCATACGCCCTTTTTGGCCAAGGGCATCATTGTCGAGGTTTTGCCGCTTTTCCTGTTCTTTAAAGGCGATTCGAATCTCCCTCCTGAAATCTGTTTCCTGCAATTCTGCCTTGCTTTCAAATCCTCTTCGTTGCCTTCCATCAATATATTTGTGGACGAGAGTCATCATTTATAAGTCTGCAGGTTTGTGAATTGCAGTGCCCCTGAGCTCCATTTTTCAACTCGCTTTCTTGGGAGCTGGCCGCAAGAGCGCAGGATTGCTTCAGGCCCTATTCTGGTCCCAGGCGGCAGGCTGAGCCTGTGGTTAATTCTTCTTCTTGAGGGGAAAATAGAGTGACCTGTGCCTGTCCCAACACCTAGAGCTAGTCTCTCATTGGTTCCCCCTCTTCCCGTTCATCCTCAGGACAAATTGCAACCTGTACGGAACAGGAGGTTAAAGGTGATGATTCTCCAAGGAGGGAGATTGCTAGTAAAGCGGCTGGAATGGCGAACCCGAGCACAAGGAGATGAGAAATGAGGTGCGTTTTAGAAACCTTTCCCGATCACACGGTGTACCATCTTCTGGGTTTCTCATGCATGTTTTCGATGTAGGAAGATGCCCTTGAACCTGGAGATTTGGGACCCATGGGATGGGTACCACGCAGTATTACTTTAAAGGGTCTGCGTTTGCTCACCCAACCTCACCAAACCTCTCAGCCCCAAGAGTGTCCACCCTTATGTCTCAATCAGCTGTGGGTCTAGATATGGTCAATCCAGGTGGCATTACAGCCGCTGAACGAATTTTGTAAGTATTTCTCTCTCTTTCACTGTCTTTGTTTCACGGGTTTTTAAAAGTAATTGATTTTTATAATGGGGTTTACCTGCTTTTCACTGCTGTGATTTTGCCGCTTTACACCCACTTGACTCACTTACAGAGAGATATCAATGCATAGGTTTCAAGATTCTTACTAGTCAGATATATTCTTGGGCGGTGAATTGGGGGTGTTGAGTCCAATTCATTGAGGAAGGAGTAGGGCTTGTCTATTACATATTGGGTTTATGGAACGGTATCTGAGATAATTTGAAACCCTTGTTGTATGCATCACCCCACCTCACCTTTCCCGTTAAGCAGCCATAGTGTGTTTTCTAAACGTGTGACTCTATTCTGTTTTGTAATTCAGTTCAAGGGTAGCGGTTTTTACATTCCCTCTATAAGTCATATCTTATGATAAGTGTCTTTTTCTGTGTGACTTATTTCACTTAGAATCGTCGTACCTAAATCCAATCATCATGCTGCTACTAGCCTTATGACGTTGATTTCATGGCTGAGTGATATTCCATTGTACATAAGGACCACAACTTCTTTATCCATTTTTCTCTTTCCTGGGATATTTAAGGTGTAACGAAGTGGAGATTCTTGTCAACAGAGCAGCCCTAACTTTGGGGTGCCTGTGTCTTGCTGATTTTTAGTTTTCCCAATTTATACGCCCATGAGTGGATGTGCCCTATGCTCCCTAAGCTGAGTTTTTTAGATGTTTCAGGACACACCGTGCACTTCTCCAGAGTGGCTGTTGGCAATTTACATCCCGCCCATCAGCGTAGCCAGGCTCCCGTTTCTCCATGGCCTGTCCTGCATTTCTGGTTTTGACACTTTATTCAGCATGGCCCTTTTGACCGATGGGAAGCGAGACTTCTTTGTAGCGCTGATTTGCCTTTCCAGGTTGCTTGGTTGGCCAAAAAGGGCGTATGCGTTTTTTCCTGAATATATTCAGGAAAAAACGCATACGCCCTTTTTGGCCAAGGGCATCATTGTCGAGGTTTTGCCGCTTTTCCTGTGCTTTAAAGGCGATTAAAATCTCCCTCCTGAAATCTGTTTCCTGCAATTCTGCCTTGCTTTCAAATCCTCTTCGTTGCCTTCCCTCAATATATTTGTGGACGAGAGTCATCATTTATAAGTCTGCAGGTTTGTGAATTGCAGTGCCCCTGAGCTCCATTTTTCAACTCGCTTTCTTGGGCGCTGGCCGCAAAAGCGCAGGATTGCTTCAGGCCCTATTCTGGTCCCAGGCGGCAGGCTGAGCCTGTGGTTAATTCTTCTTCCTGATGGGAAAATAGAGTGACCTCTGCCTGTCCCAACACCTAGAGCTTGTCTCTCATTGGTTCCCCCTCTTCCCTTTCATCCTCAGGACAAATTGCAAGCTGTACGGAACAGGAGGTTAAAGGTGCTGATTCTCCAAGGAGGGAGATTTCTAGTAAAGCGGTTGGAATGGCGAACCCGAGCACAAGGAGATGAGAAATGAGGTGCGTTTTAGAAACCTTTCCCGATCACACGGTGTACCATCTTCTGGGTTTCTCATGCATGTTTTCGATGTAGGAAGATGCCCTTGAACCTGGAGATTTGGGACCCATGGGATGGGTACCACGCAGTATTACTTTAAAGGGTCTGCGTTTGCTCACCCAACCTCACCAAACCTCTCAGCCCCAAGAGTGTCCACCCTTATGTCTCAATCAGCTGTGGGTCTAGATATGGTCAATACAGGTGGCATTACAGCCGCTGAACGAATTTTGTAAGTATTTCTCTCTCTTTCACTGTCTTTGTTTCACGGGTTTTTAAAAGTAATTGATTTTTATAATGGGGTTTACCTGCTTTTCACTGCTGTGATTTTGCCGCTTTACACCCACTTGACTCACTTATAGAGAGATATCAATGCATAGGTTTCAAGATTCTTACTAGTCAGATATATTCTTGGGCGGTGAATTGGGGGTGTTGAGTCCAATTCATTGAGGAAGGAGTAGGGCTTGTCTATTACATATTGGGTTTATGGAACGGTATCTGAGATAATTTGAAACCCTTGTTGTATGCATCACCCCACCTCACCTTTCCCGTTAAGCAGCCATAGTGTGTTTTCTAAACGTGTGACTCTATTCTGTTTTGTAATTCAGTTCAAGGGTAGCGGTTTTTACATTCCCTCTATAAGTCATATCTTATGATAAGTGTCTTTTTCTGTGTGACTTATTTCACTTAGAATCGTCGTACCTAAATCCAATCATCATGCTGCTACTAGCCTTATGACGTTGATTTCATGGCTGAGTGATATTCCATTGTACATAAGGACCACAACTTCTTTATCCATTTTTCTCTTTCCTGGGATATTTAAGGTGTAACGAAGTGGAGATTCTTGTCAACAGAGCAGCCCTAACTTTGGGGTGCCTGTGTCTTGCTGATTTTTAGTTTTCCCAATTTATACGCCCATGAGTGGATGTGCCCTATGCTCCCTAAGCTGAGTTTTTTAGATGTTTCAGGACACACCGTGCACTTCTCCAGAGTGGCTGTTGGCAATTTACATCCCGCCCATCAGCGTAGCCAGGCTCCCGTTTCTCCATGGCCTGTCCTGCATTTCTGGTTTTGACACTTTATTCAGCATGGCCCTTTTGACCGATGGGAAGCGAGACTTCTTTGTAGCGCTGATTTGCCTTTCCAGGTTGCTTGGTTGGCCAAAAAGGGCGTATGCGTTTTTTCCTGAATATATTCAGGAAAAAACGCATACGCCCTTTTTGGCCAAGGGCATCATTGTCGAGGTTTTGCCGCTTTTCCTGTGCTTTAAAGGCGATTAAAATCTCCCTCCTGAAATCTGTTTCCTGCAATTCTGCCTTGCTTTCAAATCCTCTTCGTTGCCTTCCCTCAATATATTTGTGGACGAGAGTCATCATTTATAAGTCTGCAGGTTTGTGAATTGCAGTGCCCCTGAGCTCCATTTTTCAACTCGCTTTCTTGGGCGCTGGCCGCAAAAGCGCAGGATTGCTTCAGGCCCTATTCTGGTCCCAGGCGGCAGGCTGAGCCTGTGGTTAATTCTTCTTCCTGATGGGAAAATAGAGTGACCTCTGCCTGTCCCAACACCTAGAGCTTGTCTCTCATTGGTTCCCCCTCTTCCCTTTCATCCTCAGGACAAATTGCAAGCTGTACGGAACAGGAGGTTAAAGGTGCTGATTCTCCAAGGAGGGAGATTTCTAGTAAAGCGGTTGGAATGGCGAACCCGAGCACAAGGAGATGAGAAATGAGGTGCGTTTTAGAAACCTTTCCCGATCACACGGTGTACCATCTTCTGGGTTTCTCATGCATGTTTTCGATGTAGGAAGATGCCCTTGAACCTGGAGATTTGGGACCCATGGGATGGGTACCACGCAGTATTACTTTAAAGGGTCTGCGTTTGCTCACCCAACCTCACCAAACCTCTCAGCCCCAAGAGTGTCCACCCTTATGTCTCAATCAGCTGTGGGTCTAGATATGGTCAATCCAGGTGGCATTACAGCCGCTGAACGAATTTTGTAAGAATTTCTCTCTCTTTCACTGTCTTTGTTTCACGGGTTTTTAAAAGTAATTGATTTTTATAATGGGGTTTACCTGCTTTTCACTGCTGTGATTTTGCCGCTTTACACCCACTTGACTCACTTACAGAGAGATATCAATGCATAGGTTTCAAGATTCTTACTAGTCAGATATATTCTTGGGCGGTGAATTGGGGGTGTTGAGTCCAATTCATTGAGGAAGGAGTAGGGCTTGTCTATTACATATTGGGTTTATGGAACGGTATCTGAGATAATTTGAAACCCTTGTTGTATGCATCACCCCACCTCACCTTTCCCGTTAAGCAGCCATAGTGTGTTTTCTAAACGTGTGACTCTATTCTGTTTTGTAATTCAGTTCAAGGGTAGCGGTTTTTACATTCCCTCTATAAGTCATATCTTATGATAAGTGTCTTTTTCTGTGTGACTTATTTCACTTAGAATCGTCGTACCTAAATCCAATCATCATGCTGCTACTAGCCTTATGACGTTGATTTCATGGCTGAGTGATATTCCATTGTACATAAGGACCACAACTTCTTTATCCATTTTTCTCTTTCCTGGGATATTTAAGGTGTAACGAAGTGGAGATTCTTGTCAACAGAGCAGCCCTAAACTTTGGGGTGCCTGTGTCTTGCTGATTTTTAGTTTTCCCAATTTATACGCCCATGAGTGGATGTGCCCTATGCTCCCTAAGCTGAGTTTTTTAGATGTTTCAGGACACACCGTGCACTTCTCCAGAGTGGCTGTTGGCAATTTACATCCCGCCCATCAGCGTAGCCAGGCTCCCGTTTCTCCATGGCCTGTCCTGCATTTCTGGTTTTGACACTTTATTCAGCATGGCCCTTTTGACCGATGGGAAGCGAGACTTCTTTGTAGCGCTGATTTGCCTTTCCAGGTTGCTTGGTTGGCCAAAAAGGGCGTATGCGTTTTTTCCTGAATATATTCAGGAAAAAACGCATACGCCCTTTTTGGCCAAGGGCATCATTGTCGAGGTTTTGCCGCTTTTCCTGTGCTTTAAAGGCGATTCGAATCTCCCTCCTGAAATCTGTTTCCTGCAATTCTGCCTTGCTTTCAAATCCTCTTCGTTGCCTTCCATCAATATATTTGTGGACGAGAGTCATCATTTATAAGTCTGCAGGTTTGTGAATTGCAGTGCCCCTGAGCTCCATTTTTCAACTCGCTTTCTTGGGAGCTGGCCGCAAGAGCGCAGGATTGCTTCAGGCCCTATTCTGGTCCCAGGCGGCAGGCTGAGCCTGTGGTTAATTCTTCTTCCTGAGGGGAAAATAGAGTGACCTGTGCCTGTCCCAACACCTAGAGCTAGTCTCTCATTGGTTCCCCCTCTTCCCGTTCATCCTCAGGACAAATTGCAACCTGTACGGAACAGGAGGTTAAAGGTGCTGATTCTCCAAGGAGGGAGATTGCTAGTAAAGCGGCTGGAATGGCGAACCCGAGCACAAGGAGATGAGAAATGAGGTGCGTTTTAGAAACCTTTCCCGATCACACGGTGTACCATCTTCTGGGTTTCTCATGCATGTTTTCGATGTAGGAAGATGCCCTTGAACCTGGAGATTTGGGACCCATGGGATGGGTACCACGCAGTATTACTTTAAAGGGTCTGCGTTTGCTCACCCAACCTCACCAAACCTCTCAGCCCCAAGAGTGTCCACCCTTATGTCTCAATCAGCTGTGGGTCTAGATATGGTCAATCCAGGTGGCATTACAGCCGCTGAAAGAATTTTGTAAGAATTTCTCTCTCTTTCACTGTCTTTGTTTCACGGGTTTTTAAAAGTAATTGATTTTTATAATGGGGTTTACCAGCTTTTCACTGCTGTGATTTTGCCGCTTTACACCCACTTGACTCACTTTCAGAGAGATATCAATGCATAGGTTTCAAGATTCTTACTAGTCAGATATATTCTTGGGCGGTGAATAGGGGGTGCTGAGTCCAATTCCTTGAGCAAGGAGTAGGGCTTGTCTATTACATATTGGGTTTATGGAACGGTATCTGAGCTAATTTGAAACCCTTGTTGTATGCATCACCCCACCTCACCTTTCCCGTTAAGCAGCCATAATGTGTTTTCTAAACGTGTGACTCTATTCTGTTTTGTAATTCAGTTCAAGGGTAGCGGTTTTTACATTCCCTCTATAAGTCATATCTTATGATAAGTGTCTTTTTCTGTGTGACTTATTTCACTTAGAATCGTCGTACCTAAATCCACTCATCATGCTGCTACTAGCCTTATGACGTTGATTTCATGGCTGAGTGATATTCCATTGTACATAAGGACCACCACTTCTTTATCCATTTTTCTCTTTCCTGGGATATTTAAGGTGTAACGAAGTGGAGATTCTTGTCAACAGAGCAGCCCTAAACTTTGGGGTGCCTGTGTCTTGCTGATTTTTAGTTTTCTCAATTTATACGCCCATGAGTGGATGTGCCCTATGCTCCCTAAGCTGAGTTTTTTAGATGTTTCAGGACACACCGTGCACTTCTCCAGAGTGGCTGTTGGCAATTTACATCCCGCCCATCAGCGTAGCCAGGCTCCCGTTTCTCCATGGCCTGTCCTGCATTTCTGGTTTTGACACTTTATTCAGCATGGCCCTTTTGACCGATGGGAAGCGAGACTTCTTTGTAGCGCTGATTTGCCTTTCCAGGTTGCTTGGTTGGCCAAAAAGGGCGTATGCGTTTTTTCCTGAATATATTCAGGAAAAAACGCATACGCCCTTTTTGGCCAAGGGCATCATTGTCGAGGTTTTGCCGCTTTTCCTGTGCTTTAAAGGCGATTCGAATCTCCCTCCTGAAATCTGTTTCCTGCAATTCTGCCTTGCTTTCAAATCCTCTTCGTTGCCTTCCCTCAATATATTTGTGGACGAGAGTCATCATTTATAAGTCTGCAGGTTTGTGAATTGCAGTGCCCCTGAGCGCCATTTTTCAACTCGCTTTCTTGGGCGCTGGCCGCAAAAGCGCAGGATTGCTTCAGGCCCTATTCTGGTCCCAGGCGGCAGGCTGAGCCTGTGGTTAATTCTTCTTCCTGATGGGAAAATAGAGTGACCTCTGCCTCTCCCAACACCTAGAGCTAGTCTCTCATTGGTTCCCCCTCTTCCCTTTCATCCTCAGGACAAATTGCAAGCTGTACGGAACAGGAGGTTAAAGGTGCTGATTCTCCAAGGAGGGAGATTGCTAGTAAAGCGGCTGGAATGGCGAACCCGAGCACAAGGAGATGAGAAATGAGGTGCGTTTTAGAAACCTTTCCCGATCACACGGTGTACCATCTTCTGGGTTTCTCATGCATGTTTTCGATGTAGGAAGATGCCCTTGAACCTGGAGATTTGGGACCCATGGGATGGGTACCACGCAGTATTACTTTAAAGGGTCTGCGTTTGCTCACCCAACCTCACCAAACCTCTCAGCCCCAAGAGTGTCCACCCTTATGTCTCAATCAGCTGTGGGTCTAGATATGGTCAATCCAGGTGGCATTACAGCCGCTGAAAGAATTTTGTAAGAATTTCTCTCTCTTTCACTGTCTTTGTTTCATGGGTTTTTAAAAGTAATTGATTTTTATAATGGGGTTTACCTGCTTTTCACTGCTGTGATTTTGCCGCTTTACACCCACTTGACTCACTTACAGAGAGATATCAATGCATAGGTTTCAAGATTCTTACTAGTCAGATATATTCTTGGACGGTGAATTGGGGGTGTTGAGTCCAATTCATTGAGGAAGGAGTAGGGCTTGTCTATTACATATTGGGTTTATGGAACGGTATCTGAGATAATTTGAAACCCTTGTTGTATGCATCACCCCACCTCACCTTTCCCGTTTAGCAGCCATAGTGTGTTTTCTAAACGTGTGACTCTATTCTGTTTTGTAATTCAGTTCAAGGGTAGCGGTTTTTACATTCCCTCTATAAGTCATATCTTATGATAAGTGTCTTTTTCTGTGTGACTTATTTCACTTTGAATCGTCGTACCTAAATCCAATCATCATGCTGCTACTAGCCTTATGACGTTGATTTCATGGCTGAGTGATATTCCATTGTACATAAGGACCACAACTTCTTTATCCATTTTTCTCTTTCCTGGGATATTTAAGGTGTAACCAAGTGGAGATTCTTGTCAACAGAGCAGCCCTAAACTTTGGGGTGCCTGTGTCTTGCTGATTTTTAGTTTTCCCAATTTATACGCCCATGAGTGGATGTGCCCTATGCTCCCTAAGCTCAGTTTTTTAGATGTTTCAGGACACACCGTGCACTTCTCCAGAGTGGCTGTTGGCAATTTACATCCCGCCCATCAGCGTAGCCAGGCTCCCGTTTCTCCATGGCCTGTCCTGCATTTCTGGTTTTGACACTTTATTCAGCATAGCCCTTTTGACCGATGGGAAGCGAGACTTCTTTGTAGCGCTGATTTGCCTTTCCAGGTTGCTTGGTTGGCCAAAAAGGGCGTATGCGTTTTTTCCTGAATATATTCAGGAAAAAACGCATACGCCCTTTTTGGCCAAGGGCATCATTGTCGAGGTTTTGCCGCTTTTCCTGTGCTTTAAAGGCGATTCGAATCTCCCTCCTGAAATCTGTTTCCTGCAATTCTGTCTTGCTTTCAAATCCTCTTCGTTGTCTTCCCTCAATATATTTGTGGACGAGAGTCATCATTTATAAGTCTGCAGGTTTGTGAATTGCAGTGTCCCTGAGCTCCATTTTTCAACTCGCTTTCTTGGGCGCTGGCCGCAAAAGCGCAGGATTGCTTCAGGCCCTATTCTGGTCCCAGGCGGCAGGCTGAGCCTGTGGTTATTTCTTCTTCTTGAGGGGAAAATAGAGTGACCTGTGCCTGTCCCAACACCTAGAGCTAGTCTCTCATTGGTTCCCCCTCTTCCCTTTCATCCTCAGGACAAATTGCAAGCTGTACGGAACAGGAGGTTAAAGGTGCTGATTCTCCAAGGAGGGAGATTGCTAGTAAAGCGGCTGGAATGGCGAACCCGAGCACAAGGAGATGAGAAATGAGGTGCGTTTTAGAAACCTTTCCCGATCACACGGTGTACCATCTTCTGGGTTTCTCATGCATGTTTTCGATGTAGGAAGATGCCCTTGAACCTGGAGATTTGGGACCCATGGGATGGGTACCACGCAGTATTACTTTAAAGGGTCTGCGTTTGCTCACCCAACCTCACCAAACCTCTCAGCCCCAAGAGTGTCCACCCTTATGTCTCAATCAGCTGTGGGTCAAGATATGGTCAATCCAGGTGGCATCACAGCCCCTGAACGAATTTTGTAAGAATTTCTCTCTCTTTCACTGTCTTTGTTTCACGGGTTTTTAAAAGTAATTGATTTTTATAATGGGGTTTACCTGCTTTTCACTGCTGTGATTTTGCCGCTTTACACCCTCTTGACTCACTTTCAGAGAGATATCAATGCATAGGTTTCAAGATTCTTACTAGTCAGATATCTTCTTGGGCGGTGAATAGGGGGTGCTGAGTCCAATTCCTTGAGCAAGGAGTAGGGATTGTCTATTACATATTGGTTTTATGGAACGGTATCTGAGCTAATTTGAAACCCTTGTTGTATGCATCACCCCACCTCACCTTTCCCGTTAAGCAGCCATAGTGTGTTTTCTAAACGTGTGATTCTATTCTGTTTTGTAATTCAGTTCAAGGGTAGCGGTTTTTACATTCCCTCTATAAGTCATATCTTATGATAAGTGTCTTTTTCTGTGTGACTTATTTCACTTAGAATCGTCGTACCTAAATCCACTCATCATGCTGCTACTAGCCTTATGACGTTGATATCATGGCTGAGTGATATTCCATTGTACATAAGGACCACCACTTCTTTATCCATTTTTCTCTTTCCTGGGATATTTAAGGTGTAACGAAGTGGAGATTCTTGTCAACAGAGCAGCCCTAAACTTTGGGGTGCCTGTGTCTTGCTGATTTTTAGTTTTCTCAATTTATACGCCCATGAGTGGATGTGCCCTATGCTCCCTAAGCTGAGTTTTTTAGATGTTTCAGGACACACCGTGCACTTCTCCAGAGTGGCTGTTGGCAATTTACATCCCGCCCATCAGCGTAGCCAGGCTCCCGTTTCTCCATGGCCTGTCCTGCATTTCTGGTTTTGACACTTTATTCAGCATGGCCCTTTTGACCGATGGGAAGCGAGACTTCTTTGTAGCGCTGATTTGCCTTTCCAGGTTGCTTGGTTGGCCAAAAAGGGCGTATGCGTTTTTTCCTGAATATATTCAGGAAAAAACGCATACGCCCTTTTTGGCCAAGGGCATCATTGTCGAGGTTTTGCCGCTTTTCCTGTGCTTTAAAGGCGATTCGAATCTCCCTCCTGAAATCTGTTTCCTGCAATTCTGCCTTGCTTTCAAATCCTCTTCGTTGCCTTCCATCAATATATTTGTGGACGAGAGTCATCATTTATAAGTCTGCAGGTTTGTGAATTGCAGTGCCCCTGAGCTCCATTTTTCAACTCGCTTTCTTGGGAGCTGGCCGCAAGAGCGCAGGATTGCTTCAGGCCCTATTCTGGTCCCAGGCGGCAGGCTGAGCCTGTGGTTAATTCTTCTTCCTGAGGGGAAAATAGAGTGACCTGTGCCTGTCCCAACACCTAGAGCTAGTCTCTCATTGGTTCCCCCTCTTCCCGTTCATCCTCAGGACAAATTGCAACCTGTACGGAACAGGAGGTTAAAGGTGCTGATTCTCCAAGGAGGGAGATTGCTAGTAAAGCGGCTGGAATGGCGAACCCGAGCACAAGGAGATGAGAAATGAGGTGCGTTTTAGAAACCTTTCCCGATCACACGGTGTACCATCTTCTGGGTTTCTCATGCATGTTTTCGATGTAGGAAGATGCCCTTGAACCTGGAGATTTGGGACCCATGGGATGGGTACCACGCAGTATTACTTTAAAGGGTCTGCGTTTGCTCACCCAACCTCACCAAACCTCTCAGCCCCAAGAGTGTCCACCCTTATGTCTCAATCAGCTGTGGGTCTAGATATGGTCAATCCAGGTGGCATTACAGCCGCTGAAAGAATTTTGTAAGAATTTCTCTCTCTTTCAGTGTCTTTGTTTCACGGGTTTTTAAAAGTAATTGATTTTTATAATGGGGTTTACCTGCTTTTCACTGCTGTGATTTTGCCGCTTTACACCCACTTGACTCACTTTCAGAGAGATATCAATGCATAGGTTTCAAGATTCTTACTAGTCAGATATATTCTTGGGCGGTGAATAGGGGGTGCTGAGTCCAATTCCTTGAGCAAGGAGTAGGGCTTGTCTATTACATATTGGGTTTATGGAACGGTATCTGAGCTAATTTGAAACCCTTGTTGTATGCATCACCCCACCTCACCTTTCCCGTTAAGCAGCCATAATGTGTTTTCTAAACGTGTGACTCTATTCTGTTTTGTAATTCAGTTCAAGGGTAGCGGTTTTTACATTCCCTCTATAAGTCATATCTTATGATAAGTGTCTTTTTCTGTGTGACTTATTTCACTTAGAATCGTCGTACCTAAATCCACTCATCATGCTGCTACTAGCCTTATGACGTTGATTTCATGGCTGAGTGATATTCCATTGTACATAAGGACCACCACTTCTTTATCCATTTTTCTCTTTCCTGGGATATTTAAGGTGTAACGAAGTGGAGATTCTTGTCAACAGAGCAGCCCTAAACTTTGGGGTGCCTGTGTCTTGCTGATTTTTAGTTTTCTCAATTTATACGCCCATGAGTGGATGTGCCCTATGCTCCCTAAGCTGAATTTTTTAGATGTTTCAGGACACACCGTGCACTTCTCCAGAGTGGCTGTTGGCAATTTACATCCCGCCCATCAGCGTAGCCAGGCTCCCGTTTCTCCATGGCCTGTCCTGCATTTCTGGTTTTGACACTTTATTCAGCATGGCCCTTTTGACCGATGGGAAGCGAGACTTCTTTGTAGCGCTGATTTGCCTTTCCAGGTTGCTTGGTTGGCCAAAAAGGGCGTATGCGTTTTTTCCTGAATATATTCAGGAAAAAACGCATACGCCCTTTTTGGCCAAGGGCATCATTGTCGAGGTTTTGCCGCTTTTCCTGTGCTTTAAAGGCGATTCGAATCTCCCTCCTGAAATCTGTTTCCTGCAATTCTGCCTTGCTTTCAAATCCTCTTCGTTGCCTTCCCTCAATATATTTGTGGACGAGAGTCATCATTTATAAGTCTGCAGGTTTGTGAATTGCAGTGCCCCTGAGCGCCATTTTTCAACTCGCTTTCTTGGGCGCTGGCCGCAAAAGCGCAGGATTGCTTCAGGCCCTATTCTGGTCCCAGGCGGCAGGCTGAGCCTGTGGTTAATTCTTCTTCCTGAGGGGAAAATAGAGTGACCTGTGCCTGTCCCAACACCTAGAGCTAGTCTCTCATTGGTTCCCCCTCTTCCCGTTCATCCTCAGGACAAATTGCAACCTGTACGGAACAGGAGGTTAAAGGTGCTGATTCTCCAAGGAGGGAGATTGCTAGTAAAGCGGCTGGAATGGCGAACCCGAGCACAAGGAGATGAGAAATGAGGTGCGTTTTAGAAACCTTTCCCGATCACACGGTGTACCATCTTCTGGGTTTCTCATGCATGTTTTCGATGTAGGAAGATGCCCTTGAACCTGGAGATTTGGGACCCATGGGATGGGTACCACGCAGTATTACTTTAAAGGGTCTGCGTTTGCTCACCCAACCTCACCAAACCTCTCAGCCCCAAGAGTGTCCACCCTTATGTCTCAATCAGCTGTGGGTCTAGATATGGTCAATCCAGGTGGCATTACAGCCGCTGAACGAATTTTGTAAGAATTTCTCTCTCTTTCACTGTCTATGTTTCACGGGTTTTTAAAAGTAATTGATTTTTATAATGGGGTTTACCTGCTTTTCACTGCTGTGATTTTGCCGCTTTACACCCACTTGACTCACTTACAGAGAGATATCAATGCATAGGTTTCAAGATTCTTACTAGTCAGATATATTCTTGGGCGGTGAATTGGGGGTGTTGAGTCCAATTCATTGAGGAAGGAGTAGGGCTTGTCTATTACATATTGGGTTTATGGAACGGTATCTGAGATAATTTGAAACCCTTGTTGTATGCATCACCCCACCTCACCTTTCCCGTTAAGCAGCCATAGTGTGTTTTCTAAACGTGTGACTCTATTCTGTTTTGTAATTCAGTTCAAGGGTAGCGGTTTTTACATTCCCTCTATAAGTCATATCTTATGATAAGTGTCTTTTTCTGTGTGACTTATTTCACTTAGAATCGTCGTACCTAAATCCACTCATCATGCTGCTACTAGCCTTATGACGTTGATTTCATGGCTGAGTGATATTCCATTGTACATAAGGACCACAACTTCTTTATCCATTTTTCTCTTTCCTGGGATATTTAAGGTGTAACGAAGTGGAGATTCTTGTCAACAGAGCAGCCCTAAACTTTGGGGTGCCTGTGTCTTGCTGATTTTTAGTTTTCCCAATTTATACGCCCATGAGTGGATGTGCCCTATGCTCCCTAAGCTGAGTTTTTTAGATGTTTCAGGACACACCGTGCACTTCTCCAGAGTGGCTGTTGGCAATTTACATCCCGCCCATCAGCGTAGCCAGGCTCCCGTTTCTCCATGGCCTGTCCTGCATTTCTGGTTTTGACACTTTATTCAGCATGGCCCTTTTGACCGATGGGAAGCGAGACTTCTTTGTAGCGCTGATTTGCCTTTCCAGGTTGCTTGGTTGGCCAAAAAGGGCGTATGCGTTTTTTCCTGAATATATTCAGGAAAAAACGCATACGCCCTTTTTGGCCAAGGGCATCATTGTCGAGGTTTTGCCGCTTTTCCTGTGCTTTAAAGGCGATTCGAATCTCCCTCCTGAAATCTGTTTCCTGCAATTCTGCCTTGCTTTCAAATCCTCTTCGTTGCCTTCCATCAATATATTTGTGGACGAGAGTCATCATTTATAAGTCTGCAGGTTTGTGAATTGCAGTGCCCCTGAGCTCCATTTTTCAACTCGCTTTCTTGGGAGCTGGCCGCAAGAGCGCAGGATTGCTTCAGGCCCTATTCTGGTCCCAGGCGGCAGGCTGAGCCTGTGGTTAATTCTTCTTCTTGAGGGGAAAATAGAGTGACCTGTGCCTGTCCCAACACCTAGAGCTAGTCTCTCATTGGTTCCCCCTCTTCCCGTTCATCCTCAGGACAAATTGCAACCTGTACGGAACAGGAGGTTAAAGGTGATGATTCTCCAAGGAGGGAGATTGCTAGTAAAGCGGCTGGAATGGCGAACCCGAGCACAAGGAGATGAGAAATGAGGTGCGTTTTAGAAACCTTTCCCGATCACACGGTGTACCATCTTCTGGGTTGCTCATGCATGTTTTCGATGTAGGAAGATGCCCTTGAACCTGGAGATTTGGGACCCATGGGATGGGTACCACGCAGTATTACTTTAAAGGGTCTGCGTTTGCTCACCCAACCTCACCAAACCTCTCAGCCCCAAGAGTGTCCACCCTTATGTCTCAATCAGCTGTGGGTCTAGATATGGTCAATCCAGGTGGCATTACAGCCGCTGAACGAATTTTGTAAGTATTTCTCTCTCTTTCACTGTCTTTGTTTCACGGGTTTTTAAAAGTAATTGATTTTTATAATGGGGTTTACCTGCTTTTCACTGCTGTGATTTTGCCGCTTTACACCCACTTGACTCACTTACAGAGAGATATCAATGCATAGGTTTCAAGATTCTTACTAGTCAGATATATTCTTGGACGGTGAATTGGGGGTGTTGAGTCCAATTCATTGAGGAAGGAGTAGGGCTTGTCTATTACATATTGGGTTTATGGAACGGTATCTGAGATAATTTGAAACCCTTGTTGTATGCATCACCCCACCTCACCTTTCCCGTTAAGCAGCCATAGTGTGTTTTCTAAACGTGTGACTCTATTCTGTTTTGTAATTCAGTTCAAGGGTAGCGGTTTTTACATTCCCTCTATAAGTCATATCTTATGATAAGTGTCTTTTTCTGTGTGACTTATTTCACTTAGAATCGTCGTACCTAAATCCAATCATCATGCTGCTACTAGCCTTATGACGTTGATTTCATGGCTGAGTGATATTCCATTGTACATAAGGACCACAACTTCTTTATCCATTTTTCTCTTTCCTGGGATATTTAAGGTGTAACGAAGTGGAGATTCTTGTCAACAGAGCAGCCCTAACTTTGGGGTGCCTGTGTCTTGCTGATTTTTAGTTTTCCCAATTTATACGCCCATGAGTGGATGTGCCCTATGCTCCCTAAGCTGAGTTTTTTAGATGTTTCAGGACACACCGTGCACTTCTCCAGAGTGGCTGTTGGCAATTTACATCCCGCCCATCAGCGTAGCCAGGCTCCCGTTTCTCCATGGCCTGTCCTGCATTTCTGGTTTTGACACTTTATTCAGCATGGCCCTTTTGACCGATGGGAAGCGAGACTTCTTTGTAGCGCTGATTTGCCTTTCCAGGTTGCTTGGTTGGCCAAAAAGGGCGTATGCGTTTTTTCCTGAATATATTCAGGAAAAAACGCATACGCCCTTTTTGGCCAAGGGCATCATTGTCGAGGTTTTGCCGCTTTTCCTGTGCTTTAAAGGCGATTAAAATCTCCCTCCTGAAATCTGTTTCCTGCAATTCTGCCTTGCTTTCAAATCCTCTTCGTTGCCTTCCCTCAATATATTTGTGGACGAGAGTCATCATTTATAAGTCTGCAGGTTTGTGAATTGCAGTGCCCCTGAGCTCCATTTTTCAACTCGCTTTCTTGGGCGCTGGCCGCAAAAGCGCAGGATTGCTTCAGGCCCTATTCTGGTCCCAGGCGGCAGGCTGAGCCTGTGGTTAATTCTTCTTCCTGATGGGAAAATAGAGTGACCTCTGCCTGTCCCAACACCTAGAGCTTGTCTCTCATTGGTTCCCCCTCTTCCCTTTCATCCTCAGGACAAATTGCAAGCTGTACGGAACAGGAGGTTAAAGGTGCTGATTCTCCAAGGAGGGAGATTTCTAGTAAAGCGGTTGGAATGGCGAACCCGAGCACAAGGAGATGAGAAATGAGGTGCGTTTTAGAAACCTTTCCCGATCACACGGTGTACCATCTTCTGGGTTTCTCATGCATGTTTTCGATGTAGGAAGATGCCCTTGAACCTGGAGATTTGGGACCCATGGGATGGGTACCACGCAGTATTACTTTAAAGGGTCTGCGTTTGCTCACCCAACCTCACCAAACCTCTCAGCCCCAAGAGTGTCCACCCTTATGTCTCAATCAGCTGTGGGTCTAGATATGGTCAATACAGGTGGCATTACAGCCGCTGAACGAATTTTGTAAGTATTTCTCTCTCTTTCACTGTCTTTGTTTCACGGGTTTTTAAAAGTAATTGATTTTTATAATGGGGTTTACCTGCTTTTCACTGCTGTGATTTTGCCGCTTTACACCCACTTGACTCACTTATAGAGAGATATCAATGCATAGGTTTCAAGATTCTTACTAGTCAGATATATTCTTGGGCGGTGAATTGGGGGTGTTGAGTCCAATTCATTGAGGAAGGAGTAGGGCTTGTCTATTACATATTGGGTTTATGGAACGGTATCTGAGATAATTTGAAACCCTTGTTGTATGCATCACCCCACCTCACCTTTCCCGTTAAGCAGCCATAGTGTGTTTTCTAAACGTGTGACTCTATTCTGTTTTGTAATTCAGTTCAAGGGTAGCGGTTTTTACATTCCCTCTATAAGTCATATCTTATGATAAGTGTCTTTTTCTGTGTGACTTATTTCACTTAGAATCGTCGTACCTAAATCCAATCATCATGCTGCTACTAGCCTTATGACGTTGATTTCATGGCTGAGTGATATTCCATTGTACATAAGGACCACAACTTCTTTATCCATTTTTCTCTTTCCTGGGATATTTAAGGTGTAACGAAGTGGAGATTCTTGTCAACAGAGCAGCCCTAACTTTGGGGTGCCTGTGTCTTGCTGATTTTTAGTTTTCCCAATTTATACGCCCATGAGTGGATGTGCCCTATGCTCCCTAAGCTGAGTTTTTTAGATGTTTCAGGACACACCGTGCACTTCTCCAGAGTGGCTGTTGGCAATTTACATCCCGCCCATCAGCGTAGCCAGGCTCCCGTTTCTCCATGGCCTGTCCTGCATTTCTGGTTTTGACACTTTATTCAGCATGGCCCTTTTGACCGATGGGAAGCGAGACTTCTTTGTAGCGCTGATTTGCCTTTCCAGGTTGCTTGGTTGGCCAAAAAGGGCGTATGCGTTTTTTCCTGAATATATTCAGGAAAAAACGCATACGCCCTTTTTGGCCAAGGGCATCATTGTCGAGGTTTTGCCGCTTTTCCTGTGCTTTAAAGGCGATTAAAATCTCCCTCCTGAAATCTGTTTCCTGCAATTCTGCCTTGCTTTCAAATCCTCTTCGTTGCCTTCCCTCAATATATTTGTGGACGAGAGTCATCATTTATAAGTCTGCAGGTTTGTGAATTGCAGTGCCCCTGAGCTCCATTTTTCAACTCGCTTTCTTGGGCGCTGGCCGCAAAAGCGCAGGATTGCTTCAGGCCCTATTCTGGTCCCAGGCGGCAGGCTGAGCCTGTGGTTAATTCTTCTTCCTGATGGGAAAATAGAGTGACCTCTGCCTGTCCCAACACCTAGAGCTTGTCTCTCATTGGTTCCCCCTCTTCCCTTTCATCCTCAGGACAAATTGCAAGCTGTACGGAACAGGAGGTTAAAGGTGCTGATTCTCCAAGGAGGGAGATTTCTAGTAAAGCGGTTGGAATGGCGAACCCGAGCACAAGGAGATGAGAAATGAGGTGCGTTTTAGAAACCTTTCCCGATCACACGGTGTACCATCTTCTGGGTTTCTCATGCATGTTTTCGATGTAGGAAGATGCCCTTGAACCTGGAGATTTGGGACCCATGGGATGGGTACCACGCAGTATTACTTTAAAGGGTCTGCGTTTGCTCACCCAACCTCACCAAACCTCTCAGCCCCAAGAGTGTCCACCCTTATGTCTCAATCAGCTGTGGGTCTAGATATGGTCAATCCAGGTGGCATTACAGCCGCTGAACGAATTTTGTAAGAATTTCTCTCTCTTTCACTGTCTTTGTTTCACGGGTTTTTAAAAGTAATTGATTTTTATAATGGGGTTTACCTGCTTTTCACTGCTGTGATTTTGCCGCTTTACACCCACTTGACTCACTTACAGAGAGATATCAATGCATAGGTTTCAAGATTCTTACTAGTCAGATATATTCTTGGGCGGTGAATTGGGGGTGTTGAGTCCAATTCATTGAGGAAGGAGTAGGGCTTGTCTATTACATATTGGGTTTATGGAACGGTATCTGAGATAATTTGAAACCCTTGTTGTATGCATCACCCCACCTCACCTTTCCCGTTAAGCAGCCATAGTGTGTTTTCTAAACGTGTGACTCTATTCTGTTTTGTAATTCAGTTCAAGGGTAGCGGTTTTTACATTCCCTCTATAAGTCATATCTTATGATAAGTGTCTTTTTCTGTGTGACTTATTTCACTTAGAATCGTCGTACCTAAATCCAATCATCATGCTGCTACTAGCCTTATGACGTTGATTTCATGGCTGAGTGATATTCCATTGTACATAAGGACCACAACTTCTTTATCCATTTTTCTCTTTCCTGGGATATTTAAGGTGTAACGAAGTGGAGATTCTTGTCAACAGAGCAGCCCTAAACTTTGGGGTGCCTGTGTCTTGCTGATTTTTAGTTTTCCCAATTTATACGCCCATGAGTGGATGTGCCCTATGCTCCCTAAGCTGAGTTTTTTAGATGTTTCAGGACACACCGTGCACTTCTCCAGAGTGGCTGTTGGCAATTTACATCCCGCCCATCAGCGTAGCCAGGCTCCCGTTTCTCCATGGCCTGTCCTGCATTTCTGGTTTTGACACTTTATTCAGCATGGCCCTTTTGACCGATGGGAAGCGAGACTTCTTTGTAGCGCTGATTTGCCTTTCCAGGTTGCTTGGTTGGCCAAAAAGGGCGTATGCGTTTTTTCCTGAATATATTCAGGAAAAAACGCATACGCCCTTTTTGGCCAAGGGCATCATTGTCGAGGTTTTGCCGCTTTTCCTGTGCTTTAAAGGCGATTCGAATCTCCCTCCTGAAATCTGTTTCCTGCAATTCTGCCTTGCTTTCAAATCCTCTTCGTTGCCTTCCATCAATATATTTGTGGACGAGAGTCATCATTTATAAGTCTGCAGGTTTGTGAATTGCAGTGCCCCTGAGCTCCATTTTTCAACTCGCTTTCTTGGGAGCTGGCCGCAAGAGCGCAGGATTGCTTCAGGCCCTATTCTGGTCCCAGGCGGCAGGCTGAGCCTGTGGTTAATTCTTCTTCCTGAGGGGAAAATAGAGTGACCTGTGCCTGTCCCAACACCTAGAGCTAGTCTCTCATTGGTTCCCCCTCTTCCCGTTCATCCTCAGGACAAATTGCAACCTGTACGGAACAGGAGGTTAAAGGTGCTGATTCTCCAAGGAGGGAGATTGCTAGTAAAGCGGCTGGAATGGCGAACCCGAGCACAAGGAGATGAGAAATGAGGTGCGTTTTAGAAACCTTTCCCGATCACACGGTGTACCATCTTCTGGGTTTCTCATGCATGTTTTCGATGTAGGAAGATGCCCTTGAACCTGGAGATTTGGGACCCATGGGATGGGTACCACGCAGTATTACTTTAAAGGGTCTGCGTTTGCTCACCCAACCTCACCAAACCTCTCAGCCCCAAGAGTGTCCACCCTTATGTCTCAATCAGCTGTGGGTCTAGATATGGTCAATCCAGGTGGCATTACAGCCGCTGAAAGAATTTTGTAAGAATTTCTCTCTCTTTCACTGTCTTTGTTTCACGGGTTTTTAAAAGTAATTGATTTTTATAATGGGGTTTACCAGCTTTTCACTGCTGTGATTTTGCCGCTTTACACCCACTTGACTCACTTTCAGAGAGATATCAATGCATAGGTTTCAAGATTCTTACTAGTCAGATATATTCTTGGGCGGTGAATAGGGGGTGCTGAGTCCAATTCCTTGAGCAAGGAGTAGGGCTTGTCTATTACATATTGGGTTTATGGAACGGTATCTGAGCTAATTTGAAACCCTTGTTGTATGCATCACCCCACCTCACCTTTCCCGTTAAGCAGCCATAATGTGTTTTCTAAACGTGTGACTCTATTCTGTTTTGTAATTCAGTTCAAGGGTAGCGGTTTTTACATTCCCTCTATAAGTCATATCTTATGATAAGTGTCTTTTTCTGTGTGACTTATTTCACTTAGAATCGTCGTACCTAAATCCACTCATCATGCTGCTACTAGCCTTATGACGTTGATTTCATGGCTGAGTGATATTCCATTGTACATAAGGACCACCACTTCTTTATCCATTTTTCTCTTTCCTGGGATATTTAAGGTGTAACGAAGTGGAGATTCTTGTCAACAGAGCAGCCCTAAACTTCGGGGTGCCTGTGTCTTGCTGATTTTTAGTTTTCTCAATTTATACGCCCATGAGTGGATGTGCCCTATGCTCCCTAAGCTGAGTTTTTTAGATGTTTCAGGACACACCGTGCACTTCTCCAGAGTGGCTGTTGGCAATTTACATCCCGCCCATCAGCGTAGCCAGGCTCCCGTTTCTCCATGGCCTGTCCTGCATTTCTGGTTTTGACACTTTATTCAGCATGGCCCTTTTGACCGATGGGAAGCGAGACTTCTTTGTAGCGCTGATTTGCCTTTCCAGGTTGCTTGGTTGGCCAAAAAGGGCGTATGCGTTTTTTCCTGAATATATTCAGGAAAAAACGCATACGCCCTTTTTGGCCAAGGGCATCATTGTCGAGGTTTTGCCGCTTTTCCTGTGCTTTAAAGGCGATTCGAATCTCCCTCCTGAAATCTGTTTCCTGCAATTCTGCCTTGCTTTCAAATCCTCTTCGTTGCCTTCCCTCAATATATTTGTGGACGAGAGTCATCATTTATAAGTCTGCAGGTTTGTGAATTGCAGTGCCCCTGAGCTCCATTTTTCAACTCGCTTTCTTGGGCGCTGGCCGCAAAAGCGCAGGATTGCTTCAGGCCCTATTCTGGTCCCAGGCGGCAGGCTGAGCCTGTGGTTAATTCTTCTTCCTGATGGGAAAATAGAGTGACCTCTGCCTCTCCCAACACCTAGAGCTAGTCTCTCATTGGTTCCCCCTCTTCCCTTTCATCCTCAGGACAAATTGCAAGCTGTACGGAACAGGAGGTTAAAGGTGCTGATTCTCCAAGGAGGGAGATTGCTAGTAAAGCGGCTGGAATGGCGAACCCGAGCACAAGGAGATGAGAAATGAGGTGCGTTTTAGAAACCTTTCCCGATCACACGGTGTACCATCTTCTGGGTTTCTCATGCATGTTTTCGATGTAGGAAGATGCCCTTGAACCTGGAGATTTGGGACCCATGGGATGGGTACCACGCAGTATTACTTTAAAGGGTCTGCGTTTGCTCACCCAACCTCACCAAACCTCTCAGCCCCAAGAGTGTCCACCCTTATGTCTCAATCAGCTGTGGGTCTAGATATGGTCAATCCAGGTGGCATTACAGCCGCTGAAAGAATTTTGTAAGAATTTCTCTCTCTTTCACTGTCTTTGTTTCATGGGTTTTTAAAAGTAATTGATTTTTATAATGGGGTTTACCTGCTTTTCACTGCTGTGATTTTGCCGCTTTACACCCACTTGACTCACTTACAGAGAGATATCAATGCATAGGTTTCAAGATTCTTACTAGTCAGATATATTCTTGGACGGTGAATTGGGGGTGTTGAGTCCAATTCATTGAGGAAGGAGTAGGGCTTGTCTATTACATATTGGGTTTATGGAACGGTATCTGAGATAATTTGAAACCCTTGTTGTATGCATCACCCCACCTCACCTTTCCCGTTTAGCAGCCATAGTGTGTTTTCTAAACGTGTGACTCTATTCTGTTTTGTAATTCAGTTCAAGGGTAGCGGTTTTTACATTCCCTCTATAAGTCATATCTTATGATAAGTGTCTTTTTCTGTGTGACTTATTTCACTTTGAATCGTCGTACCTAAATCCAATCATCATGCTGCTACTAGCCTTATGACGTTGATTTCATGGCTGAGTGATATTCCATTGTACATAAGGACCACAACTTCTTTATCCATTTTTCTCTTTCCTGGGATATTTAAGGTGTAACCAAGTGGAGATTCTTGTCAACAGAGCAGCCCTAAACTTTGGGGTGCCTGTGTCTTGCTGATTTTTAGTTTTCCCAATTTATACGCCCATGAGTGGATGTGCCCTATGCTCCCTAAGCTCAGTTTTTTAGATGTTTCAGGACACACCGTGCACTTCTCCAGAGTGGCTGTTGGCAATTTACATCCCGCCCATCAGCGTAGCCAGGCTCCCGTTTCTCCATGGCCTGTCCTGCATTTCTGGTTTTGACACTTTATTCAGCATAGCCCTTTTGACCGATGGGAAGCGAGACTTCTTTGTAGCGCTGATTTGCCTTTCCAGGTTGCTTGGTTGGCCAAAAAGGGCGTATGCGTTTTTTCCTGAATATATTCAGGAAAAAACGCATACGCCCTTTTTGGCCAAGGGCATCATTGTCGAGGTTTTGCCGCTTTTCCTGTGCTTTAAAGGCGATTCGAATCTCCCTCCTGAAATCTGTTTCCTGCAATTCTGTCTTGCTTTCAAATCCTCTTCGTTGTCTTCCCTCAATATATTTGTGGACGAGAGTCATCATTTATAAGTCTGCAGGTTTGTGAATTGCAGTGTCCCTGAGCTCCATTTTTCAACTCGCTTTCTTGGGCGCTGGCCGCAAAAGCGCAGGATTGCTTCAGGCCCTATTCTGGTCCCAGGCGGCAGGCTGAGCCTGTGGTTATTTCTTCTTCTTGAGGGGAAAATAGAGTGACCTGTGCCTGTCCCAACACCTAGAGCTAGTCTCTCATTGGTTCCCCCTCTTCCCTTTCATCCTCAGGACAAATTGCAAGCTGTACGGAACAGGAGGTTAAAGGTGCTGATTCTCCAAGGAGGGAGATTGCTAGTAAAGCGGCTGGAATGGCGAACCCGAGCACAAGGAGATGAGAAATGAGGTGCGTTTTAGAAACCTTTCCCGATCACACGGTGTACCATCTTCTGGGTTTCTCATGCATGTTTTCGATGTAGGAAGATGCCCTTGAACCTGGAGATTTGGGACCCATGGGATGGGTACCACGCAGTATTACTTTAAAGGGTCTGCGTTTGCTCACCCAACCTCACCAAACCTCTCAGCCCCAAGAGTGTCCACCCTTATGTCTCAATCAGCTGTGGGTCAAGATATGGTCAATCCAGGTGGCATCACAGCCCCTGAACGAATTTTGTAAGAATTTCTCTCTCTTTCACTGTCTTTGTTTCACGGGTTTTTAAAAGTAATTGATTTTTATAATGGGGTTTACCTGCTTTTCACTGCTGTGATTTTGCCGCTTTACACCCTCTTGACTCACTTTCAGAGAGATATCAATGCATAGGTTTCAAGATTCTTACTAGTCAGATATCTTCTTGGGCGGTGAATAGGGGGTGCTGAGTCCAATTCCTTGAGCAAGGAGTAGGGATTGTCTATTACATATTGGTTTTATGGAACGGTATCTGAGCTAATTTGAAACCCTTGTTGTATGCATCACCCCACCTCACCTTTCCCGTTAAGCAGCCATAGTGTGTTTTCTAAACGTGTGATTCTATTCTGTTTTGTAATTCAGTTCAAGGGTAGCGGTTTTTACATTCCCTCTATAAGTCATATCTTATGATAAGTGTCTTTTTCTGTGTGACTTATTTCACTTAGAATCGTCGTACCTAAATCCACTCATCATGCTGCTACTAGCCTTATGACGTTGATATCATGGCTGAGTGATATTCCATTGTACATAAGGACCACCACTTCTTTATCCATTTTTCTCTTTCCTGGGATATTTAAGGTGTAACGAAGTGGAGATTCTTGTCAACAGAGCAGCCCTAAACTTTGGGGTGCCTGTGTCTTGCTGATTTTTAGTTTTCTCAATTTATACGCCCATGAGTGGATGTGCCCTATGCTCCCTAAGCTGAGTTTTTTAGATGTTTCAGGACACACCGTGCACTTCTCCAGAGTGGCTGTTGGCAATTTACATCCCGCCCATCAGCGTAGCCAGGCTCCCGTTTCTCCATGGCCTGTCCTGCATTTCTGGTTTTGACACTTTATTCAGCATGGCCCTTTTGACCGATGGGAAGCGAGACTTCTTTGTAGCGCTGATTTGCCTTTCCAGGTTGCTTGGTTGGCCAAAAAGGGCGTATGCGTTTTTTCCTGAATATATTCAGGAAAAAACGCATACGCCCTTTTTGGCCAAGGGCATCATTGTCGAGGTTTTGCCGCTTTTCCTGTGCTTTAAAGGCGATTCGAATCTCCCTCCTGAAATCTGTTTCCTGCAATTCTGCCTTGCTTTCAAATCCTCTTCGTTGCCTTCCATCAATATATTTGTGGACGAGAGTCATCATTTATAAGTCTGCAGGTTTGTGAATTGCAGTGCCCCTGAGCTCCATTTTTCAACTCGCTTTCTTGGGAGCTGGCCGCAAGAGCGCAGGATTGCTTCAGGCCCTATTCTGGTCCCAGGCGGCAGGCTGAGCCTGTGGTTAATTCTTCTTCCTGAGGGGAAAATAGAGTGACCTGTGCCTGTCCCAACACCTAGAGCTAGTCTCTCATTGGTTCCCCCTCTTCCCGTTCATCCTCAGGACAAATTGCAACCTGTACGGAACAGGAGGTTAAAGGTGCTGATTCTCCAAGGAGGGAGATTGCTAGTAAAGCGGCTGGAATGGCGAACCCGAGCACAAGGAGATGAGAAATGAGGTGCGTTTTAGAAACCTTTCCCGATCACACGGTGTACCATCTTCTGGGTTTCTCATGCATGTTTTCGATGTAGGAAGATGCCCTTGAACCTGGAGATTTGGGACCCATGGGATGGGTACCACGCAGTATTACTTTAAAGGGTCTGCGTTTGCTCACCCAACCTCACCAAACCTCTCAGCCCCAAGAGTGTCCACCCTTATGTCTCAATCAGCTGTGGGTCTAGATATGGTCAATCCAGGTGGCATTACAGCCGCTGAAAGAATTTTGTAAGAATTTCTCTCTCTTTCAGTGTCTTTGTTTCACGGGTTTTTAAAAGTAATTGATTTTTATAATGGGGTTTACCTGCTTTTCACTGCTGTGATTTTGCCGCTTTACACCCACTTGACTCACTTTCAGAGAGATATCAATGCATAGGTTTCAAGATTCTTACTAGTCAGATATATTCTTGGGCGGTGAATAGGGGGTGCTGAGTCCAATTCCTTGAGCAAGGAGTAGGGCTTGTCTATTACATATTGGGTTTATGGAACGGTATCTGAGCTAATTTGAAACCCTTGTTGTATGCATCACCCCACCTCACCTTTCCCGTTAAGCAGCCATAATGTGTTTTCTAAACGTGTGACTCTATTCTGTTTTGTAATTCAGTTCAAGGGTAGCGGTTTTTACATTCCCTCTATAAGTCATATCTTATGATAAGTGTCTTTTTCTGTGTGACTTATTTCACTTAGAATCGTCGTACCTAAATCCACTCATCATGCTGCTACTAGCCTTATGACGTTGATTTCATGGCTGAGTGATATTCCATTGTACATAAGGACCACCACTTCTTTATCCATTTTTCTCTTTCCTGGGATATTTAAGGTGTAACGAAGTGGAGATTCTTGTCAACAGAGCAGCCCTAAACTTTGGGGTGCCTGTGTCTTGCTGATTTTTAGTTTTCTCAATTTATACGCCCATGAGTGGATGTGCCCTATGCTCCCTAAGCTGAATTTTTTAGATGTTTCAGGACACACCGTGCACTTCTCCAGAGTGGCTGTTGGCAATTTACATCCCGCCCATCAGCGTAGCCAGGCTCCCGTTTCTCCATGGCCTGTCCTGCATTTCTGGTTTTGACACTTTATTCAGCATGGCCCTTTTGACCGATGGGAAGCGAGACTTCTTTGTAGCGCTGATTTGCCTTTCCAGGTTGCTTGGTTGGCCAAAAAGGGCGTATGCGTTTTTTCCTGAATATATTCAGGAAAAAACGCATACGCCCTTTTTGGCCAAGGGCATCATTGTCGAGGTTTTGCCGCTTTTCCTGTGCTTTAAAGGCGATTCGAATCTCCCTCCTGAAATCTGTTTCCTGCAATTCTGCCTTGCTTTCAAATCCTCTTCGTTGCCTTCCCTCAATATATTTGTGGACGAGAGTCATCATTTATAAGTCTGCAGGTTTGTGAATTGCAGTGCCCCTGAGCGCCATTTTTCAACTCGCTTTCTTGGGCGCTGGCCGCAAAAGCGCAGGATTGCTTCAGGCCCTATTCTGGTCCCAGGCGGCAGGCTGAGCCTGTGGTTAATTCTTCTTCCTGTTGGGAAAATAGAGTGACCTCTGCCTATCCCAACAACTAGAGATAGTCTCTCATTGGTTCCCCCTCTTCCCTTTCATCCTCAGGACAAATTGCAAGCTGTACGGAACAGGAGGTTTTAAAGGTGCTGATTCTCCAAGGAGGGAGATTGCTAGTAAAGCGGCTGGAATGGCGAACCCGAGCACAAGGAGATGAGAAATGAGGTGCGTTTTAGAAACCTTTCCCGATCACACGGTGTACCATCTTCTGGGTTTCTCATGCATGTTTTCGATGTAGGAAGATGCCCTTGAACCTGGAGATTTGGGACCCATGGGATGGGTACCACGCAGTATTACTTTAAAGGGTCTGCGTTTGCTCACCCAACCTCACCAAACCTCTCAGCCCCAAGAGTGTCCACCCTTATGTCTCAATCAGCTGTGGGTCTAGATATGGTCAATCCAGGTGGCATTACAGCCGCTGAAAGAATTTTGTAAGAATTTCTCTCTCTTTCACTGTCTTTGTTTCACGGGTTTTTAAAAGTAATTGATTTTTATAATGGGGTTTACCTGCTTTTCACTGCTGTGATTTTGCCGCTTTACACCCACTTGACTCACTTACAGAGAGATATCAATGCATAGGTTTCAAGATTCTTACTAGTCAGATATATTCTTGGGCGGTGAATTGGGGGTGTTGAGTCCAATTCATTGAGGAAGGAGTAGGGCTTGTCTATTACATATTGGGTTTATGGAACGGTATCTGAGATAATTTGAAACCCTTGTTGTATGCATCACCCCACCTCACCTTTCCCGTTAAGCAGCCATAGTGTGTTTTCTAAACGTGTGACTCTATTCTGTTTTGTAATTCAGTTCAAGGGTAGCGGTTTTTACATTCCCTCTATAAGTCATATCTTATGATAAGTGTCTTTTTCTGTGTGACTTATTTCACTTAGAATCGTCGTACCTAAATCCAATCATCATGCTGCTACTAGCCTTATGACGTTGATTTCATGGCTGAGTGATATTCCATTGTACATAAGGACCACAACTTCTTTATCCATTTTTCTCTTTCCTGGGATATTTAAGGTGTAACGAAGTGGAGATTCTTGTCAACAGAGCAGCCCTAAACTTTGGGGTGCCTGTGTCTTGCTGATTTTTAGTTTTCCCAATTTATACGCCCATGAGTGGATGTGCCCTATGCTCCCTAAGCTGAGTTTTTTAGATGTTTCAGGACACACCGTGCACTTCTCCAGAGTGGCTGTTGGCAATTTACATCCCGCCCATCAGCGTAGCCAGGCTCCCGTTTCTCCATGGCCTGTCCTGCATTTCTGGTTTTGACACTTTATTCAGCATGGCCCTTTTGACCGATGGGAAGCGAGACTTCTTTGTAGCGCTGATTTGCCTTTCCAGGTTGCTTGGTTGGCCAAAAAGGGCGTATGCGTTTTTTCCTGAATATATTCAGGAAAAAACGCATACGCCCTTTTTGGCCAAGGGCATCATTGTCGAGGTTTTGCCGCTTTTCCTGTGCTTTAAAGGCGATTCGAATCTCCCTCCTGAAATCTGTTTCCTGCAATTCTGCCTTGCTTTCAAATCCTCTTCGTTGCCTTCCCTCAATATATTTGTGGACGAGAGTCATCATTTATAAGTCTGCAGGTTTGTGAATTGCAGTGCCCCTGAGCTCCATTTTTCAACTCGCTTTCTTGGGAGCTGGCCGCAAGAGCGCAGGATTGCTTCAGGCCCTATTCTGGTCCCAGGCGGCAGGCTGAGCCTGTGGTTAATTCTTCTTCTTGAGGGGAAAATAGAGTGACCTGTGCCTGTCCCAACACCTAGAGCTAGTCTCTCATTGGTTCCCCCTCTTCCCGTTCATCCTCAGGACAAATTGCAACCTGTACGGAACAGGAGGTTAAAGGCGCTGATTCTCCAAGGAGGGAGATTGCTAGTAAAGCGGCTGGAATGGCGAACCCGAGCACAAGGAGATGAGAAATGAGGTGCGTTTTAGAAACCTTTCCCGATCACACGGTGTACCATCTTCTGGGTTTCTCATGCATGTTTTCGATGTAGGAAGATGCCCTTGAACCTGGAGATTTGGGACCCATGGAATGGGTACCACGCAGTATTACTTTAAAGGGTCTGCGTTTGCTCACCCAACCTCACCAAACCTCTCAGCCCCAAGAGTGTCCACCCTTATGTCTCAATCAGCTGTGGGTCTAGATATGGTCAATCCAGGTGGCAATACAGCCGCTGAACGAATTTTGTAAGAATTTCTCTCTCTTTCACTGTCTTTGTTTCACGGGTTTTTAAAAGTAATTGATTTTTATAATGGGGTTTACCTGCTTTTCACTGCTGTGATTTTGCCGCTTTACACCCACTTGACTCACTTACAGAGAGATATCAATGCATAGGTTTCAAGATTCTTACTAGTCAGATATATTCTTGGGCGGTGAATTGGGGGTGTTGAGTCCAATTCATTGAGGAAGGAGTAGGGCTTGTCTATTACATATTGGGTTTATGGAACGGTATCTGAGATAATTTGAAACCCTTGTTGTATGCATCACCCCACCTCACCTTTCCCGTTAAGCAGCCATAGTGTGTTTTCTAAACGTGTGACTCTATTCTGTTTTGTAATTCAGTTCAAGGGTAGCGGTTTTTACATTCCCTCTATAAGTCATATCTTATGATAAGTGTCTTTTTCTGTGTGACTTATTTCACTTAGAATCGTCGTACCTAAATCCAATCATCATGCTGCTACTAGCCTTATGACGTTGATTTCATGGCTGAGTGATATTCCATTGTACATAAGGACCACAACTTCTTTATCCATTTTTCTCTTTCCTGGGATATTTAAGGTGTAACGAAGTGGAGATTCTTGTCAACAGAGCAGCCCTAAACTTTGGGGTGCCTGTGTCTTGCTGATTTTTAGTTTTCCCAATTTATACGCCCATGAGTGGATGTGCCCTATGCTCCCTAAGCTGAGTTTTTTAGATGTTTCAGGACACACCGTGCACTTCTCCAGAGTGGCTGTTGGCAATTTACATCCCGCCCATCAGCGTAGCCAGGCTCCCGTTTCTCCATGGCCTGTCCTGCATTTCTGGTTTTGACACTTTATTCAGCATGGCCCTTTTGACCGATGGGAAGCGAGACTTCTTTGTAGCGCTGATTTGCCTTTCCAGGTTTCTTGGTTGGCCAAAAAGGGCGTAAGCGTTTTTCCCTGAATATATTCAGGAAAAAACGCATACGCCCTTTTTGGCCAAGGGCATCATTGTCGAGGTTTTGCCGCTTTTCCTGTGCTTTAAAGGCGATTCGAATCTCCCTCCTGAAATCTGTTTCCTGCAATTCTGCCTTGCTTTCAAATCCTCTTCGTTGCCTTCCATCAATATATTTGTGGACGAGAGTCATCATTTATAAGTCTGCAGGTTTGTGAATTGCAGTGCCCCTGAGCTCCATTTTTCAACTCGCTTTCTTGGGCGCTGGCCGCAAAAGCGCAGGATTGCTTCAGGCCCTATTCTGGTCCCAGGCGGCAGGCTGAGCCTGTGGTTAATTCTTCTTCCTGATGGGAAAATAGAGTGACCTCTGCCTGTCCCAACACCTAGAGCTAGTCTCTCATTGGTTCCCCCTCTTCCCTTTCATCCTCAGGACAAATTGCAAGCTGTACGGAACAGGAGGTTTTAAAGGTGCTGATTCTCCAAGGAGGGAGATTGCTAGTAAAGCGGCTGGAATGGCGAACCCGAGCACAAGGAGATGAGAAATGAGGTGCGTTTTAGAAACCTTTCCCGATCACACGGTGTACCATCTTCTGGGTTTCTCATGCATGTTTTCGATGTAGGAAGATGCCCTTGAACCTGGAGATTTGGGACCCATGGAATGGGTACCACGCAGTATTACTTTAAAGGGTCTGCGTTTGCTCACCCAACCTCACCAAACCTCTCAGCCCCAAGAGTGTCCACCCTTATGTCTCAATCAGCTGTGGGTCTAGATATGGTCAATCCAGGAGGCAATACAGCCGCTGAACGAATTTTGTAAGAATTTCTCTCTCTTTCACTGTCTTTGTTTCACGGGTTTTTAAAAGTAATTGATTTTTATAATGGGGTTTACCTGCTTTTCACTGCTGTGATTTTGCCGCTTTACACCCACTTGACTCACTTACAGAGAGATATCAATGCATAGGTTTCAAGATTCTTACTAGTCAGATATATTCTTGGGCGGTGAATTGGGGGTGTTGAGTCCAATTCATTGAGGAAGGAGTAGGGCTTGTCTATTACATATTGGGTTTATGGAACGGTATCTGAGATAATTTGAAACCCTTGTTGTATGCATCACCCCACCTCACCTTTCCCGTTAAGCAGCCATAGTGTGTTTTGTAAACGTGTGACTCTATTCTGTTTTGTAATTCAGTTCAAGGGTAGCGGTTTTTACATTCCCTCTATAAGTCATATCTTATGATAAGTGTCTTTTTCTGTGTGACTTATTTCACTTAGAATCGTCGTACCTAAATCCAATCATCATGCTGCTACTAGCCTTATGACGTTGATTTCATGGCTGAGTGATATTCCATTGTACATAAGGACCACAACTTCTTTATCCATTTTTCTCTTTCCTGGGATATTTAAGGTGTAACGAAGTGGAGATTCTTGTCAACAGAGCAGCCCTAAACTTTGGGGTGCCTGTGTCTTGCTGATTTTTAGTTTTCCCAATTTATACGCCCATGAGTGGATGTGCCCTATGCTCCCTAAGCTGAGTTTTTTAGATGTTTCAGGACACACCGTGCACTTCTCCAGAGTGGCTGTTGGCAATTTACATCCCGCCCATCAGCGTAGCCAGGCTCCCGTTTCTCCATGGCCTGTCCTGCATTTCTGGTTTTGACACTTTATTCAGCATGGCCCTTTTGACCGATGGGAAGCGAGACTTCTTTGTAGCGCTGATTTGCCTTTCCAGGTTGCTTGGTTGGCCAAAAAGGGCGTAAGCGTTTTTCCCTGAATATATTCAGGAAAAAACGCATACGCCCTTTTTGGCCAAGGGCATCATTGTCGAGGTTTTGCCGCTTTTCCTGTGCTTTAAAGGCGATTCGAATCTCCCTCCTGAAATCTGTTTCCTGCAATTCTGCCTTGCTTTCAAATCCTCTTCGTTGCCTTCCATCAATATATTTGTGGACGAGAGTCATCATTTATAAGTCTGCAGGTTTGTGAATTGCAGTGCCCCTGAGCTCCATTTTTCAACTCGGTTTCTTGGGCGCTGGCCGCAAAAGCGCAGGATTGCTTCAGGCCCTATTCTGGTCCCAGGCGGCAGGCTGAGCCTGTGGTTAATTCTTCTTCCTGATGGGAAAATAGAGTGACCTCTGCCTGTCCCAACACCTAGAGCTAGTCTCTCATTGGTTCCCCCTCTTCCCTTTCATCCTCAGGACAAATTGCAAGCTGTACGGAACAGGAGGTTTTAAAGGTGCTGATTCTCCAAGGAGGGAGATTGCTAGTAAAGCGGCTGGAATGGCGAACCCGAGCACAAGGAGATGAGAAATGAGGTGCGTTTTAGAAACCTTTCCCGATCACACGGTGTACCATCTTCTGGGTTTCTCATGCATGTTTTCGATGTAGGAAGATGCCCTTGAACCTGGAGATTTGGGACCCATTGGATGGGTACCACGCAGTATTACTTTAAAGGGTCTGCGTTTGCTCACCCAACCTCACCAAACCTCTCAGCCCCAAGAGTGTCCACCCTTATGTCTCAATCAGCTGTGGGTCTAGATATGGTCAATCCAGGTGGCATTACAGCCGCTGAACGAATTTTGTAAGAATTTCTCTCTCTTTCACTGTCTTTGTTTCACGGGTTTTTAAAAGTAATTGATTTTTATAATGGGGTTTACCTGCTTTTCACTGCTGTGATTTTGCCGCTTTACACCCACTTGACTCACTTACAGAGAGATATCAATGCATAGGTTTCAAGATTCTTACTAGTCAGATATATTCTTGGGCGGTGAATTGGGGGTGTTGAGTCCAATTCATTGAGGAAGGAGTAGGGCTTGTCTATTACATATTGGGTTTATGGAACGGTATCTGAGATAATTTGAAGCCCTTGTTGTATGCATCACCCCACCTCACCTTTCCCGTTAAGCAGCCATAGTTTGTTTTCTAAACGTGTGACTCTATTCTGTTTTGTAATTCAGTTCAAGGGTAGCGGTTTTTACATTCCCTCTATAAGTCATATCTTATGATAAGTGTCTTTTTCTGTGTGACTTATTTCACTTAGAATCGTCGTACCTAAATCCAATCATCATGCTGCTACTAGCCTTATGACGTTGATTTCATGGCTGAGTGATATTCCATTGTACATAAGGTCCACAACTTCTTTATCCATTTTTCTCTTTCCTGGGATATTTAAGGTGTAACGAAGTGGAGATTCTTGTCAACAGAGGAGCCCTAACTTTGGGGTGCCTGTGTCTTGCTGATTTTTAGTTTTCCCAATTTATACGCCCATGAGTGGATGTGCCCTATGCTCCCTAAGCTGAGTTTTTTAGATGTTTCAGGACACACCGTGCACTTCTCCAGAGTGGCTGTTGGCAATTTACATCCCGCCCATCAGCGTAGCCAGGCTCCCGTTTCTCCATGGCCTGTCCTGCATTTCTTGTTTTGACACTTTATTCAGCATGGCCCTTTTGACCGATGGGAAGCGAGACTTCTTTGTAGCGCTGATTTGCCTTTCCAGGTTGCTTGGTTGGCCAAAAAGGGCGTAAGCGTTTTTCCCTGAATATATTCAGGAAAAAACGCATACGCCCTTTTTGGCCAAGGGCATCATTGTCGAGGTTTTGCCGCTTTTCCTATGCTTTAAAGGCGATTCGAATCTCCCTCCTGAAATCTGTTTCCTGCAATTCTGCCTTGCTTTGAAATCCTCTTCGTTGCCTTCCATCAATATATTTGTGGACGAGAGTCATCATTTATAAGTCTGCAGGTTTGTGAATTGCAGTGCCCCTGAGCTCCATTTTTCAACTCGGTTTCTTGGGCGCTGGCCGCAAAAGCGCAGGATTGCTTCAGGCCCTATTCTGGTCCCAGGCGGCAGGCTGAGCCTGTGGTTAATTCTTCTTCCTGATGGGAAAATAGAGTGACCTCTGCCTGTCCCAACACCTAGAGCTAGTCTCTCATTGGTTCCCCCTCTTCCCTTTCATCCTCAGGACAAATTGCAAGCTGTACGGAACAGGAGGTTTTAAAGGTGCTGATTCTCCAAGGAGGGAGATTGCTAGTAAAGGGGCTGGAATGGCGAACCCGAGCACAAGGAGATGAGAAATGAGGTGCGTTTTAGAAACCTTTCCCGATCACACGGTGTACCATCTTCTGGGTTTCTCATGCATGTTTTCGATGTAGGAAGATGCCCTTGAACCTGGAGATTTGGGACCCATGGGATGGGTACCACGCAGTATTACTTTAAAGGGTCTGCGTTTGCTCACCCAACCTCACCAAACCTCTCAGCCCCAAGAGTGTCCACCCTTATGTCTCAATCAGCTGTGGGTCTAGATATGGTCAATCCAGGTGGCATTACAGCCGCTGAACGAATTTTGTAAGAATTTCTCTCTCTTTCACTGTCTTTGTTTCACGGGTTTTTAAAAGTAATTGATTTTTATAATGGGGTTTACCTGCTTTTCACTGCTGTGATTTTGCCGCTTTACACCCACTTGACTCACTTACAGAGAGATATCAATGCATAGGTTTCAAGATTCTTACTAGTCAGATATATTCTTGGGCGGTGAATTGGGGGTGTTGAGTCCAATTCATTGAGGAAGGAGTAGGGCTTGTCTATTACATATTGGGTTTATGGAACGGTATCTGAGATAATTTGAAACCCTTGTTGTATGCATCACCCCACCTCACCTTTCCCGTTAAGCAGCCATAGTGTGTTTTCTAAACGTGTGACTCTATTCTGTTTTGTAATTCAGTTCAAGGGTAGCGGTTTTTACATTCCCTCTATAAGTCATATCTTATGATAAGTGTCTTTTTCTGTGTGACTTATTTCACTTAGAATCGTCGTACCTAAATCCAATCATCATGCTGCTACTAGCCTTATGACGTTGATTTCATGGCTGAGTGATATTCCATTGTACATAAGGACCACAACTTCTTTATCCATTTTTCTCTTTCCTTGGATATTTAAGGTGTAACGAAGTGGAGATTCTTGTCAACAGAGCAGCCCTAAACTTTGGGGTGCCTGTGTCTTGCTGATTTTTAGTTTTCCCAATTTATACGCCCATGAGTGGATGTGCCCTATGCTCCCTAAGCTCAGTTTTTTAGATGTTTCAGGACACACCGTGCACTTCTCCAGAGTGGCTGTTGGCAATTTACATCCCGCCCATCAGCGTAGCCAGGCTCCCGTTTCTCCATGGCCTGTCCTGCATTTCTGGTTTTGACACTTTATTCAGCATGGCCCTTTTGACCGATGGGAAGCGAGACTTCTTTGTAGCGCTGATTTGCCTTTCCAGGTTGCTTGGTTGGCCAAAAAGGGCGTAAGCGTTTTTCCCTGAATATATTCAGGAAAAAACGCATACGCCCTTTTTGGCCAAGGGCATCATTGTCGAGGTTTTGCCGCTTTTCCTGTGCTTTAAAGGCGATTCGAATCTCCCTCCTGAAATCTGTTTCCTGCAATTCTGCCTTGCTTTCAAATCCTCTTCGTTGCCTTCCATCAATATATTTGTGGACGAGAGTCATCATTTATAAGTCTGCAGGTTTGTGAATTGCAGTGCCCCTGAGCTCCATTTTTCAACTCGGTTTCTTGGGCGCTGGCCGCAAAAGCGCAGGATTGCTTCAGGCCCTATTCTGGTCCCAGGCGGCAGGCTGAGCCTGTGGTTAATTCTTCTTCCTGATGGGAAAATAGAGTGACCTCTGCCTGTCCCAACACCTAGAGCTAGTCTCTCATTGGTTCCCCCTCTTCCCTTTCATCCTCAGGACAAATTGCAAGCTGTACGGAACAGGAGGTTTTAAAGGTGCTGATTTTCCAAGGAGGGAGATTGCTAGTAAAGCGGCTGGAATGGCGAACCCGAGCACAAGGAGATGAGAAATGAGGTGCGTTTTAGAAACCTTTCCCGATCACACGGTTTACCATCTTCTGGGTTTCTCATGCATGTTTTCGATGTAGGAAGATGCCCTTGAACCTGGAGATTTGGGACCCATGGGATGGGTACCACGCAGTATTACTTTAAAGGGTCTGCGTTTGCTCACCCAACCTCACCAAACCTCTCAGCCCCAAGAGTGTCCACCCTTATGTCTCAATCAGCTGTGGGTCTAGATATGGTCAATCCAGGTGGCATTACAGCCGCTGAACGAATTTTGTAAGAATTTCTCTCTCTTTCACTGTCTTTGTTTCACGGGTTTTTAAAAGTAATTGATTTTTATAATGGGGTTTACCTGCTTTTCACTGCTGTGATTTTGCCGCTTTACACCCACTTGACTCACTTACAGAGAGATATCAATGCATAGGTTTCAAGATTCTTACTAGTCAGATATATTCTTGGGCGGTGAATTGGGGGTGTTGAGTCCAATTCATTGAGGAAGGAGTAGGGCTTGTCTATTACATATTGGGTTTATGGAACGGTATCTGAGATAATTTGAAACCCTTGTTGTATGCATCACCCCACCTCACCTTTCCCGTTAAGCAGCCATAGTGTGTTTTCTAAACGTGTGACTCTATTCTGTTTTGTAATTCAGTTCAAGGGTAGCGGTTTTTACATTCCCTCTATAAGTCATATCTTATGATAAGTGTCTTTTTCTGTGTGACTTATTTCACTTAGAATCGTCGTACCTAAATCCAATCATCATGCTGCTACTAGCCTTATGACGTTGATTTCATGGCTGAGTGATATTCCATTGTACATAAGGACCACAACTTCTTTATCCATTTTTCTCTTTCCTGGGATATTTAAGGTGTAACGAAGTGGAGATTCTTGTCAACAGAGCAGCCCTAAACTTTGGGGTGCCTGTGTCTTGCTGATTTTTAGTTTTCCCAATTTATACGCCCATGAGTGGATGTGCCCTATGCTCCCTAAGCTGAGTTTTTTAGATGTTTCAGGACACACCGTGCACTTCTCCAGAGTGGCTGTTGGCAATTTACATCCCGCCCATCAGCGTAGCCAGGCTCCCGTTTCTCCATGGCCTGTCCTGCATTTCTGGTTTTGACACTTTATTCAGCATGGCCCTTTTGACCGATGGGAAGCGAGACTTCTTTGTAGCGCTGATTTGCCTTTCCAGGTTGCTTGGTTGGCCAAAAAGGGCGTAAGCGTTTTTCCCTGAATATATTCAGGAAAAAACGCATACGCCCTTTTTGGCCAAGGGCATCACTGTCGAGGTTTTGCCGCTTTTCCTGTGCTTTAAAGGCGATTCGAATCTCCCTCCTGAAATCTGTTTCCTGCAATTCTGCCTTGCTTTCAAATCCTCTTCGTTGCCTTCCATCAATATATTTGTGGACGAGAGTCATCATTTATAAGTCTGCAGGTTTGTGAATTGCAGTGCCCCTGAGCTCCATTTTTCAACTCGGTTTCTTGGGCGCTGGCCGCAAAAGCGCAGGATTGCTTCAGGCCCTATTCTGGTCCCAGGCGGCATGCTGAGCCTGTGGTTAATTCTTCTTCCTGATGGGAAAATAGAGTGACCTCTGCCTGTCCCAACACCTAGAGCTAGTCTCTCATTGGTTCCCCCTCTTCCCTTTCATCCTCAGGACAAATTGCAAGCTGTACGGAACAGGAGGTTTTAAAGGTGCTGATTCTCCAAGGAGGGAGATTGCTAGTAAAGCGGCTGGAATGGCGAACCCGAGCACAAGGAGATGAGAAATGAGGTGCGTTTTAGAAACCTTTCCCGATCACACGGTGTACCATCTTCTGGGTTTCTCATGCATGTTTTCGATGTAGGAAGATGCCCTTGAACCTGGAGATTTGGGACCCATGGGATGGGTACCACGCAGTATTACTTTAAAGGGTCTGCGTTTGCTCACCCAACCTCACCAAACCTCTCAGCCCCAAGAGTGTCCACCCTTATGTCTCAATCAGCTGTGGGTCTAGATATGGTCAATCCAGGTGGCATTACAGCCGCTGAACGAATTTTGTAAGAATTTCTCTCTCTTTCACTGTCTTTGTTTCACGGGTTTTTAAAAGTAATTGATTTTTATAATGGGGTTTACCTGCTTTTCACTGCTGTGATTTTGCCGCTTTACACCCACTTGACTCACTTACAGAGAGATATCAATGCATAGGTTTCAAGATTCTTACTAGTCAGATATATTCTTGGGCGGTGAATTGGGGGTGTTGAGTCCAATTCATTGAGGAAGGAGTAGGGCTTGTCTATTACATATTGGGTTTATGGAACGGTATCTGAGATAATTTGAAGCCCTTGTTGTATGCATCACCCCACCTCACCTTTCCCGTTAAGCAGCCATAGTTTGTTTTCTAAACGTGTGACTCTATTCTGTTTTGTAATTCAGTTCAAGGGTAGCGGTTTTTACATTCCCTCTATAAGTCATATCTTATGATAAGTGTCTTTTTCTGTGTGACTTATTTCACTTAGAATCGTCGTACCTAAATCCAATCATCATGCTGCTACTAGCCTTATGACGTTGATTTCATGGCTGAGTGATATTCCATTGTACATAAGGTCCACAACTTCTTTATCCATTTTTCTCTTTCCTGGGATATTTAAGGTGTAATGAAGTGGAGATTCTTGTCAACAGAGCAGCCCTAAACTTTGGGGTGCCTGTGTCTTGCTGATTTTTAGTTTTCCCAATTTATACGCCCATGAGTGGATGTGCCCTATGCTCCCTAAGCTGAGTTTTTTAGATGTTTCAGGACACACCGTGCACTTCTCCAGAGTGGCTGTTGGCAATTTACATCCCGCCCATAAGCGTAGCCAGGCTCCCGTTTCTCCATGGCCTGTCCTGCATTTCTGGTTTTGACACTTTATTCAGCATGGCCCTTTTGACCGATGGGAAGCGAGACTTCTTTGTAGCGCTGATTTGCCTTTCCAGGTTGCTTGGTTGGCCAAAAAGGGCGTATGCGTTTTTTCCTGAATATATTCAGGAAAAAACGCATACGCCCTTTTTGGCCAAGGGCATCATTGTCGAGGTTTTGCCGCTTTTCCTGTGCTTTAAAGGCGATTCGAATCTCCCTCCTGAAATCTGTTTCCTGCAATTCTGCCTTGCTTTCAAATCCTCTTCGTTGCCTTCCATCAATATATTTGTGGACGAGAGTCATCATTTATAAGTCTGCAGGTTTGTGAATTGCAGTGCCCCTGAGCTCCATTTTTCAACTCGCTTTCTTGGGAGCTGGCCGCAAGAGCGCAGGATTGCTTCAGGCCCTATTCTGGTCCCAGGCGGCAGGCTGAGCCTGTGGTTAATTCTTCTTCTTGAGGGGAAAATAGAGTGACCTGTGCCTGTCCCAACACCTAGAGCTAGTCTCTCATTGGTTCCCCCTCTTCCCTTTCATCCTCAGGACAAATTGCAACCTGTACGGAACAGGAGGTTAAAGGTGCTGATTCTCCAAGGAGGGAGATTGCTAGTAAAGCGGCTGGAATGGCGAACCCGAGCACAAGGAGATGAGAAATGAGGTGCGTTTTAGAAACCTTTCCCGATCACACGGTGTACCATCTTCTGGGTTTCTCATGCATGTTTTCGATGTAGGAAGATGCCCTTGAACCTGGAGATTTGGGACCCATTGGATGGGTACCACGCAGTATTACTTTAAAGGGTCTGCGTTTGCTCACCCAACCTCACCAAACCTCTCAGCCCCAAGAGTGTCCACCCTTATGTCTCAATCAGCTGTGGGTCTAGATATGGTCAATCCAGGTGGCATTACAGCCGCTGAACGAATTTTGTAAGAATTTCTCTCTCTTTCACTGTCTTTGTTTCACGGGTTTTTAAAAGTAATTGATTTTTATAATGGGGTTTACCTGCTTTTCACTGCTGTGATTTTGCCGCTTTACACCCACTTGACTCACTTACAGAGAGATATCAATGCATAGGTTTCAAGATTCTTACTAGTCAGATATATTCTTGGCCGGTGAATTGGGGGTGTTGAGTCCAATTCATTGAGGAAGGAGTAGGGCTTGTCTATTACATATTGGGTTTATGGAACGGTATCTGAGATAATTTGAAACCCTTGTTGTATGCATCACCCCACCTCACCTTTCCCGTTAAGCAGCCATAGTGTGTTTTCTAAACGTGTGACTCTATTCTGTTTTGTAATTCAGTTCAAGGGTAGCGGTTTTTACATTCCCTCTATAAGTCATATCTTATGATAAGTGTCTTTTTCTGTGTGACTTATTTCACTTAGAATCGTCGTACCTAAATCCAATCATCATGCTGCTACTAGCCTTATGACGTTGATTGCATGGCTGAGTGATATTCCATTGTACATAAGGACCACAACTTCTTTATCCATTTTTCTCTTTCCTGGGATATTTAAGGTGTAACGAAGTGGAGATTCTTGTCAACAGAGCAGCCCTAAACTTTGGGGTGCCTGTGTCTTGCTGATTTTTAGTTTTCCCAATTTATACGCCCATGAGTGGATGTGCCCTATGCTCCCTAAGCTGAGTTTTTTAGATGTTTCAGGACACACCGTGCACTTCTCCAGAGTGGCTGTTGGCAATTTACATCCCGCCCATCAGCGTAGCCAGGCTCCCGTTTCTCCATGGCCTGTCCTGCATTTCTGGTTTTGACACTTTATTCAGCATGGCCCTTTTGACCGATGGGAAGCGAGACTTCTTTGTAGCGCTGATTTGCCTTTCCAGGTTGCTTGGTTGGCCAAAAAGGGCGTATGCGTTTTTTCCTGAATATATTCAGGAAAAAACGCATACGCCCTTTTTGGCCAAGGGCATCATTGTCGAGGTTTTGCCGCTTTTCCTGTGCTTTAAAGGCGATTCGAATCTCCCTCCTGAAATCTGTTTCCTGCAATTCTGCCTTGCTTTCAAATCCTCTTCGTTGCCTTCCATCAATATATTTGTGGACGAGAGTCATCATTTATAAGTCTGCAGGTTTGTGAATTGCAGTGCCCCTGAGCTCCATTTTTCAACTCGGGTTCTTGGGCGCTGGCCGCAAAAGCGCAGGATTGCTTCAGGCCCTATTCTGGTCCCAGGCGGCAGGCTGAGCCTGTGGTTAATTCTTCTTCCTGATGGGAAAATAGAGTGACCTCTGCCTGTCCCAACACCTAGAGCTAGTCTCTCATTGGTTCCCCCTCTTCCCTTTCATCCTCAGGACAAATTGCAAGCTGTACGGAACAGGAGGTTTTAAAGGTGCTGATTCTCCAAGGAGGGAGATTGCTAGTAAAGGGGCTGGAATGGCGAACCCGAGCACAAGGAGATGAGAAATGAGGTGCGTTTTAGAAACCTTTCCCGATCACACGGTGTACCATCTTCTGGGTTTCTCATGCATGTTTTCGATGTAGGAAGATGCCCTTGAACCTGGAGATTTGGGACCCATGGGATGGGTACGACGCAGTATTACTTTAAAGGGTCTGCGTTTGCTCACCCAACCTCACCAAACCTCTCAGCCCCAAGAGTGTCCACCCTTATGTCTCAATCAGCTGTGGGTCTAGATATGGTCAATCCAGGTGGCATTACAGCCGCTGAACGAATTTTGTAAGAATTTCTCTCTCTTTCACTGTCTTTGTTTCACGGGTTTTTAAAAGTAATTGATTTTTATAATGGGGTTTACCTGCTTTTCACTGCTGTGATTTTGCCGCTTTACACCCACTTGACTCACTTACAGAGAGATATCAATGCATAGGTTTCAAGATTCTTACTAGTCAGATATATTCTTGGGCGGTGAATTGGGGGTGTTGAGTCCAATTCATTGAGGAAGGAGTAGGGCTTGTCTATTACATATTGGGTTTATGGAACGGTATCTGAGATAATTTGAAACCCTTGTTGTATGCATCACCCCACCTCACCTTTCCCGTTAAGCAGCCATAGTGTGTTTTCTAAACGTGTGACTCTATTCTGTTTTGTAATTCAGTTCAAGGGTAGCGGTTTTTACATTCCCTCTATAAGTCATATCTTATGATAAGTGTCTTTTTCTGTGTGACTTATTTCACTTAGAATCGTCGTACCTAAATCCAATCATCATGCTGCTACTAGCCTTATGACGTTGATTTCATGGCTGAGTGATATTCCATTGTACATAAGGACCACAACTTCTTTATCCATTTTTCTCTTTCCTTGGATATTTAAGGTGTAACGAAGTGGAGATTCTTGTCAACAGAGCAGCCCTAAACTTTGGGGTGCCTGTGTCTTGCTGATTTTTAGTTTTCCCAATTTATACGCCCATGAGTGGATGTGCCCTATGCTCCCTAAGCTCAGTTTTTTAGATGTTTCAGGACACACCGTGCACTTCTCCAGAGTGGCTGTTGGCAATTTACATCCCGCCCATCAGCGTAGCCAGGCTCCCGTTTCTCCATGGCCTGTCCTGCATTTCTGGTTTTGACACTTTATTCAGCATGGCCCTTTTGACCGATGGGAAGCGAGACTTCTTTGTAGCGCTGATTTGCCTTTCCAGGTTGCTTGGTTGGCCAAAAAGGGCGTAAGCGTTTTTTCCTGAATATATTCAGGAAAAAACGCTTACGCCCTTTTTGGCCAAGGGCATCATTGTCGAGGTTTTGCCGCTTTTCCTGTGCTTTAAAGGCGATTCGAATCTCCCTCCTGAAATCTGTTTCCTGCAATTCTGCCTTGCTTTCAAATCCTCTTCGTTGCCTTCCATCAATATATTTGTGGACGAGAGTCATCATTTATAAGTCTGCAGGTTTGTGAATTGCAGTGCCCCTGAGCTCCATTTTTCAACTCGCTTTCTTGGGCGCTGGCCGCAAAAGCGCAGGATTGCTTCAGGCCCTATTCTGGTCCCAGGCGGCAGGCTGAGCCTGTGGTTAATTCTTCTTCCTGATGGGAAAATAGAGTGACCTCTGCCTGTCCCAACACCTAGAGCTAGTCTCTCATTGGTTCCCCCTCTTCCCGTTCATCCTCAGGACAAATTGCAACCTGTACGGAACAGGAGGTTAAAGGTGCTGATTCTCCAAGGAGGGAGATTGCTAGTAAAGCGGCTGGAATGGCGAACCCGAGCACAAGGAGATGAGAAATGAGGTGCGTTTTAGAAACCTTTCCCGATCACACGGTGTACCATCTTCTGGGTTTCTCATGCATGTTTTCGATGTAGGAAGATGCCCTTGAACCTGGAGATTTGGGACCCATGGGATGGGTACCACGCAGTATTACTTTAAAGGGTCTGCGTTTGCTCACCCAACCTCACCAAACCTCTCAGCCCCAAGAGTGTCCACCCTTATGTCTCAATCAGCTGTGGGTCTAGATATGGTCAATCCAGGTGGCATTACAGCCGCTGAACGAATTTTGTAAGAATTTCTCTCTCTTTCACTGTCTTTGTTTCACGGGTTTTTAAAAGTAATTGATTTTTATAATGGGGTTTACCTGCTTTTCACTGCTGTGATTTTGCCGCTTTACACCCACTTGACTCACTTACAGAGAGATATCAATGCATAGGTTTCAAGATTCTTACTAGTCAGATATATTCTTGGGCGGTGAATTGGGGGTGTTGAGTCCAATTCATTGAGGAAGGAGTAGGGCTTGTCTATTACATATTGGGTTTATGGAACGGTATCTGAGATAATTTGAAACCCTTGTTGTATGCATCACCCCACCTCACCTTTCCCGTTAAGCAGCCATAGTGTGTTTTCTAAACGTGTGACTCTATTCTGTTTTGTAATTCAGTTCAAGGGTAGCGGTTTTTACATTCCCTCTATAAGTCATATCTTATGATAAGTGTGTTTTTCTGTGTGACTTATTTCACTTAGAATCGTCGTACCTAAATCCAATCATCATGCTGCTACTAGCCTTATGACGTTGATTTCATGGCTGAGTGATATTCCATTGTACATAAGGACCACAACTTCTTTATCCATTTTTCTCTTTCCGTGGATATTTAAGGTGTAACGAAGTGGAGATTCTTGTCAACAGAGCAGCCCTAAACTTTGGGGTGCCTGTGTCTTGCTGATTTTTAGTTTTCCCAATTTATACGCCCATGAGTGGATGTGCCCTATGCTCCCTAAGCTCAGTTTTTTAGATGTTTCAGGACACACCGTGCACTTCTCCAGAGTGGCTGTTGGGAATTTACATCCCGCCCATCAGCGTAGCCAGGCTCCCGTTTCTCCATGGCCTGTCCTGCATTTCTGGTTTTGACACTTTATTCAGCATGGCCCTTTTGACCGATGGGAAGCGAGACTTCTTTGTAGCGCTGATTTGCCTTTCCAGGTTGCTTGGTTGGCCAAAAAGGGCGTATGCGTTTTTTCCTGAATATATTCAGGAAAAAACGCTTACGCCCTTTTTGGCCAAGGGCATCATTGTCGAGGTTTTGCCGCTTTTCCTGTGCTTTAAAGGCGATTCGAATCTCCCTCCTGAAATCTGTTTCCTGCAATTCTGCCTTGCTTTCAAATCCTCTTCGTTGCCTTCCCTCAATATATTTGTGGACGAGAGTCATCATTTATAAGTCTGCAGGTTTGTGAATTGCAGTGCCCCTGAGCTCCATTGTTCAACTCGCTTTCTTGGGAGCTGGCCGCAAGAGCGCAGGATTGCTTCAGGCCCTATTCTGGTCCCAGGCGGCAGGCTGAGCCTGTGGTTAATTCTTCTTCCTGATGGGAAAATAGAGTGACCTCTGCCTGTCCCAACACCTAGAGCTAGTCTCTCATTGGTTCCCCCTCTTCCCTTTCATCCTCAGGACAAATTGCAAGCTGTACGGAACAGGAGGTTAAAGGTGCTGATTCTCCAAGGAGGGAGATTGCTAGTAAAGCGGCTGGAATGGCGAACCCGAGCACAAGGAGATGAGAAATGAGGTGCGTTTTAGAAACCTTTCCCGATCACACGGTGTACCATCTTCTGGGTTTCTCATGCATGTTTTCGATGTAGGAAGATGCCCTTGAACCTGGAGATTTGGGACCCATGGGATGGGTACCACGCAGTATTACTTTAAAGGGTCTGCGTTTGCTCACCCAACCTCACCAAACCTCTCAGCCCCAAGAGTGTCCACCCTTATGTCTCAATCAGCTGTGGTTCTAGATATGGTCAATCCAGGTCGCATTACAGCCGCTGAACGAATTTTGTAAGTATTTCTCTCTCTTTCACTGTCTTTGTTTCACGGGTTTTTAAAAGTAATTGATTTTTATAATGGGGTTTACCTGCTTTTCACTGCTGTGATTTTGCCGCTTTACACCCACTTGACTCACTTACAGAGAGATATCAATGCATAGGTTTCAAGATTCTTACTAGTCAGATATATTCTTGGGCGGTGAATTGGGGGTGTTGAGTCCAATTCATTGAGGAAGGAGTAGGGCTTGTCTATTACATATTGGGTTTATGGAACGGTATCTGAGATAATTTGAAACCCTTGTTGTATGCATCACCCCACCTCACCTTTCCCGTTAAGCAGCCATAGTGTGTTTTCTAAACGTGTGACTCTATTCTGTTTTGTAATTCAGTTCAAGGGTAGCGGTTTTTACATTCCCTCTATAAGTCATATCTTATGATAAGTGTCTTTTTCTGTGTGACTTATTTCACTTAGAATCGTCGTACCTAAATCCAATCATCATGCTGCTACTAGCCTTATGACGTTGATTTCATGGCTGAGTGATATTCCATTGTACATAAGGACCACAACTTCTTTATCCATTTTTCTCTTTCCTGGGATATTTAAGGTGTAACGAAGTGGAGATTCTTGTCAACAGAGCAGCCCTAACTTTGGGGTGCCTGTGTCTTGCTGATTTTTAGTTTTCCCAATTTATACGCCCATGAGTGGATGTGCCCTATGCTCCCTAAGCTGAGTTTTTTAGATGTTTCAGGACACACCGTGCACTTCTCCAGAGTGGCTGTTGGCAATTTACATCCCGCCCATCAGCGTAGCCAGGCTCCCGTTTCTCCATGGCCTGTCCTGCATTTCTGGTTTTGACACTTTATTCAGCATGGCCCTTTTGACCGATGGGAAGCGAGACTTCTTTGTAGCGCTGATTTGCCTTTCCAGGTTGCTTGGTTGGCCAAAAAGGGCGTATGCGTTTTTTCCTGAATATATTCAGGAAAAAACGCATACGCCCTTTTTAGCCAAGGGCATCATTGTCGAGGTTTTGCCGCTTTTCCTGTGCTTTAAAGGCGATTCGAATCTCCCTCCTGAAATCTGTTTCCTGCAATTCTGCCTTGCTTTCAAATCCTCTTCGTTGCCTTCCCTCAATATATTTGTGGACGAGAGTCATCATTTATAAGTCTGCAGGTTTGTGAATTGCAGTGCCCCTGAGCTCCATTGTTCAACTCGCTTTCTTGGGAGCTGGCCGCAAGAGCGCAGGATTGCTTCAGGCCCTATTCTGGTCCCAGGCGGCAGGCTGAGCCTGTGGTTAATTCTTCTTCCTGATGGGAAAATAGAGTGACCTCTGCCTGTCCCAACACCTAGAGCTAGTCTCTCATTGGTTCCCCCTCTTCCCTTTCATCCTCAGGACAAATTGCAAGCTGTACGGAACAGGAGGTTAAAGGTGCTGATTCTCCAAGGAGGGAGATTGCTAGTAAAGCGGCTGGAATGGCGAACCCGAGCACAAGGAGATGAGAAATGAGGTGCGTTTTAGAAACCTTTCCCGATCACACGGTGTACCATCTTCTGGGTTTCTCATGCATGTTTTCGATGTAGGAAGATGCCCTTGAACCTGGAGATTTGGGACCCATGGGATGGGTACCACGCAGTATTACTTTAAAGGGTCTGCGTTTGCTCACCCAACCTCACCAAACCTCTCAGCCCCAAGAGTGTCCACCCTTATGTCTCAATCAGCTGTGGTTCTAGATATGGTCAATCCAGGTGGCATTACAGCCGCTGAACGAATTTTGTAAGTATTTCTCTCTCTTTCACTGTCTTTGTTTCACGGGTTTTTAAAAGTAATTGATTTTTATAATGGGGTTTACCTGCTTTTCACTGCTGTGATTTTGCCGCTTTACACCCACTTGACTCACTTACAGAGAGATATCAATGCATAGGTTTCAAGATTCTTACTAGTCAGATATATTCTTGGGCGGTGAATTGGGGGTGTTGAGTCCAATTCATTGAGGAAGGAGTAGGGCTTGTCTATTACATATTGGGTTTATGGAACGGTATCTGAGATAATTTGAAACCCTTGTTGTATGCATCACCCCACCTCACCTTTCCCGTTAAGCAGCCATAGTGTGTTTTCTAAACGTGTGACTCTATTCTGTTTTGTAATTCAGTTCAAGGGTAGCGGTTTTTACATTCCCTCTATAAGTCATATCTTATGATAAGTGTCTTTTTCTGTGTGACTTATTTCACTTAGAATCGTCGTACCTAAATCCAATCATCATGCTGCTACTAGCCTTATGACGTTGATTTCATGGCTGAGTGATATTCCATTGTACATAAGGACCACAACTTCTTTATCCATTTTTCTCTTTCCTGGGATATTTAAGGTGTAACGAAGTGGAGATTCTTGTCAACAGAGCAGCCCTAACTTTGGGGTGCCTGTGTCTTGCTGATTTTTAGTTTTCCCAATTTATACGCCCATGAGTGGATGTGCCCTATGCTCCCTAAGCTGAGTTTTTTAGATGTTTCAGGACACACCGTGCACTTCTCCAGAGTGGCTGTTGGCAATTTACATCCCGCCCATCAGCGTAGCCAGGCTCCCGTTTCTCCATGGCCTGTCCTGCATTTCTGGTTTTGACACTTTATTCAGCATGGCCCTTTTGACCGATGGGAAGCGAGACTTCTTTGTAGCGCTGATTTGCCTTTCCAGGTTGCTTGGTTGGCCAAAAAGGGCGTATGCGTTTTTTCCTGAATATATTCAGGAAAAAACGCATACGCCCTTTTTAGCCAAGGGCATCATTGTCGAGGTTTTGCCGCTTTTCCTGTGCTTAAAAGGCGATTCGAATCTCCCTCCTGAAATCTGTTTCCTGCAATTCTGCCTTGCTTTCAAATCCTCTTCGTTGCCTTCCCTCAATATATTTGTGGACGAGAGTCATCATTTATAAGTCTGCAGGTTTGTGAATTGCAGTGCCCCTGAGCTCCATTTTTCAACTCGCTTTCTTGGGCGCTGGCCGCAAAAGCGCAGGATTGCTTCAGGCCCTATTCTGGTCCCAGGCGGCAGGCTGAGCCTGTGGTTAATTCTTCTTCCTGATGGGAAAATAGAGTGACCTCTGCCTGTCCCAACATCTAGAGCTTGTCTCTCATTGGTTCCCCCTCTTCCCTTTCATCCTCAGGACAAATTGCAAGCTGTACGGAACAGGAGGTTAAAGGTGCTGATTCTCCAAGGAGGGAGATTGCTAGTAAAGCGGCTGGAATGGCGAATCCGAGCACAAGGAGATGAGAAATGAGGTGCGTTTTAGAAACCTTTCCCGATCACACGGTGTACCATCTTCTGGGTTTCTCATGCATGTTTTCGATGTAGGAAGATGCCCTTGAACCTGGAGATTTGGGACCCATGGAATGGGTACCACGCAGTATTACTTTAAAGGGTCTGCGTTTGCTCACCCAACCTCACCAAACCTCTCAGCCCCAAGAGTGTCCACCCTTATGTCTCAATCAGCTGTGGGTCTAGATATGGTCAATCCAGGTGGCATTACAGCCGCTGAACGAATTTTGTAAGAATTTCTCTCTCTTTCACTGTCTTTGTTTCACGGGTTTTTAAAAGTAATTGATTTTTATAATGGGGTTTACCTGCTTTTCACTGCTGTGATTTTGCCGCTTTACACCCACTTGACTCACTTACAGAGAGATATCAATGCATAGGTTTCAAGATTCTTACTAGTCAGATATATTCTTGGGCGGTGAATTGGGGGTGTTGAGTCCAATTCATTGAGGAAGGAGTAGGGCTTGTCTATTACATATTGGGTTTATGGAACGGTATCTGAGATAATTTGAAACCCTTGTTGTATGCATCACCCCACCTCACCTTTCCCGTTAAGCAGCCATAGTGTGTTTTCTAAACGTGTGACTCTATTCTGTTTTGTAATTCAGTTCAAGGGTAGCGGTTTTTACATTCCCTCTATAAGTCATATCTTATGATAAGTGTCTTTTTCTGTGTGACTTATTTCACTTAGAATCTTCGTACCTAAATCCACTCATCATGCTGCTACTAGCCTTATGACGTTGATTTCATGGCTGAGTGATATTCCATTGTACATAAGGACCACAACTTCTTTATCCATTTTTCTCTTTCCTGGGATATTTAAGGTGTAACGAAGTGGAGATTCTTGTCAACAGAGCAGCCCTAAACTTTGGGGTGCCTGTGTCTTGCTGATTTTTAGTTTTCCCAATTTATACGCCCATGAGTGGATGTGCCCTATGCTCCCTAAGCTGAGTTTTTTAGATGTTTCAGGACACACCGTGCACTTCTCCAGAGTGGCTGTTGGCAATTTACATCCCGCCCATCAGCGTAGCCAGGCTCCCGTTTCTCCATGGCCTGTCCTGCATTTCTGGTTTTGACACTTTATTCAGCATGGCCCTTTTGACCGATGGGAAGCGAGACTTCTTTGTAGCGCTGATTTGCCTTTCCAGGTTGCTTGGTTGGCCAAAAAGGGCGTATGCGTTTTTTCCTGAATATATTCAGGAAAAAACGCATACGCCCTTTTTGGCCAAGGGCATCATTGTCGAGGTTTTGCCGCTTTTCCTGTGCTTTAAAGGCGATTCGAATCTCCCTCCTGAAATCTGTTTCCTGCAATTCTGCCTTGCTTTCAAATCCTCTTCGTTTCCTTCCATCAATATATTTGTGGTCGAGAGTCATCATTTATAAGTCTGCAGGTTTGTGAATTGCAGTGCCCCTGAGCTCCATTTTTCAACTCGCTTTCTTGGGCGCTGGCCGCAAAAGCGCAGGATTGCTTCAGGCCCTATTCTGGTCCCAGGCGGCAGGCTGAGCCTGTGGTTAATTCTTCTTCCTGATGGGAAAATAGAGTGACCTCTGCCTGTCCCAACACCTAGAGCTTGTCTCTCATTGGTTCCCCCTCTTCCCTTTCATCCTCAGGACAAATTGCAAGCTGTACGGAACAGGAGGTTAAAGGTGCTGATTCTCCAAGGAGGGAGATTGCTAGTAAAGCGGTTGGAATGGCGAACCCGAGCACAAGGAGATGAGAAATGAGGTGCGTTTTAGAAACCTTTCCCGATCACACGGTGTACCATCTTCTGGGTTGCTCATGCATGTTTTCGATGTAGGAAGATGCCCTTGAACCTGGAGATTTGGGACCCATGGGATGGGTACCACGCAGTATTACTTTAAAGGGTCTGCGTTTGCTCACCCAACCTCACCAAACCTCTCAGCCCCAAGAGTGTCCACCCTTATGTCTCAATCAGCTGTGGGTCTAGATATGGTCAATCCAGGTGGCATTACAGCCGCTGAACGAATTTTGTAAGAATTTCTCTCTCTTTCACTGTCTTTGTTTCACGGGTTTTTAAAAGTAATTGATTTTTATAATGGGGTTTACCTGCTTTTCACTGCTATGATTTTGCCGCTTTACACCCACTTGACTCACTTACAGAGAGATATCAATGCATAGGTTTCAAGATTCTTACTAGTCAGATATATTCTTGGTCGGTGAATTGGGGGTGTTGAGTCCAATTCATTGAGGAAGGAGTAGGGCTTGTCTATTACATATTGGGTTTATGGAACGGTATCTGAGATAATTTGAAACCCTTGTTGTATGCATCACCCCACCTCACCTTTCCCGTTAAGCAGCCATAGTGTGTTTTCTAAACGTGTGACTCTATTCTGTTTTGTAATTCAGTTCAAGGGTAGCGGTTTTTACATTCCCTCTATAAGTCATATCTTATGATAAGTGTCTTTTTCTGTGTGACTTATTTCACTTAGAATCGTCGTACCTAAATCCAATCATCATGCTGCTACTAGCCTTATGACGTTGATTTCATGGCTGAGTGATATTCCATTGTACATAAGGACCACAACTTCTTTATCCATTTTTCTCTTTCCTGGGATATTTAAGGTGTAACGAAGTGGAGATTCTTGTCAACAGAGCAGCCCTAAACTTTGGGGTGCCTGTGTCTTGCTGATTTTTAGTTTTCCCAATTTATACGCCCATGAGTGGATGTGCCCTATGCTCCCTAAGCTGAGTTTTTTAGATGTTTCAGGACACACCGTGCACTTCTCCAGAGTGGCTGTTGGCAATTTACATCCCGCCCATCAGCGTAGCCAGGCTCCCGTTTCTCCATGGCCTGTCCTGCATTTCTGGTTTTGACACTTTATTCAGCATGGCCCTTTTGACCGATGGGAAGCGAGACTTCTTTGTAGCGCTGATTTGCCTTTCCAGGTTGCTTGGTTGGCCAAAAAGGGCGTATGCGTTTTTTCCTGAATATATTCAGGAAAAAACGCATACGCCCTTTTTGGCCAAGGGCATCATTGTCGAGGTTTTGCCGCTTTTCCTGTGCTTTAAAGGCGATTCGAATCTCCCTCCTGAAATCTGTTTCCTGCAATTCTGCCTTGCTTTCAAATCCTCTTCGTTTCCTTCCATCAATATATTTGTGGTCGAGAGTCATCATTTATAAGTCTGCAGGTTTGTGAATTGCAGTGCCCCTGAGCTCCATTTTTCAACTCGCTTTCTTGGGCGCTGGCCGCAAAAGCGCAGGATTGCTTCAGGCCCTATTCTGGTCCCAGGCGGCAGGCTGAGCCTGTGGTTAATTCTTCTTCCTGATGGGAAAATAGAGTGACCTCTGCCTGTCCCAACACCTAGAGCTTGTCTCTCATTGGTTCCCCCTCTTCCCTTTCATCCTCAGGACAAATTGCAAGCTGTACGGAACAGGAGGTTAAAGGTGCTGATTCTCCAAGGAGGGAGATTGCTAGTAAAGCGGTTGGAATGGCGAACCCGAGCACAAGGAGATGAGAAATGAGGTGCGTTTTAGAAACCTTTCCCGATCACACGGTGTACCATCTTCTGGGTTGCTCATGCATGTTTTCGATGTAGGAAGATGCCCTTGAACCTGGAGATTTGGGACCCATGGGATGGGTACCACGCAGTATTACTTTAAAGGGTCTGCGTTTGCTCACCCAACCTCACCAAACCTCTCAGCCCCAAGAGTGTCCACCCTTATGTCTCAATCAGCTGTGGGTCTAGATATGGTCAATCCAGGTGGCATTACAGCCGCTGAACGAATTTTGTAAGAATTTCTCTCTCTTTCACTGTCTTTGTTTCACGGGTTTTTAAAAGTAATTGATTTTTATAATGGGGTTTACCTGCTTTTCACTGCTGTGATTTTGCCGCTTTACACCCACTTGACTCACTTACAGAGAGATATCAATGCATAGGTTTCAAGATTCTTACTAGTCAGATATATTCTTGGTCGGTGAATTGGGGGTGTTGAGTCCAATTCATTGAGGAAGGAGTAGGGCTTGTCTATTACATATTGGGTTTATGGAACGGTATCTGAGATAATTTGAAACCCTTGTTGTATGCATCACCCCACCTCACCTTTCCCGTTAAGCAGCCATAGTGTGTTTTCTAAACGTGTGACTCTATTCTGTTTTGTAATTCAGTTCAAGGGTAGCGGTTTTTACATTCCCTCTATAAGTCATATCTTATGATAAGTGTCTTTTTCTGTGTGACTTATTTCACTTAGAATCGTCGTACCTAAATCCAATCATCATGCTGCTACTAGCCTTATGACGTTGATTTCATGGCTGAGTGATATTCCATTGTACATAAGGACCACAACTTCTTTATCCATTTTTCTCTTTCCTGGGATATTTAAGGTGTAACGAAGTGGAGATTCTTGTCAACAGAGCAGCCCTAAACTTTGGGGTGCCTGTGTCTTGCTGATTTTTAGTTTTCCCAATTTATACGCCCATGAGTGGATGTGCCCTATGCTCCCTAAGCTGAGTTTTTTAGATGTTTCAGGACACACCGTGCACTTCTCCAGAGTGGCTGTTGGCAATTTACATCCCGCCCATCAGCGTAGCCAGGCTCCCGTTTCTCCATGGCCTGTCCTGCATTTCTGGTTTTGACACTTTATTCAGCATGGCCCTTTTGACCGATGGGAAGCGAGACTTCTTTGTAGCGCTGATTTGCCTTTCCAGGTTGCTTGGTTGGCCAAAAAGGGCGTATGCGTTTTTTCCTGAATATATTCAGGAAAAAACGCATACGCCCTTTTTGGCCAAGGGCATCATTGTCGAGGTTTTGCCGCTTTTCCTGTGCTTTAAAGGCGATTCGAATCTCCCTCCTGAAATCTGTTTCCTGCAATTCTGCCTTGCTTTCAAATCCTCTTCGTTTCCTTCCATCAATATATTTGTGGTCGAGAGTCATCATTTATAAGTCTGCAGGTTTGTGAATTGCAGTGCCCCTGAGCTCCATTTTTCAACTCGCTTTCTTGGGCGCTGGCCGCAAAAGCGCAGGATTGCTTCAGGCCCTATTCTGGTCCCAGGCGGCAGGCTGAGCCTGTGGTTAATTCTTCTTCCTGATGGGAAAATAGAGTGACCTCTGCCTGTCCCAACACCTAGAGCTAGTCCCTCATTGGTTCCCCCTCTTCCCGTTCATCCTCAGGACAAATTGCAACCTGTACGGAACAGGAGGTTAAAGGTGCTGATTCTCCAAGGAGGGAGTTTGCTAGTAAAGCGGCTGGAATGGCGAACCCGAGCACAAGGAGATGAGAAATGAGGTGCGTTTTAGAAACCTTTCCCGATCACACGGTGTACCATCTTCTGGGTTGCTCATGCATGTTTTCGATGTAGGAAGATGCCCTTGAACCTGGAGATTTGGGACCCATGGAATGGGTACCACGCAGTATTACTTTAAAGGGTCTGCGTTTGCTCACCCAACCTCACCAAACCTCTCAGCCCGAAGAGTGTCCACCCTTATGTCTCAATCAGCTGTGGGTCTAGATATGGTCAATCCAGGTGTCATTACAGCCGCTGAACGAATTTTGTAAGAATTTCTCTCTCTTTCACTGTCTTTGTTTCACGGGTTTTTAAAAGTAATTGATTTTTATAATGGCGTTTACCTGCTTTTCACTGCTGTGATTTTGCCGCTTTACACCCACTTGACTCACTTACAGAGAGATATCAATGCATAGGTTTCAAGATTCTTACTAGTCAGATATATTCTTGGGCGGTGAATTGGGGGTGTTGAGTCCAATTCATTGAGGAAGGAGTAGGGCTTGTCTATTACATATTGGGTTTATGGAACGGTATCTGAGATAATTTGAAACCCTTGTTGTATGCATCACCCCACCTCACCTTTCCCGTTAAGCAGCCATAGTGTGTTTTCTAAACGTGTGACTCTATTCTGTTTTGTAATTCAGTTCAAGGGTAGCAGTTTTTACATTCCCTCTATAAGTCATATCTTATGATAAGTGTCTTTTTCTGTGTGACTTATTTCACTTAGAATCGTCGTACCTAAAACCAATCATCATGCTGCTACTAGCCTTATGACGTTGATTTCATGGCTGAGTGATATTCCATTGTACATAAGGACCACAACTTCTTTATCCATTTTTCTCTTTCCTGGGATATTTAAGGTGTAACGAAGTGGAGATTCTTGTCAACAGAGCAGCCCTAAACTTTGGGGTGCCTGTGTCTTGCTGATTTTTAGTTTTCCCAATTTATACGCCCATGAGTGGATGTGCCCTATGCTCCCTAAGCTGAGTTTTTTAGATGTTTCAGGACACACCGTGCACTTCTCCAGAGTGGCTGTTGGCAATTTACATCCCGCCCATCAGCGTAGCCAGGCTCCCGTTTCTCCATGGCCTGTCCTGCATTTCTGGTTTTGACACTTTATTCAGCATGGCCCTTTTGACCGATGGGAAGCGAGACTTCTTTGTAGCGCTGATTTGCCTTTCCAGGTTGCTTGGTTGGCCAAAAAGGGCGTAAGCGTTTTTTCCTGAATATATTCAGGAAAAAACGCATACGCCCTTTTTGGCCAAGGGCATCATTGTCGAGGTTTTGCCGCTTTTCCTGTGCTTTAAAGGCGATTCGACTCTCCCTCCTGAAATCTGTTTCCTGCAATTCTGCCTTGCTTTCAAATCCTCTTCGTTGCCTTCCATCAATATATTTGTGGACGAGAGTCATCATTTATAAGTCTGCAGGTTTGTGAATTGCAGTGCCCCTGAGCTCCATTTTTCAACTCGGTTTCTTGGGCGCTGGCCGCAAAAGCGCAGGATTGCTTCAGGCCCTATTCTGGTCCCAGGCGGCAGGCTGAGCCTGTGGTTAATTCTTCTTCCTGATGGGAAAATAGAGTGACCTGTGCCTGTCCCAACACCTAGAGCTAGTCTCTCATTGGTTCCCCCTCTTCCCTTTCATCCTCAGGACAAATTGCAAGCTGTACGGAACAGGAGGTTAAAGGTGCTGATTCTCCAAGGAGGGAGATTGCTAGTAAAGCGGCTGGAATGGCGAACCCGAGCACAAGGAGATGAGAAATGAGGTGCGTTTTAGAAACCTTTCCCGATCACA